>NW_008751708.1:209128-233417 GCF_000715545.1 Opisthorchis viverrini
TTTCTGGGGCTCTGTTCTTGAGGGAAAGAGCAAAGTTCAGTTTGCCAGAAACTGCACCAGGTGGGAAGTTGGTGTTAGCTTAACTGATTGATTAAATGAGAGGCTATCAAGGACGAAAAGGTTCAACAAACCAGTGTTTTCTTATCTGCTATGTGACAGATTGCACTACTTTGGAAGACCGACGCTTAAATGGTTTTAACATACTCCTTACTTGACACAATAGATCTGATCAAATTCACCCGCTCTATACCGAGGTCTTGCCGGTAGCGCAACAATTTTAAAATACTTCCTTTATGGAAAGAACGTTCCTCAGCTCTTGTTTCTGAACTTTATTCACCCACTGCTCCAAACAAAAAGCCTTAGGCGGTCAGGAAGGAGATTAGAAGGCGGAAGCCGGTTAATGTTCGCGCGGGGCAACGAGCAAGGTTCGCCCACATGTTACATGAGACTAGCTAACATGCACGCTCACTCACTCACCAAATCCCTCGCTCACTCGATCCCTTAATTCTTACATGAAAGTCGAACAACTTGTTTCCGGCACGGGATAGCTTTTATGCTTGCCTTACATCTTGCCTTTCACACGGCAAATCTGCACTGGTATACACCTACACGGTATTACAATTTCCGTTTGCCCATGGTTTCTCACCCCTCTTGCTGATATTGGCCGACATAAGAACGCACTCAACTCGACGCACTATGCAACTGCGGACGAGTTTAATGAAGCTTTTTCAAAGCCTTAGAACGTCAAGCATAGTGTCAGTCAGTCAGGAAGCACATAATTTTCTCCGGTTTCGAGTGCACAAAATTGATGCACAAGAGTAGTAAATTATGCGTACAATAGAATGCATGCAATCAAAATACGTAGGCATATAATGAACTCAAGGAACGAAAGGAAGGCAATGGCCAGAGTATCTTGATGTATACAATGGGAAATTACGAGCATGCATTATCACGAGTTGTATAACTACACGGTGACTATTGTGTACAAATTAACGAAGTCAATGAAGAGTGACTGGATGCATGCTGCATCAGAGGATATATATATATATATATATATATATAGGAAGCATCGCCCGGTGGCTTAAGCCACTCTCATAGAGTGCTATGGATAAACCTATCTCTCTAATAGTGATCAATAGAAAAATTGGTGTGTACGACGGATGTAAATGGTTTTAGGCTGAACACACCAAACTGCTCATTGCCACTAGTGGAGTGGGCACAGGGATAAACACAAATTTATCTGCATTAGGCTGCCTTGCACTGTTGGAAAGTGGAACTTATATCGCACATGCAAACCGCATCATGGACTGCCCTGGTATGAGTGTATTCAATCTACACGACGATGGTCCAAAAATGTTGCATTCGGTGCAGTAGCAGATTCAGTCACCAGAAAGCACAGAGATTCAAGAAAAGTCTGGCATTGTCAACCGTCGTTCTACCGACGGATATCTGTCGGCTCCACTCCTTCAATGCCAAGTAATTGAGTACCTGAGAGGAACGGAAAGAGCTGACACGCGAACTAATCGGCCAAATAACCAAATAGGAGGGCCACATAGGGCTACTACAGGTTTGACAGGCGATAGTTCCCCTAAAGAGCGCAAGGTCTGTTTACTAACTACGAAACGGCGTGTTGGTATCTAGTTTGAACTTACCCCTCACGCCGAACTATGCCGGCAGTTCCCTGTAGTCTCCTGGTGATGTCACCTAATGTTTTCTCGAAGACGTACGCAGTCAGGTAAATACCTCGTACTCGGTGTAAGCCCGGGGGAATAAAACTGGTTGTTGTGCAGGATGAAATAGTTAAGAAGTTGGTGAAACGCTAAACTGACGGACCCTAGCTGCCAAACACTGTGAAGGCGACCAAACAGTTGAACTCTACAGTGTCAGCCTACTTCACTTGAGTGACATGTATGGCCAGCTGGTGACAGCCAGTAAGTGGGCTGGTTCAGGCAACGGTGGACAGATTAGATAACCAAGAACAGCCACCTTTGAACAGAAATGAGAACAATCCTGCAGTTAACACCAGTGTAACCTGTTTCTGATGAACCTGTGACCTGGACTACTGGGAAGTGAAGCTCAGGTTACATCCACACGGCGAAATGGGCGCAATCCGGTCTGTTTTAATTTATGTGCTAATACTCAATGGACTTAACTGTTGACTATCTGAGGAGCACGTTTGGTTAGCCAGTCTTATCTGCCAAAGCTTCATCGACGGATTGCTGCTCCTGCTCACTACCAGTCACTCCAAAGTAGCTGCAGCGGCTGCAAGCAGAACAAGCAGATCTTAGAGTAACTTTGCGCTGCACAAGTCCGTCTTTCTGGCTCTGAAAAGTGTTTATCGGAGAATTGAAAATACTACGTAGTATCACTTCCTACCATGATTTTCCGTTCTATTCTTGCGCTATTCTCCTCAGCAGATTCATGTTGCGGGTTTTCATAGTTTCCATTCAGTTCTCCCAATTTCGGTGCTTATTTCTACCATTACTCCAGTCTTTAGGTTCCAGCTGACCGTATGGAGGCTATTTTGGAATTGTTTTCCAATTTACTCAATAAACATCCCCCTGATCATCCTTCCATCTACTCCAAAATGCACAACACAAGGAAATTCAGTTACTGGCAGTTGCTCGAAACAGCTAACTACAAGAATCTGCTTTAGGCCCTCCAAGCACCAATTTACGACTTTAAACGGTTGGTTAAATTCCAACTAGCATGCTAGGAAAACTATTGCCTTATGAACACACAGGTTTTGTCTCAGGAGGCATGTTTTGGACTTTTGTTTTTCGAAAAGCATAATGACCCTGTCAACAAGAAACCTCAACTTTCGAGCCGCATTCAAGACAACGGACAGTGTACTATCGAGTTGGCCTAACTTTTTACGCTGAGTCATAAGTTTTGTTTCCATTGTGCTGTAGATCTCAACTTGAACAGGATGACATATACTGAAAGCCTCGTCATTCACGATGTAGTAGCACAGGTAGATTTTCATCTTGACATTGCAGTTCCAAATGTATATGCACCAAACACACATATTCGTCCGCAAACATCCGAATTCCAACTTTTCTGTCGAGACAGACTTATTGCGCCAAGATGCCTGATGAATACCTATTGTCATACTGCAGCCTATTATAGTCAGTTGCAAAAGCTGTTTCTCAAGTGACTACCGGTTAGGGAATGGATGGAATGTGTAGTGAGTACATAATCTTTTTTACACCGATTGTTCTGTGCTTTTGTTTTTAATACGACATGTAGCCTTCGAAAAAAAGGTGGACAGCTGTAGTTATCAAGAACTGCCCATAGTTCTTGTTTAACACAGTAAAAACGCTCCGTAAAGCCCATGAAATGAGAGCATGCAAGCTGCAGATTTCCGCCGGAATTTCTTGAGGCTTCTTGCAGTAAACCTCATGGTACTTTTAACGCACGAAAACCACCGTTATTTTGCAGCGTCTGCTTGGTAAGCTAAAAAGTTGAGCCGTTAAGCAAACCTATTAACAAGAGCTCAACAGCAAACCTAAGAAAGCTGACGTCTCTGCAGTCTTCGGAGAGAGTTTGGGCACATCAACCAATCCAGGGGTTATATTCTGCAAAAGTAGAGCTATCGGACAAAGTTCTGTGCCGCAAAATTATCTCCACCAATAGTCCCATAACGATTTCCTATTCAATTATCATCCGGTGAATGAAAACGCGTTTAGTATTTCTATCAGTTCAAAGAATATCCATTTGATGGTTCAGTGATTTGTTGAAGTGCTTTCCCCATCTGCTCATCATATCTTAGCTCAGCGTCAGTAAGCCTGCCAGCTCATAAACCATGCATTAGAGTGCGGCGGATCCAGCCACCGCAGCTCCGCTCACCAAATACATGGTTTTCCATAAAGGAGGTTATGGCGCAGCAATTTCAATGATCTCGAATGATTCTGCTCGCCCGGTGTTGTAGAAATCAAGAGCTACGGATTAAAGGCGATGGCTTTGGTGCAAGACCACTGGTGATTGCGTGACACTACGATACATGTCAGGGTCACGAAATACTCGTTTTCCTCGTCCCGTGGTCCCTATTCGGGATGACGATATTTATTAACGCGACTTAGTTGACTGGTAAGAGATCTCACACTCCGTTACCAGTTGATGGGCTGGCTGTCCCTGGGTGGTCTCTATCCGATACACAGCTGAGGTAGAGGGCTCTACAAAAGCAAACGGTCCTTTGACATAGGAAGCAAATGATGTAACCAGCGAAAACTGCGAACTGTGACAAGTTCAGCTCTCGAGTTTGAGTGAACTTTTCCGAAGACAGTTTGACGTACTTCAGCATTACTGATCTGGTGTCTCTACCGGACTCATGCAGTGCGCCATAAGCACTTGTGGTCAAACACGGACGTATCGGCCATGTTTTTTATCCATGTAGTAGGACAGATCGGGCTGTGGCATTGTGCACTTTACCCTTAGCAGTCAAGCTGATGTCACGTCGGTGCATCAGGTGTCCGGGGTTGGCAAATTCTGCCCGGGCCTTCACAATTCTGGAAGTGATTTCGTCTTTCGCCAGACTGCCAGGACTTATGCAGCTACTCAGGGAGATCAATTCGTCCACCACACCGATTGTTTCCCCCGCAAGCTTGGGGTTCGGGTATGATCCAACCCAGTCCTCCGGTAGCAGTTTTCACTTGGCAGGTGCAGAAAGCACGCCAATTTAGTAGCAGAATTATTTGGTTCATTTAGAGTAGTTTGTATTTCTAGAGGATCTGATCCAAGAAGAACAATATCGTCAGCGTATTCAATGTCGGTATTTTTATCCCGGAATTCGGTAAGGGCAGGTAGAGGAGATTAAAGCAGCAAACCAATTAAGCAGTTGAAAAGAAATGATAATAGAGGACATCGTTGCTTGAGACCGCTGGGTTTGATTTACTTAGGAGACACATATGCGCTCAAGAAAGGGGGCATAGGGCGCCCTCATCAGAAACAAGAAATAAGAATGAACATTCTCCATCGCAAGACACTGACCCAGTTTCTGACGATCAGCTGAGTCAAAAACACAGCTGAAATCGAGAAATATGAACATTGTCAGTCGTTTGAAGGGATAACGTTGTCCCATTAGTTGTCATGAAGTGAATATATAGTCTGGAAAACCCTTGATATTGATTTAAGTACTCTGCCGACATTCTGAAGTATTTAGTGTCAAAATTCTAACTGTTCCTCAGATAATCGCGTAATTTTGTGTTTTGTCACATAACGCCAAATTTTTCAACTTAGCTCTTTGACATTTCTGCTCTGGTGCCATTTAAGTTTTTGTGTCAAGTAATTTTAAGTCTTTTCCAGGCCTTTGTTCTATTTCTCCTGGCAGAAAATGGCTGCTTCGTACTTCTCCACTGCCAGCCATCACACTTATCAGATGCGTTTATATAATTTGATTGGAGCGCACGTCGACATTTTGTATTTTGATCTCTACCGATCTCGGACCGCTAGACTAGAAGCTGTCATTTCGATGCTACTACGTCAGCCTTGCTAGGGGCGCTGACCTAATGTGGCTTATGATGCTAAGGGTTTAACTTTTTCTAATGAACCTACTCCGCTACACGGTCAGTTTCCTGCGTCACTCCTGTGATGAAAATCCCTAAAAAATCTCTTAATCAGGTGTTAACACAATTGAACAGCTAAGATTGACCACCCTGTGAGTGTCCATGGAGCAACATATTGTTGAAAATTTCGTACGAAGAAAGAAAAAGGAGCAGACGGCCCGCAATGCGATCGCATTTGGCATTCAAGTAGCATCCAAAACATTTGACCATCAGATATGATTCCGAACAACTTGTGAGGTAGTCTCCCATCAAGAAAATTTGTTGGCTTTTGGAACCCACCAAACCAGTGCTTCAGTTTTAACGTAATGTTTTATTTTTCCGTCTTCATCTAGAATCATATTTGGTACACACTTACTAACTCTATTAGAGAAAACGTCAATGATGTGTTTTCAAGCACAGAAGAGCAAGACGGTGGCGGTGTTTGGTGCACTAGGACGGTGATAACTGACATTATAACCTCAATGTTATTCTGTCAATCTACTAAAAACGGTACTCAAAATCATTGTTCCTTAATATTTATTAATCGGAAAAACCTGTTTTGTTATGGTTTGTGAAACTAGTTGAAAATTTTCTGCCTTTCGTCGCAGAATCATCGGTTTAGTTCCCAGTTTGGTCCAATGATATTAAAATGTACCCCATGCCATTGTTGTTGACCGCCCGAAATGAGCGCGACAGTTACACAGGAAGATTGCTGCGAGGGCTCGTTTCACCCTTGAATGCAAGCGTCTTAGGCTAGCTACAGAGTCTTGATATTTTTTCTATGCCCTCCTTTCTACAGCCACAACAGACTGACATGGTTATAGCCATAGTCAGCCAAGCAACTGTCTTGGCCAGTTCTATTCACCTCTTGTAGAAAAACAAAGACAGAACTATAACGGTAGATAATCACTTCTATTCTTCCGTTGTTCCCCATGGGTCTGCAAAAATCATTGCTTGGGCATTTGTCCGGACAACTCAGTATGTGTGGAATTTCAACAGGCGCACGCACCCGAAAAATAGTCGAGGCCGAATGACCCATCAGGTCATCAACAACCAAACTCCTCAGACAATGACAGTAGATATATTTAGATACATTTATACAAATTCACTTCACTATATTAGAGCCCCCGGTGAGAGCTATCCTGTCACTGTAGGAAGTACTAAAGACGGTTTCAGCATCTCATACTAGAAACATCGACGCAGCATAGTGGATTCACACGCGCCTTAAAGGTAAACACAGGTAAACACCTTTGCTCATAAACAGCTTTAGCCATTCTATTGAAGTTCAGCCCTTTCCAGAAGCGACAGACCGCACGACAAATATTCTCATCTATATGCATACGCACACCCAGTTTTATGTACCAATCATCCCACTTAAATAAGGCTGTGTTGAAATTAGGTGGTTTGAGTCTACGTATGTTGATTGCGCGTTGCAATAGTTACTATGAAAATGCAAGCTTGTTTGGTATTCTGTTTTTCTGAGCTGGATGAAGCGTCAGTATTACTACTGTTATTTTTGATAATTGCTTTTAGAGGAAACTACAGCACAAATTTTTGGGATATTTCATATGATTACCAGCTAAAGTAAGTCTCCAAAATCTCCAAATCAATATATGTCAGAAATCACCAAATTTTCACCGGATAAACAACTTCTTTATCGCCACCAAACTACAGTTCCTGTTTTTATCACTGGTAAAATCAGAGTACTGTTCTCTACATGGGTTTAATGCTGTGCGCATCTTCGAAAGAACGTCTTTGGTTTTTGGACTGCCTTTGTGATGTACGATTACGATTGTGTTTTTTTGATGCATCAAGGTCTGTCCATGTTTTCCGCACGTCCTTCAATCTTTTCAATCAGACTTTTTGTGCGTGTTTGATACTGTGCTGTGATTTTCTTGGTCTCTTCAAGTGCCGCCTTCTTCTCTAAGACAGCATCCACTGAGTCTTCATAATTAAGCAGCAAAGCAGTTTTGCCTAGCAACCCGCAAGAACGACGGAGCTTAGAATTGTCCATTCTGATGCGATCACGAGCTTTCTTCAGTTTAGCTAACTGATCTCTGTTAAACGTCAGCTCGGCGTCAGCTATTGCCAAACGTTGTCTCTGTTTTGCATTCTCATATTGCACTGCTTGAAGTTTTTCCTTTACGTGCGTCATAATTTGTACAGTACTTGCAATTTTTCTCTTCAGTTTTGCAAGCTCCTCATTTCTTTCTTCTATCTTTTCATTGTAGGTTTGGTTTTCTATTTTCAACTGTTCAAAATCAATTAAATGAAGACCCTCGGCCAACTCCTCTTTTGACTTCAATATTGCCTCCATTTTAGCAACTTCGTTACGGAGTTTTATATTTTCTAGGCGGACTTCCATCACAATTGCCTCTTTCTTCTGCTCTGCATTCAACATGGCAAGCAGGTCCTTTGGGTTGATCGGTCGCCCTGTACGGCCATGCAGCGCCTTCTTCCCGACGTTATATTTGTAATTTGTGAAGTCCCTATAGGCGTCGTCTACTTCTTTTTGCCGTTCAGCACATACAGCTTTCAACTCCTCAATCTGTTTCTGATAAGATGATTGCATTTTCTGATATTGATTCCTGAGTTCTGTTAAACTAGAGATGTATTTATTGTAGCGCTGCTCGTAATCTACTACATTATCTGTCGTACTACCACCCATACTAGATGCTCCACTTTGTTGTTCGGCAGCGTCGGCTTTTTTTCTACGGAAGTATTCAGCTAGTTTGGTCTGCAGTTGAAGGTTCGCTTCCCGCGCCACCTTGTGGTCCATAACCGCCTGCCTGTACTGGTCGATAAGCTCCTCTCGTGCTCTTTGTCTCGCCTCATGCTTGCTAGCTGATTGGAGAGAAGCTTCACTGCCAGTTCGATCACGCTCAATCGCTGTACCGCTTATTGTTCCGTTCTCTAAATTGAGTACCTGTGGCTGATAAGTTTGTTCATCTGTAGATGTGTTTTGCGCACGTCTCGAAACAGAGCTTTCTTCTTCATCATCGCTGGTTTGGGTCGTTGCGAGTAAATTGTATTCATCAAAAGTGTCCTTTGATTCACCTCGGACTATCTCCTCTGCATCTTCATTTGATATGGTACTAGGTTCTGATTTTCCTCTGTTCAGTGACGATTCGGAAGTGGCGGGTGAGGCATCCACAAGTGGACGTGCATCTACTGGTACGAATGAAGCTAAGAAAAATGAAGCACGATAATTTCACAACTCACTTTTTTCGGTGGTTCCATGAAATTCGCTTTGTTCGAGTGTGTTTGAGTTATCCTTTATCCCTACCGTTGTTTCTGGCTGTTGAGCACCCTTTCATTTACGTGCGTAATTGATCAACCTACGTGGAAACTTTGGACATTGTCCTCACTATCTTGTTCGTTCGGTAACTTATTTTCCGGACCTGAGTCCATTTTGAAAAGGTGCCCAGCAAGCGCCACGACAACAGATCAGTTAATTAATCTGTTAGTTTGTTGCTTCGGTGTTCTGTATTCGACCGCTTCATTCATCTTCCAGGAGACGGCCTAACGACGCGGCTATTTTCATTGGCTTAGTTAGTTGTGAATCATGAACCGATTTTCTTCTTATCGTCGTAATCTACCCTTTCTCCTCGCGTCCACCGGATCCATGGATTGATGCACAAGATCAGGGCTTTCGCCCAAGAATCCCCTGAAGGATTTCTTCTTATTGTTCATCGGAAGATAACCACTTCCCCATACAAACCCTTGACCGTTTCTTCTCCAGCTGCCTCTTCACATGTCTCTTAATGGTAGGTGATTGTATCGCCCCAGAGCTCTCCTGAACGGAACTCCAGTGCATCGGATCTAGTGGACAGTTTGGATCGACGCTCACCAAAGTCGTTCAACAAAACGCTTGATCTCAACAGTTCGCAGTGCCCACCAGATACCGCGCAGGCCAAATGCCATCTTTGCTGAATTTACTTTTAACCGACGAAAGAGTCTTCTTTAATCAGTTGTTAATAAAACTCCGCTGGGGGATAATGACCACTGCGTGATGACGTTTAATTTAATCTATTGCTGGGCCAGAAATGTGGAAACTCTGCGGTGCAGAATCCCCAGAAATGACTAGCTTCTTTGAGCAATTTAAACTGGGACCACCTTAGTAGAGGAGCTATAGAAAACAATTTTCCATAAAGTTTACGAGTTCGCCTCAGAAGGGCCAGCACTAAGTCGGATGACCAAAAATTTACCTGAGAGGATTCTATATCTTCTGTAAAAGACGAGCTGGCTTTTCTTGAAATGCGGAACCGTTGTAAACCAGAAAACCGCCATTGGAGCACAGGATAACAAGCCACGAACAAAAAGAAAACAGGCCCGGGAAAATAAATTTGCGCTATCTAATAACTTGAGGCACCACCAAAGAAACTAGCCAACGGCCTTCTCCTCGAAAGACAGAAATGAGAAACCCATAAGTGAACCGACAGTTGTATCTGAGGTCTACAGTGCACATAATGCAGGCCTATATTCTGTCCCAGTGACCTCGCCATATCCAACCTTGTCGAGATGCTACTGCAAACGGCCCTTGACCAACGCGCTCTTCAATGAGGTGGACATCTACCAGCTCTTGCGCTAGACAGACACCCCCAACGCGGTGGGGCCAGACGGGGTACATCCAAGGACCCTGATGTAAACGCCACTCACGCTGACAAAGCGTTTTCACCTGATGTATCGCTGGTCGCTCGACAAAGGTTATCTCCCCTTTCAAGTCCACAGCTACTTTTTTGAGGACGAACCCAAATCCTGTGGTTCAGATACCATATAAATGGACGCAGAAGCTGCAAAGCAGTGGTCTTTTGGTTGGCACCTTCCCCTGAACGGCAACTAGTGCGTTCTTATATCAATCGGGGGAGACCCATTGAAAGTTTGGTTGTGCATCGTGAGAATAGACCAAAAGATATCACTTAGATGCCAAAATGATTTGGGTATCTGGCCCTCTTTGAGCATGTTCTTCTCACTGAATCACGAGAAACTCGCTCAAAAGCATTCGCCGTTCTTCGGATGATTTGGTGCACCTTTTCGCGTATTACTTGAGTGGACTTTCAAATTTTCTACCAGGCCTATGTCAGACAGCTTCTTGAACATGCCAACCAAGCTGTCTAATCAGGACGCAAGAAGGACGAACCCCTCAATGAGCGTGTCCAACCAGCTGCTACGGAGATGGTTGCTGGCCTTGAGTCACTTTGACGTCTAAAATTCTCGACGTTTCTTCTAGCCCTACTTGTAACCATGCTCCACTTTTGTATTTAGTGCGTGTATACGAACTGGCGTTTGTTTGTCCCCACCACATCACACATTTGACCCTGAGGTCTTCCAGCTTATTTGTGGCCGGCCTCATACACGCGTGACCGTCTTACGGGAAAGCGCGCTTACACGTCGGTCGGTACTTTTGTAGTCCATTTGTTGTGGACGAGCATCTAAAGTCAACGGTTGTACATTTTGTGAGTTGATGTCTTGCGTTATGAGTACCGTATAGAAACCCAGCTCCAACTTTGTTTTGCCTTCCCAGAGGTCCTGGCATCACCCTTCGGCTGGTAAAAGTTTCCTAGACTTGAGAGCCCAAAAAATTCTATGACGCTTCAGGGAAGTAGGCATGCTGAGGCCTCGTCAGTTTATGGAGGGTCTAAGCCGAAAAGCCAGGCATCAACAAGTTTAGGTCAACTAAATGACAGGTACAATATCAGGTGGCCGAATAAACTGCTGCTTAGGAAGAATAGCTTCCGAACATCCCAAGCCGCACTGGCTTGTTAGATTTCTTGGTCGCTCTGGCTAAACTTGATTCCAGACCACCTAAAACGGAGGCTTACCCGGAAATGCCACAGCCCTACACTTTAAAAAAGTCGCCACATATGTTTCAAAACCGAAATCGGACAACCAGAAAACTTTCTAACTTTCAAACATAAAGAACCTTCGATGAAACCGCACGTTTCGAATAGACCTCCCTATCGCAACTTCTGCAAGTTTACGAGCAGTCACATCATTATAATTTAATTTCTCCTCCCCTGATGGAGGCTTACAACTTTTGAAACCACTTTCCATGATGCTGCATGTTAGGGTTTTGTAGAACGACCGACATGTTTCACCTAGCCTCACTTTATTATGGTTGAACGACTAGTCACAGGCACACTGAAGGCAATATTTTGACAATTAAGTGAGATTTTGGGCGGGCTTCAAAAAGCTTCTGTCCATTGTTTTGAAATTTCCTGCAGCTGAGTATGTCCCAGCAGTACTCACGGAGACGCGTGAGCTTCCGCTTCTCTGTAGACGTTGTTATGCTTTTGGAAGAAGTATTTAAATAACTCTTGCCCAATATCTTGCTTCTTCTGGTGTGTGTTTAGCTGCTTCTAGATCGACAAATACTAGAAAGCTCACACAACTTGCTTTGACTAAAAGATGCTCACTTCGGACTTTGTGGAATCCATAAACGTTCAGATTTCTTAGCAGGGACCTTCAAACTATTTACCGATCACACCCCCGGTCTGCTGAACATCAACTGCCTCACAGATAATGAAGGTGCGGGACCATAGTAAGAAGCTCATAGCTAACTCCACGAGACTTTGAGTGCTGTAGGTAAATGGTCTTTCAAACAAAAAACGTACAGTTAACCTTTCTTTCTGTGCATGGGCCAGATAATGGGTAGGTTCGACCTTTGTCTTAGAGCCTGTAGATCGCCATTTCGTCCCCACATAATTCAAACACCGTTACCACTGCTTCGAGACTTTCGTCTATTTTGGATCTTCTCTACTGTCTAGATAACACGATCCTTGACTTTATTTATTTTCTCCGATAAATTAGAAGCGCACGCGCTTGAATTTCTGGAGACTGTGGAAAAAGCGAATTAATGGACTGGCTAATTGACTTGAACCAGGTTTCTCGGATGCAAAAGGCGTTGGTTTGATCTCACAATACAAAGGTTATAAGGCATCAAGACAACCCTGTACCTGCCCACAAAATTCTCCATTATTCGCAATTTTACTGCAAATCAGAAAGCTATGCGTTCCGTTCACACACACGTAAGAAGCTACTCTTCAGTTTTTTTGCCACATCAAACACTTTCCAAATGCAATAAACTATCCAGCTTGAAGCTACTTCGGAGAAGGCCTTTCAAAAAAGGTTGGAAACTCATTGGAGTGAGCTAACTACTAGTATTTTCGGCGTTTCTGTAATCAGACAACGGAGAAAAACAAGCAAAAGTAAGTAGCTAACACATAAGTTACCGGCCTACCTGCTTGTTCGCTTTATATCACCGATCACTCACTCATTCACTGTTACGTCGCAACCATTCTTCAGTTTTACGAGAATGGCGGAGTAACCTGAGCTTAAGTTAAAGAAAGAAGGGACAAGTTAATACTAAAAACAGCTACAAGCAAAAAAGTAAAAGTAAACTTCGCTCTTTTTCATTCTTGCGTTGCTTTAAATTATCCTCAGTAGATAAGATCCCCACTGCTGGACGCCGGTTATCAAATCCTTATATCCTTCAGTTTAACCGAGAATTTCTAAGAACATTCGTTAGCAAAATGGCCCTCTTCAAGCTCTGTCTTTTAAAATCTATCGATCACCTTTAGTCTCGTATTCTCGACTGCCTCAATCCCCTGCATAAAAAGACTCAATAATTTTGTCATCCATTTGACCTCAAAATGATTTGAGAGTCAGCTGTTGCTCGGTCTCATCCATTTGACAACAACCCGAGATTTTCTTAGATTAGAATGACTGATGTATTTTTCATTAACTTACTTATGTTTCCATGGGTTAATGGCATCGTGATTTGGAACATCGCACTAAGGAATGTTGGGAGTAAGAGATTGTAGCCTAACTACAGTCACGGATAACCTTCAACGAACCATGCCTACTCAAACCCATCGAAGAGTTTGCCCCACACTGATTTTCTAATGCTGGAAAAGATGGAAGCCCAATCCTGACATAAGAATAAAATTCTAAGGGAGGCCCGTTAGAAAACACCCCAATATTGACGCAGAAAAAGATGGTATATATTTTATTGCTATGTAATGAAATTTAAGATTAATGAGGGTTTAGATGGAGCACATCCTTTGTGAGCTTCATGAAACTTACAAGGTCCCAGACCTCTCCGAGTATCCTTGAAAAAATCTCACTGCCCACTTAAACCTCAGCAATCAAACTGACACTTTTCGAGAACTACATTCATTTGTAAATCAATTTGGCTTTTCTCGAGAGAGCCAACTGAATGGAAGTTTGCAAATTAGTGTATTTCTCAAAAACAGTCCAATTTGAGTTCAAGTAGAACATATGGTTGACCGAAACTCGGGGAGTGCGCCTATCTGATGGGCCCTAAGAAGGGCGAAACCGGTCGTGGGCTGTCGGAGAGCTTTCGGCAACCTTGTGAGTAGTTTCCTTTATGAAAACAAACGGACACTTGTTTAAATGCTCCTAAAGATGCCACTCTTTCACATGAACGCAGTCATAATACACTGCTCTAACGCAGTAGTTTAAAACTTATTCACATCGTCAGCCTTCTCGGAGAGTTCAACTGATTTTCCCAATGTCCCGCGTTCTCCGGGATTCTAGAGTTAAGCGCATTGTTATTTGTCCTGACCAGTCCTTCCTTTTACATTAACACGCAGTTCGGTCTGTTATTATCCACTTAAGCCGTAGTGACGTAACGCCCTTCTTCAAACCCTGGGTCTACGCGCGGCCCACGTGGGCCTACGTGACACTAGAGGTGGGGTGGAGAGCAGACAGTGTGAATAGCACATTCAGTTACTCGGCGGCTGGCGTTCTTTTTTATGATCGCTGACCGTCAAGTTCAATTTATTTCGCACACACCAGGGGCTACGTTTACACTACAGGGATTCGTTGTAAAGTTGGAGAGTGATACTCAGTCTGTGTTTAGTAACAAACCAGAACAACTAGCCAATAATTATCTCAGCGCTATTCTGTGGTTGTCGACCGAGCGTCTAAGTTTTCAAAAATGTGCAAGTAAATAACAATTTAAGCGAGGCTTTCCTGGCTAGCAGGACTTATTTAGTTTAACAACCGATGCATATTGACCGCGGAGTCATTGAAAGCAGGTGTCGTTTACCTGGGTTCAAATTGTTCATAGCTTATATCAACATTTTTGTCACTTTTTTCATGCGGACTTTTATGGCAAGCGTTGATTGAATTTTGAGTAAATTTTCTTCAAGCATCTGGCAACTTGCCTTTAGCTTTGAATATTCACTCAAGTTTTAAAATATTAGTCTGCGGTGTAACACCTCAAGGGCAACGGCAATCAACATGTCCGCCGCTAGCCCTGGCACATAAAAGTTTGATAAGTTTAACAAATACATTCCCTTAGTATCTCATGCAAACACATTAGCGGATTATGCTAATGACAAGTTCAAGATAAGTGTTGCGAATGCCCTTGAGACCATTATTGCGCGTGCTTATCTAACCTGCCACTATCACTTCGCATGTCTTGTCAAGGTAAAGAGCCGAACTTGCAGCAACTTTGCCGGCCAAAAAGTTGGTTTGTAGGTACTTTGGAGATGTTTGACTACTTCCACAAATGACGATGAAAAGAGACATCCTTGTCTTGACTTGAACTTACGTCACAGAATGGAATAGTAACTGAACTATTTTCCGTGATGACCATGGTTAGTATGTATTCACGGCGAGAAACCATGTAACGTCCATAAACTCGCAAACCCCAACCGCAGGGTGGCTACGCACTTGGTTTTGGACGTGCATTCTTCCACAGGCATATCCGAATACTCCGAGAGCTTTCTAATCGTGTCAACATCCATAGATCCACCAGCTTCATCGTGGCAGGGTCAATATTCGCCAATGGGCCGCGGATAACCATCCAAAGTCTACTTGCGTTCCAAATTGTTTTGCTTGTGCCATGCTGCAAAGTTTTCAACATACATGAGACTTTCTGGGAAATCATCTCAGTTCACGGCTACCTTGAACAAAACAGCTACACTTTTTGCAGCAATTAACTCCCAACGTGATGAACAAATGTTAGTTCATCGCTAGACAATTAAACTTAACCGAAGACACCCGGTAAGCTCCAGATCATCCATTATTAAGAGTTAATCCCCTTTGATATATTTCCCAGGCCACCCTTGGGGTTTTATCCTCAGTTGTGTGCTGTATTAGCAGAATTCTAGCTTAAAGGTCTGAAGTGTAGGTCTGATGACTTCGCCTATCTTACGCCGGCCAAACCAGAGATTGCATTGACAAAGTCTGTCGACTTGCTACCTTGGACACAACAGATTGTACGACTTGTCTCTTGTTGAAATGTAACAGTTGCATTGTTTTCATTTTTCATTTATTTTTCCCGGAGGCTCCTATGCCTCCCGCTCTTAACTTCGTGGAATAGAAGCACCTACAATGCGTCATTTACCATATAAACCTTTAGGAGCTCTGTGCTCAAAGCCAAATGTGTAATCGTAACCGGTATTCCATAACTAAATCAAATTAACAGATCCTGTGTAAAAACTTTAAACTATCTCAGTTTGTTGAGTGTATCCATGAGAGAATGCACAATGAACATTGTTGCTGCATCCTGCTGATCCATTTAATTTTCACCCCAATGACTTGTACCGGGCAGTGCTCACGCACCTTGGCTGAACCCTATTTCAGCTGCCCAATTTTGGCATAATGATACAATTGGTTGCAACTGCATTTATGTTTTGCGCAAGATTCTTAGTGCCGTTCTTTGTAGGGTAATTTTTAATTTCCAAAACACATCATATTGCCCAATAACACAGAAATGTACTCCAAAATAATGCTACCACACATGATTAATACATAACGAAACGTGGTAACAAGGTAAGGAACTTTAGCATATTACATACAGGCCACCAATATGCCAGTAGACACATGCGCACCTTCTTTGGTTTCGCCAGATTTTAGAACCCGTCACGCATATTAACTGCCTAAAGGATAGGTCACTCCATGAAAAAATACCGTTTTATCAACACAGTGTTGCCTGGTATTCAGTAGTTGAATCTGGGGTATGTGAAGTCTGTTGACAACAGATGCGCAAAACAAAACGGGGTCTGAAAATTTCACCCAAAGGTTACCTACGCATTGTGTCCCATCTGAGCGATTATCATTACACAGCACTTCAGAAAGGAGCCTGGGCAATCTTGTACCCAGAGATGCTGAGCAACTGAAGGCAGGACGACGAAAACTTCAAAGCACTGTTATACTAAGTATAGTCAACACACATCATCATTTATGGAGTGCCATGTGATCATTCTATGGTAAATAGCTGTTGCCGAAAACAATAGCCCCTTTTATGTGGTTGCGTATGCTAATGTAAACACTTTGACCTAGTTCCCGGAGGAGACGTTTCTATGTCCCAACCCTATTCATCTGAGAAAACTGCTTACTCGGGTGCAGAAAGGAAACTGCCTTTTGCTTGTTACCCAGAAATAACTCCGGAGGGCGTGTGAAGCCTTTGAGTTCTTATGTAGTGTATTTGGGTGCTGCTGCAAACTGGTTATCAAATAATATCATCGCTTGCTTTGCATCAGTAAAAATGAGACGTTTAAACTTCATGGTTGATGCGATAAGACAAATAACCAAACTTTTACTATAAAATTAAACCGCCCTTTCTGGTTTTCAAAATACGGCTATATAACACCAATAGTTGTGCGAGGGTCTATAACTGTGTGAATTTTTCTTTGATTGGATTTACAAGGAAGGCCTCCGGACACAAGCATGATTGTCTCTCACTTTAAGGCTTGCGCCAAATGGACCAATAATACAAATATGACGCGGCGTTTGGTTCGGTATAACTATCACCACATAAATATATTATAATTGCTCTGGTTTTCAATTAACAGCCACCGTTATTTCGCTATGCTGAAGTCGATTGGCAAATACTGTAGGATGCTTTTGGAATTGGCCCTAATAAAACATTGTCACCTGAAGGGTGGAAAACAAGCAGTAAGGAAAAACGAAACCATTCAGAATAAAGCATTGTTGAATTTTAGCCGAAGACGAAAAATTGTGCAAAGGCTGAGGATTTAGAAGCAATGAGTTTTACAAGCGAGACGCTTTTGCCATAACTGGTTCCAGTAGTTTTAGGAATGATTAAGGCGCTTTGCTAGAAGCACAACCAAATTTGAGATATTAGCTATGAGAGACAAATGCAAGGCAAGCACCATAAATTCACCAACATCTACCCCACAGTATATCAAAGCTGTTTATAACTGCCGGACATTGGTTTTGAACCTGACGTTCTCGCCTTCTCGGCGGTATCGGAAATATGACATGCTAATTCTGGGTCTAGGTTATATTTTGTGCTTTTACGCAAAGGTTGTGAATTCGTTACAAACTATGCACAAGGTAACAAGCCTATCTGGCGAATCCTAAATTTGATTGATAACTTGCAATGGCACAAACAGCACGCAACCGCTACCACATACCAATATGTTCAATGTGTAATAAGACTAAAAGCCCTGGTTGTAATCTACATTATGGATACTTCTTCCTGTTTAACCAAAATCCTTGCTATAACGCACCATGTAAGACTACCTGTGAAAGGAGACTATACGAAACACACTAGAATTTGCACTTTTGGCACAACAGTGTAGTATATCCTGAGTGCGACAGCTACCAACAGTGATGGCTAAAACTGGACGAGGGGAAAAACAAAACTCTAACACCGGTGTTCTTATGTGTTACAATAGGGGAGAATAAAATGACACAACCGTCGGCGCCACGATGTGGTAGCAGCTGCTCAGCAAAAGGATCAACAAACCGGGTTACCGGCAATTTAAAATTCAGAGAATTATGGTAATTACACAGCAATTATAAGAAAGCCCCTGAAGCAGACCAAAGAACGGTAATCACTGTGGCTGACGGGCTTAGAAGTACTGAGTATGTACACCAAAACCGCATCGATGCTCACATGAAGCACATACGTCAAATTAGACTGAGGCTTGGTTTGGTTTATTAGATTCTGGGGTGATGACCCACAACGGGGCAAAGCAATGATTAGTTTTATCCCCCTGATGACGTTTCATCAGAAGTGATCGCAATAGTACTTTCAAAATAAAGGCATGACTGACATCAGTCGTGGGTGTTCGAGAATGCGCGAAACCGGGCGGTTGCACAAATAGTGAGCATTATTTGACGCAGGTGGGGTCACGCCGAAACTGGCACAATCCAATACGGTAGAGATAGAGACCAGAGAAACGCAGTTATTAGGAGCTTCTCCGTCTTTTAAGTAACATATCACACCAAGCCAAGATCAAACCGGTACAATTTTGGGGTTGCAGGCAGAAACACAAAGGAAAAAAGGCGAAAATCAGACATCCTGCATGGCATGTGGTAAAAAACTGAATTATGGAAAACGGGGACCCAAGCCAATTCGGCAAGCCAATTCGAACTAAAACTGGTGACCTTTGCTGAGGATCTGCAGTTTTAAACAGTTGAGTTTATGGCATAGGTCACTAGAAGCCTAAGTAGGGATGCAGAATCGGAAGAATTAGCTACGCGAATAAGTAGAAGCAGGAATCTCGGGTGTACAATAAAACTGTGTACACTCACTGGTGTCCCTGTCGGAGAAAGTTGGATGTAAAATTCCCTTGGGTGTGTGAGTTGCGCTGACGCACACGACAAAACCCTTGACGGAAACGATTGACTGTGTCAGGAGCACAAACTGGAAGTTCACTGAGATGGCTGAACCTAAGGAAAAAGTTCGTTGGATTGGGATGAACTAGACCCAGATGCTGTTGAGCTAATACGCATTTTGTTCTCATTTGCATTCAGGGTTCAGACAGATCGAGAGATGATAAATCAGAGTATGGATAGAATGGATGCGGATGTGACATTGGACTGGGTACGGTGGTGACGCGATTTCATCCTTTGCAGCCACATACTTCGGTTTCTGGGCAGCATTGCAACGCACTTCATGGTTAAGGATCAGCGATGCGTAATACTATGGTTAGCGAAATTTTAGGTTGGCCAAAAGGGTCCTCACGTGGAGAACTAGGCTAATGTAGCATCATGAGCGCTTCGGTACCGCTGGAGACATGCGGATATGAAGCTGGAAGCAGAAATGATAGAGAACGGTCATACAATGCGTTTGAAGCAGCTACCATCGAAACGAAGTGAATGATATCGGTAAAGCCTGGCGAATTTGAAGTGTCAGTCATGTTGCGCAGCACACTGGGACTCTATAGAACGCATCTTCGGTGCATAGAGCCTTCGGAAAAGCGAAATTTATCGGTACGTTGTGGAAAACTTTACAGGTAGCTACCATGATCCCTGCCGCATTCACGGATGCTAATTAAGAGGAATATTCCCACTAAAAGTTATTTTGGAATTCAGCTGGTGGTATAAATCGAGCGCCTTCATTTTCTTGTTTAACTATTTTGTGCAGCCTATAATTCTCGAGTGCGGCGAACACCATCAAGTGATTTTTTGGTCATTGAGTCTTTCATGGTCATACTGGCTTCCAACTCTAATTACATCTTGCGGTGAATTGATATACACAAATTGACATCCAGGAAGCTGGATGGTAGATGAAAGCTTTTTATAAACACATATAAGGAGCCCATTCAAAGCGGCATACATTATTTCCATAAGTTGTTTGTTCAGCTGGTGTTCAAGAGAGCGCGTTTCAAACTTTTATTGGCTTTGAAAGTTCATATTTGTTTGCCTTGTTGTAAATACTCATGATAGGATATGCAACTTCACTCTGGCGATCAAACACTTCCCGACTGTAGCTGTCACGTTATCGTTGTACTCGACTTCCACTCTTTTCCCCTGAGACCGGTCCTAAAAGAAGTCCCGAAAAACCCGGATAGCAAGAAGTATTCCTTTCGGTCAAGAAGAATTATGGGCGGACTTGTACCCATCTCTAGATTCTTGTGAGCATCTTCACAACCGATGAAAAATAAACACGTCATTTTGGGAGGTCCATCCCTTCATTCTAATATATGGTGGCTTCTGGATTGCCTGTTTCCCTGAAACCAGTCTGGGGGACAACAACGCTCTCATCGTTCGTCAATCATCTTAAAAAACAAGAAGCAACGACACCCAGCGTTTTGCTTTCCATGGATGCGCCATAGCTCACAAAGTTCGCCACCCACATCACACAGAAAAGCGATTAAAATAAAGAGCACCTCATAGGGACTCATCTCACATGAAACGTCGGGGCACCCTCTGCCCACATGGGGGCCAACATCCGGGCAATTTGATCCCGTTCCACAATAATTCCAGATGAACTGACCCCAAGCTTTTCAGCCAACCTTCATCCACTTTGGCCTTGGCAAGCCTCCAGCCACTAAATTTGATTGCCTCAAGAAGCCTCTCACACAAGTGACTACACCTGCTATCTTTGTTTCGCCCTTTCTATGCCATCTCTTCAAGCGTCTCCTAGACACGTTCCTGGTGGCCACTGCAAAATCCAAATGAGATAGCTCACCTTGGTAGCTACGGCGGTTGCGTTAGCCAGAACAAGTTTCATCACCCAAACGTGATAGTACCAGAAGAGGACTGAGTCGCCCTGGACAGTGGACACAGACTGATTCTCCACCATGAATGGAATGGTGGGGCACGTAAATTTTGCATTATTGATATAAATCTCGGTTGGCGACACTTCGTGAGCAACCTTGAAAGGTTTCCACGCAAAAGAACGAAGATGTGACTTCTGATGACGGGCACAACTTGTCTTTCGCGAGTTGCACCTCCCAGCACCAATCTCTCCCCTTTTCCTCAACGCTTGCAAATTTTCATTTATCCGCGACCTCAAACCTAAATCACCCACCTGGAATAGGGGTGCCTGTCTATCCCTTGGTTTTATGGCGTCACTTCTAGTCGCTACCTTGCCATCTTATTCATTCTTGTCTATTTAATTTGCTTTCTGATTCACGGACGATGGCCGCCTACTCCAGACCGGGATTTGCCTACAAAAATTTAGGAAATGACAAACTTCAGTTCGCAGGTCCCAAGTTACTGAACCGGCCAATGAACGTGAAATCGCCCTGCATGTCTGGAACGTACACACTTCTTTCAGGTATATTTTTCAACCTCATTCTCACAAGTAAGTAAGTATCCAGAAACACATACTAAGTTTGGCACCGCAGTATAGCGCCGAAAGTTGGTCCCAAAGAGTCACAGGAAGAACCCCGCATTCAGCAATTTGCCCCTTTTGGCGTTAGTGAAATTCCCAGGAGTACATTATGGAATCGCTGAAAACTGTTTCTTATGGTTATTCTCCTGGAGAGCAACCAAGCAGTAATTGCAATTTACAAATAAATACAGGTGAAGGAAATACCCACCAAACATCCTTACCCAATTATCGTCGTCTGCATCGACCACTCCAACAAAATACCTCCAGCTGAAAGGCACCTCAACCCGCTTCAATGTTCCAAATTTTAGCCAGACCCACTTCATTGCAAACTGCGGCCCTGACGAAGGTAATACGTACGTTATGAAGCAACCCGATCACTCTATTCGACAGCATCATGTCCACTTGATTACTCTGCTGACTCACTGCTACCTGCGCACGAAATAGCGCTGAAATCCGCCTGACCTTAAGGGATGCGGTCATCGTTGTCCGAGTAGCCCGGATGGTTGCTCGAACAGTATCACCAATATATTTTTAGGGGTATGAGGGGTTTATCAATAAACCCTTTCACTACTTCCAGCCGCTGGCTATTCGCACAATGATATTGATTTCTCGAAATCTACGGCATCTTCAGAATTGCCATTTCATAGTGTAGAATCTCTATGTATAATGTATATGCTCCTGTATTATTGAAAATCCTTTACTATGGCGATTTCTTTAAGTGAACGAAATCTCCAGGTCAATAAACGCCGCCGACTGTGAATGCGTTACCTGATGATAAAAAATCACGAATTGTGGAAAACGTTGAATCACATACAATGAACGTAACTTTCAGGTATTTTTCCACCGGAACAGATTTCCTCAACATTCTAGAATCTAAATGGCATTTGGAGATGCAACATATGCGTAGGCGCATTCGTGCAAACAAATTTTGGTGGATGATTCTTGGTTGCCAGTAAAAATTCCGTGGTGCACGCTAATTATTTGCCAAACATCGTGCACGTTGGCCGGCAAATTACAGAGTTTTTCATTATAGGTTCCGAATTTTTCTAGAAAGACCTCGAGGTTCATCGATCTTAATCGACGCACACTAACATGCGGCTAGGGGTACACGATACCTAACTAACTAGCCACATAGAGCCTACGTCGATAATACGAGACAGCTGAACGATCTTAACCGACGCACACCACTAACATGCGGCCAGGGGTACGCGATGCCTAACCAATCCGTCCATCGGTAATGGAGAAAAGGCTCAGAATGGACCTCTTGAAATTTTGAGATATATTGGCCGTCTTGAAGTTTACATATGTCCTTCTGTGAGGCGCATCTTCTTCTTCGTGAGGAGCGTTCATTTGGCCGTTGAAGTTCTGAAATGTGAGGAAGACATAATTCAGGTTATCGAAATATCACCATAAGGCGGGCGGCCGACAAACAGGTAGAGATACTTACCCCAAAATTCATTGCAGCGAATATGCTGTCGTAGATGCCTGTTCACACAATGCCAATGCGGACCCAAGTGCCTCAAAGCGAGAGAGCATGCATATGTCGTCATTCGAAAGACTACGTTCAGAACGTAGGCGTCACCCTCCAGGATTTGCCGCCTGTCGCAGTGGTGCAACGTATGCATCCCACACTCCCACATGAGCTACTCGGCGTGCCGGGACACCTTTTGAATTGCACACTCCAACGTGTCGGAGTGGTGCACCCGAAATTTAAGGCGCCCGTTTGCATTCTCCAATCCGTTGTTGGTCACATTACCAAAATGAACCATTCCGGACTGTGCGTGTATGGCCCATTTTCGGTTGATGTACAACCAGCGAGCCGTAAGATAGGAAAGAAATCGAGGATGTGTTCGGCGCAGAAGCTGTAGATCTTGTCGGAATCAGTGTGCTTGTAATATGATGAACCTAAAACCTACTGTACAGATTTGTCCAGGCGAGCCATGCGGTGAAATATGTGCCGGCTGTTCGCAGAATGTGTCTATGACCAAAAATACATGGATATTAAATGAAACATACGTGCTTCCTGATGGCTTTGCGGACATGAAAGTAGCAAAGCATAATGTCACAGCTTAACATGACTCTTGTCGCACGCATTTGCGCCGCTAACTTGTCCATTACAAAGGTCCTGACCGGATACGCTTCGCCCATCATTTCTCTGAATAAGCCGAACAGTTTACGCATGGGAGTAAACTGCTCGCTCTCTACGAACGCATACATAACCGGACGCCCGGTTCCCATGCCGTCCGTTATCAAGAATGTGTATAGTTTATATCTAAATGCCGAATATTAGACGCTTTAAAAAACTCACCCATGGCGGTTTTTTGCATGTGTCCCGTATACATTTACTACATCTGGAAAGCGTCGGAATAACGCTATCTGCTGCCATCAGGAGAAACACACGTGGCTACAGTGACCTTCCTCTCCCTGATATACAAGGACGCGTCCGGTCTGCCGAAGTTTTGCCAGGACCGAAGGCGTATCATCTGCTACATTAAAACCCAACCATTCTGCACCTACTCAACAGAGCCGGTCGACACTTCCGGCGGTAGTTGTTTTCATCCTTAGTTGTGAGAATCTTTCCGAATTCATCCGCCACAAACAGCCGCACATCAGGTGACGGCGTTCCATGTCTCAGCAGGGCCTGGCATGTGCCCAACTCGTCTTCGGTTAGGCGTCG
>NW_008751708.1:233583-294814 GCF_000715545.1 Opisthorchis viverrini
TTTCCGTTGGTCTTGGAGGGCGCCTGCTGCATTTGTAGTACACCCATTCGTAACGCAAAATAGTGTTGGTGCTTCGATTACTGGATGAACGCACAAATATCACAAGGTTACCCTTCATGTATTCATTTGAGGTCTTCTCAAATGCCGTGAAGGATAAAAACGATACACCCACAAATTTCTCAATGAAAGCCACTTCCGAAGCCATAGCAGACAAAGTTAAAAGCCGAATGTGTGCTCATAATTTTCAGAAGAGATCGATTAAAACAAATCGCAAAAAATGACGGCAGATGAGGGGGTTTTCAGTCCACGCATATGTGCAAAGAGGTGCAACATTTTGACGTTAAAGTTTTTATTTCGCCCGCAGGTGTTTTGCAGAAAAATGCATTGTGCGTCTAGCCGGTGGCCTACTTTCACTTATGGATGTGCCCCCAAATCCCGCAGTGCGTCCAAACCCTGATTCACAGGATTACCTAAGTTTCTTCCGGATTCAACTGAGTCTTACAAGATGGGGAACATTTTTTTAATTGGCCGCATTATGTTTGACGGAACAAGTAGCAACCCTTCCGTCGTCGAGCTCTTTCAAAATAAACAATAGATTCCTTGGGTGGCGTCCGTCTGAGATCCGAATGTTGGTTAATTAAAATCCTCTAGGGAGGCCGGCGCGGCCCACCAAACTTTTTCTTCAAGTTCAGTTTGTTTTTTTCGGTCCATTGCTGACCATTCTCCGGGAGGCTTTGGCCGGACAAGTGCACTTTGCCCCGTAAAGTTGGCTACAAAATCTATTTATATGCATCAGCTTGTTTCAAGCAACGGTTTGCTGTGGTTTTTTCTGGTTATGATATGCTGCCGCTAAACAATCAAATGAGCGTTTAGGCGTTGCCATTCCACGCCCCGCTAAATTCTTCCACAAGCCGGTCTTTAACCGGGTAGCATCCCGGCGTATTTATCACGAGCTGACGGGAAAATGGAATCTAACTTCATATAGTGCATGGATCTGTTTATTCCAGCAAGCCGCTCACAATACAAGCTGTTTTCTCTAGTCGTTCATCCATGCCAGCTCTTCAAACCTGGATTTATCGCTTGGCTGTTCTCACCTCAGATGATTAAACCCCGAGTTTTTGGCTCAAGATGGGAGTGCTCAGCACCAGGCCCACATATATATGCGCGTGTGTCCTTCAGATGCACAAGTGTTTTAGGAACAACCGTTGGAGGAAAACGCAGATCACTCAGATATAACTTCTGGCTGCATTTTGTTGGTTGCAGATTGCTAGGTGGCTCTAATGACAAAAACCACAATCCATGTGGTTCACACCAAATGATGGTGGTTAAAACAAATATACAAAGATAATTGCACCAGTAGTGTCTTTACAAGTCACTGATCTAAATCAAACATGATCGGACAGATTGCATTGACCTCTGGGTTTTTTCCAATTAATGGCGTCATTTTATCTGATAGATTCCCACACTCGGCAAACTCTGCTGCTCTTGTCCCGTTCCCTCCCCTTCTTGAGCCTAAATCTTCAGCATTAACTGTTCTAAACACCCCCGCATCACAGTCCTTCATTATAACTAATCCACGCATTAGGTCCGCAGGAACCACCAACTGAAGCAAAACTCTCTGCGGTTCCACGTCCACTTGACTCTCTTTGTGTCCCTTGCCTCGCCCAATCGAAATTCAGATGCAACGCGAATGCCTCTGTCCAATTGGCAAAACCTTGAAGTCCTTTACGGGTGGCTGTCCAGAAACGGGATTGGCACTGAAATGACAGCACGCCGTTGCCGCACCAAGTCTGCCCAAGAACCCGCAGGTGCCCTCTTCCTAATAACGACTGTCCCTTCGTGCCTATTTGCTTCTTTGACTGCGGCTATGAACAAATAGGTTACTGAAAACCAACTGCCTATTTAACGAGTCCGTTTTAATCCAGTTCCCCACTTGTTTGAACAACACCATCCCAGTTTTTCGTTGCAGTTTCAGTTTGCTCTTTTGCTCCGTACACTCGTTCTACCTCTCCAGATTATCGTATAAATGTGAATATCTTCTATCAGTGACACCGGTCAGTCTACTAAGCCTTAATGTGAATAATGGTTTCGAGGCACAAACTGCCATTTATCTCCACTTTGAAATTCTCCAGCTCTTCATCTCCACATGGAGCTTTTCGTTCCCCGGCCATTAACTCAGCCGCCCAAATTAAACCAGGGCCTGAAGTGAGTTTTAGCTCCGGCCAAGGGGCTTAATAACCGCATTGGCCGTACCTCATACCACATTGTCCTGAGTCTGGTATCACGTGAAGTGACTTCTTTGTTTTGTCTTCCCTCATTTTGTTGTTGCCCGCCATTTTCAGAGCGTAGCTTCCTGATCAGGCCTAACTTATTATGCTCCGTATGAGTTGTGATGCGAACCCATTATTATTAGTAGCGCTGACTTGGAAGAGTTGAATGACCGGTTGGAATTAGACAGAAGCAGGAAGGACGTTTTCGTGATTACTGTAAAAAAAAGTACCTGGTGGTACGAGGGCAGTTTCAATGTGGCATTTAGCGTGTCGTTCCTTGAGTGCAAAAGATCACCTATTCTTAGTGCCTATCCAACACAGTCCTCCGGAGGCTGTCAAACATGACTTGAATTTAATAAACAAACCATTCATCACTTCCTGCGTAAACAATCGGATGCTGTGAATAAGATGCCTCGAGACAGACTGAGAAGCCCAAACAACCCATCGAAAGCCACTGGCATATTTTGGACACCACCAGGATATATAAACACGAATAAGAAAATTCGATGGATTAGAACCAGCAAAACGTGATATCCGAACGGCCTTGTGCTCTCCGACATCTTAATTCAACCCCTCATGTAGCCATAGACAACTGCATTACATCTCATCCAAAAGTAATCTTGCGTTAGCCATATCCTGCCATCAGCTTGAGAGCAACTTGCAGCAAAGAACCGACTGTAGATCAACTAATATTTCATTATGTGATACGAATGACTAGTCCAACGTGGTGCAAGTGCCATTGAATGGGCTAAACGTAAAATGATGAAGACTGCCGGGATAAAATTAAAAATAACCCGTTGAAATCTATTGACTTTTTCTCACCAGTAAAAATATCTTTGCCCACCACGGTGCCGGGTAAAGAGAATCATGGCAGTGAACCTCAAGAATAAATTTTGTAGAGAGAAAACCAAAAAATAACAGAGTGCAAGACAAATGGTCCAGGAAAGTCCAAGTTGGTGCTGAGAAGGCGAGGAAAGGAGACATGAGAAGGGGGCCAAAAGCAATCCAAGTACCCGCATGAGAACGGACAGCCCAGAACAGCTATATGACTAACGACAGAAATGATAATTTTAGAGCTTGGGAATTCGGTGACTACATGGCAGAAGAGCTGGTTTGCCGGTAAAAAACTGTAAAGGTCTTTAGTGTGAATACCAACGAAACAAAACCAGCGTCTGTACCATTGGGTAGCGTGACTGGGCTGATGAACGCATGTATCACATAATCGATAGCGGACGAGGCTATGTCCAGGCCCACAACAGACAAGACTTGGCTCCAGATGGCGGCCCGCTGCAGTTTTAACGCACTGAAATAAGATTGATCCCTACAGTTGGTCTGAATCTTGCAAAATCACAGAGCGGTAAATAAGTTCAAATCAAATCTCTGTCTAATGCCTTCACTTCTTCTGTTCTAACAGTACCTAAAGGCATGCTAACATATGCATTTGCCTGTTACATGAGGGGAAATCGATTGGCGTTGCCGACGTCCATAACTTCTCAAAGGGACCATTCTGTATGCCCAGCCTGCAAACCAGTTAAACAGAGGTCAGCAACTAGAAGTCTGTTACTTCTGCCTCAGGAGAGCTTTCGACAGGACGAAGTGAGGAGAATTAACCAGGAGGTGAAACAGCTGAATCAACATCTGATTTATCAGGGAAACTGCACTGCATTCCTCGTTACTTTAAATGCCCCGCTCATCGAGTACCAACCTACTTGAAGAGAGCATGGAAATGTCCTTGTTAAAGGAACACGTAAAAGTAATCGGCAAATTTAGGAAACCTGGGCTTCCAACCGAGCTATGTTGTCCAATTTGATAGATAACATATTGGATGCTGACACCCAGTGTACCAAGGTCCGGATAAAAAACTGAGACGTGAACACAGTTTTTAGGGTCAGCTGGTCATGGGCGCATAGAAATCAACCGAAGAGATGTAAAAGAGTGTGATATCCTGGCACAAAGGCTATCACTGATAATAAGCGCAGCAAGCGACACATTTGGTAGGCCAAATGGGTGGCTCAACTTCACAAGACAGACACGCAGGTCTTCCACTCGTAAATATACCGTGGTTCTCCTCCTCTACAGGGCCATACTTAGATCTAACACAAAATATGTTTCATATCGTAGGAGCAGTGTCCACCATAGAAAGCGTGCGCACCCATGTTCGACAGGTTTTTCTTCAACTTTAGGGTAAAAATGTACACGTCGGCTTATGGTACTTAGCCTCGATGTTTGTCAAGAGAATCTGGGGGCCTTCCATTCCCCTGTACTGTTGACAGTGTTATTGTTTAAGTCTCCGCTTGTCACTCTTCCGTAATCTCACTGTTGTCTGGCAGACCTCCGGGTTCTTTATGTTATTAACTTCTGTCCCACACTCGTGCATTGATAAACAAGTAATAATTTTTGGTTTTGCCTTTTGGTTTGTCTCAAACGCGGGGCAGAAAATGCCCTGGTCTAATCGCACACTAACACATGTTGTTCATATTCATGTTGCTGTTCATATTCATATACAGCATTCTCTCGTTGCGGTGCTCAACGACTGTCGGGTCTTTCAATTGCGTGAGACAGGAGGATACTAGGCATTCCCGTTGCTGAAATATGGGTGGACGTGACGTGGGCCTGCTTGAACCTGAAGTTGACCTTGACCAATCAGCCTAAGCGATTGGTTACTGTTGCCTTGTCCTTCACTCACATCGCTCCTCTCCTCGTTGCAAGTTTGGCCGATTGGAGCGAGAGATGATACCGGCAACGCACAGCCTGTAACATCTCTTTGCTGTAATTACGTAAATTAACAAGAGTCATTGTTTAAGAACCAGTCGGCGAAAATGTGCGAGTATATGTGCTCCTGTATGAAAGAAGGGCATATATATACTCTCTTCTTTCGGTCATAGCGAATAACGTGGTTGAATGAATGTGCCTATCAATTTGTATTTCACAGGCAGTGGGGAATCCAAGTTCGACCTGTGCGTCGTTGCGCTTAGCGAAACTAAGACGGAAGCTCCCAAAGCCGTAGCCAGAGATTAGATAATTTCACGGGCCCTCCTCGTCAATTCCCCTTTTCACCTGAGAAACTGCGAGACTCCCGGTGATAGTCTTCCGGGCAATCTGGAAGGAGGACGAGGAACCAGCATAATATGTGCCAAAGGCGAGAACTTGTCACATATGACAAAACCGGGTTAGGCACCGCAAGGGTGTCACGGCTGAACGAGTTTTTCGTCTGCACGCGCCACCACAGTCGTCTGTTGCCGGTCAGATTCCCTAGCTTAACTCAGAGCCGCTGATTGTGCCGATGTGTTCATCGGAAGGTGCGAGCGTCTTCGGGGAAACGGTTTCAGATACTTATCATCGCCCCTCATCTTTCTCCCTTCTTCCTCCGAATTACAGTTATTTCCGTCGAGTCCTGGGATCTCTTCAGCCAATTCAATGTTGAGCTACAGGGACGCTTTGCAGGTTGTGAACCAAATGACTGCATTCCCCGGCGTGTTCCAGAGGGAAAGCGTCCCGTGCAATCGCTTGATATGGGTCGTTTGATGCACTCCCAAATGAACGACAATCGTGTATCAAAGCTCTTGACCGGCAACTGGACCGACTGAGTCAAAGACTGGTTTGCATTTGGTGGCTTCCCAAACTCGGTGCAAATGTTTGTGCCAAAAGTTTGTTAGATAGAAATAAGTGATGTTCAGCGCACAACTCAACAATTCGCTCATTATATGCGCGGTGAGCGTTTACTTCGGATCGGCCACAAAGATGGGCTTCATCAGGACTTAGTCGGCCAACCTGGACATTCATCTCAACTGTGCGAATCACAATATTCCTACTTCTCTCTGACCGGATTAACCATCACAAATCTCAATAGAAGCTATCAGTTTTAGCCTCAGAGCTACCTTCTATCGGAACATATGCTGACACAACAAACAAACACCGTTTACTACTTCGAAATGTAGTGTTGTTGATGGAACCAGTCAGCCTAACTGCGCTGCTTTACTGCTTTATTGGAATCCAGTCCAGTAAGGCGCGCTCAACCCTGGGGCTAAGCAGAACTTTCACGCCGTAGTTACCATTAGATCAGAATCACCAGGGCCCCAATATAGTAAAATGTGAGAAACTTAGGTTCGCCCCTAGCGGTCCAAGAGGTGTGGTCGAGCTGAAGTCTTATTTGGGAGACACAATATACGTCTGTCAAAGGAGAGAACAAGGCCTTCCGACTTTCCTCTCCAATTCTGTCATTGTTATCTTTGGTATCAAAATGCCCTCGGGGCATTCGCTCGCAGGCGACATCTCTTCTTTGACGCCATCGTAGTACAAAATATGAAATCATCTAAAAATTCGGACTCACCATTTAGCTTGCGCTTCACACCAGCCAAGTGTAAAGTGGTGCTGCAAGACTGTTTGGGCTCGAACCCCGACCTTATGTGTCTGGATGAGCTGATTGATTGATTGACTGTGACAAGTGTTGCGTTTTATGACGCCTTCAAAGTATCAGAGGAAATTCCCATGCCCCGTGAGTGGGAAAGTTTTACTCAACCGATAGACTGACTGTCAGAAATTGATGTGGTACATTGTTTCCGCTACTTGCTGTTGCACCTTGGCGTCGCACAGAGGTTGCCACGGCTGAATAGAACGCATTCCTTGTGGTTTTGGCTTCATTACGTTCGTGATCACCTAAAAGATAAATTTTATTCTGGTGCAGTATCGCTATATATACCGTGAAAAGTGATGCCATGTTTCTTAGCGACGTTCACAAGTGAGTGAAAATTAAAGTCGTCTTTAGTTTCGGTTTGGCCGCAAACCTTGACATTATCTGTGTCGACATGCATGTGATAAGTGTCCTCGGATTTTATTATCTGCTCTATTTTCCGTTGTAAACAGGTAATCCTGCCAGTCATACCGAATGGGATGTGGCGAAACCGGGAGAGTTTGCCGCAAGCATCCAAAGAATTGTTTGGTTTCCTTTTGGCGGTAGGGGCTCTTGGTGTTTAGAGCGCTATGCACTTCGTAGCATAATACGTTTTCAACCATCTTGTCCGGTGGACAGTACGCATCTAAATAAGCGAACCAATGGATAGCTTGAGTGCAATGATTTACCATCAGTCTTTTGTCAGTTTAGTTTCTTTTGTCGCAAGTACTCGAGCTCTGCATGCGGTTTCTATAGTTCGCTTTGAATAACTGATCGGCTTGAAGTCGTGTTAATCGTTCACCCTCAGGAGATGATGTCAAGACTTTATTGCACTTGATTTGCAATCGGAATGTAATTTGGCCAACAGAAGTGGCTTGGTCCTATCCGCTAAAGCGGGTGCCACCTAAAGGAATATGAAATTCATCGCCTAGGTCCAAGAAATCATGCTTTGGCAAAAAATCTGTACAGAGGGTTGTCAGAGTTCGAGTGATTCGTACCATGTACCGTTGTACTAGATGAACACGAGCGGTGCTGAAACAAGAAAGCAAAGTGGAATTACAGAGGCACTTGCTTGTTTACACGACCTAAGCAGAAGCCTGGCTGCCGTAATCTCAAGTATCGATAAGCGTTTGAGATGGACTCCAATTGCCATGACATGTGTTACGGTTCGGGATAAACGGTTAGGAGATGCAGTGACGATCAGCCTAGAGAGACGCGTATCACAAGTAGATCATGCGTTAGGTACTTCCAATTTCGCTCTGCAGGTGCACTGGAAATTACCAGTTTTTCCGCAGGCTTCTCAAATAGCTCCACGAGCCGGACATTTGGATTTACGATGTCCGGTGCAGCTTGAAAGCGCCGAAACGAAGGCTCTGTGAAATGCCTGTGGCGACAATAAAGGTGGTATATTTGAATTTGCTGTAGCCTTAAAACAAAGAGGGGGCTATGTACTTGTGTATGACCCTGATAGCTTTTGAGCAACTTCTAGAGCTCAGGCGGGCTTGTGTGCCTCATCGCTATTCAGCTGATTTCTTTCAAAGATATTGCACTAAGGGCCGGCACTTAAAGAGTCCCGCACAGACTCGCTGGCATTTCTCATAACCGAAGCCACCTTGAATTCATGGTCCTTTGCCAGAGGCTTCAGTTTTTGCACAGACTGATCGATGTCCTACCTATTCCCGCGTTTGCAAGTGGCCATAATGTGTCGAACATACCTTTAGAAGGAATATAGATCAGGTTGTTGACGGCAGAGTCATAATTGGTGCACTCTGAAAACTAGTCGTGAACAAAATGGTCGTCAGCTCCAAGCTAAGTCCCCAAAGAAAACCCTTCTGTTTGCTGCCTCGGGGGTCAGACTTATGAATCAGAGACATAAGGCAGGGTACCTTAAACAAACTCTTCAGCCTTGGAAGCTGGAAAGTATTATTTGCAGCACTTTACTCACCGGCGTTTTCCCACACTCTCTCCCCACCCATCGAACTATGCAATGTATTCAACCCATCTGCCAACCCGCTAGCCACTATTCGGTGTCTAAACCTTTACCCAGAGAAACAAACCAAAATGATCATTTATTAACCTCAAAAGATCTGATCCACATTGCGACCTTTAATATCCGTACCCTGTGTCAAGTTGGACAACAGGTATCCTTTGCATCCCTTATCTGTTGATGTGTGTCCTTTCTCCGAAACACGCATGCAACATCTCACTTCGGTCGTGCACCTCAAACCGATCAGGACGAGCTCAGATGTTCCACATTTCACTCTTCGCGTATTTTATGATCCTGACGCAATAACTCGTGGTATCGCTGAAAGCGCCTTACTGGACTGGATCCCAGTCAATCTTAATTTATCCGCTATAAAACGTTGTGCCTATGAAACCAATGTGCTGGTTTTAGCTGCTACAGTTTCAACAACCAGAAAATGGGAGTGTGGAACATACAACCAAGCCTTGGAGGTGTGTTCAATCCGTTCGGAGATGGGGTAGCAACGAATTGAAGATGATAGCTTTGATGCACGAGCGTCATCATCATCATCATCATCGACAGCATGACATCAGTGTTCAACACTGATGCTTCACTGCCGTAACATGAGCGTCACTGCTTGACATCTTCCGTATATCTTCTGTGCTTAGGGGCTCGCTTATGATCCATGAAGCAGTAAACAAACCACATTGGTTGGCTCGCCTGCAAGTACGAGGTTTGAGTTTGATCCCACCCAGTCTTGTAGCAGCACTTTGCAATTGTGAAGCGCATGCCGAACCGTGCGGCAGGGTTATTTAGGTTATTAAAAATCGTCTATCTGGGAAGGATCTGAACCGCATATTCAATGTCTATGAGCGAACGTCCCGGAAGCATTTCCACTTCCGAGACCTCATATTTCAGACAGAGAATTTTCAAGCAGCATATCAATGACAAATTTGAAGAAGAAAGGGGAAGGCGGACAGCCTTGTCTTATACTACTGGACGTGGTGAACTCAAGCGAGAGCTTTCCGTATACTCATGCGCGCCCACAGGAGTTAGTATACTGTGCCCTCATAAGGGATAGAAATTTGGAAGAGACACCTTTGACCACCAGACACTGCCAAAGTTGCTGACGATCGGAAGAACCGAAATCGGCTTTTAGGTCCCAAAAACGACTGACGTGGGATGTTTGAAGGAGTGACGATGTTCAAGAATATGTCTCAAGGTAAGGATATGATTGATGTATCCTCGACCAGGACGAAACGCAGCCTGATTCTCACGAATCTGCCTCTCTCGATAATCCATCAACCTGCACAAAATGAGTACGGTTAACGGTCTTGCTCCGTGCGATTTTCTGGCTCAGTTGAGACCAGTGAAGGTCGATGCGGTAAATGGTATTTATTCATCGTATCAGCATCCGCTCCAACAGACTACAGTTCTGAGCCTAAAAAGGACGAGTTTTATCAAAATCTGTCACGAAGCCTAAAAAGGACGAGTTTTATCAAAATCTGTCACGACTGCTTCTGTTGGCAAGAAGGATGAATATATTAATCCTGATGGGTGCTAAATTTGTACGAATAAGCACGGAGGAAGCGCATTTGGAATGGATGATCAACGTTTCGATAATCAGGAGTGAATTTCAATTATGTGCAGCTCATCGTCTGTTCCTCGCCAGTACGAACTTCCAACACAAACGCTCACATTGAGTTACTTGGAGACCACCAACCGCAAGATGCTGGTGGATCCAGTTGGACCATGTGGTTACCAGTTTCCGATGGAGAGCGTCAATAAAAGCTTGTCGTTCTTTCTGGTGTACGCAGCTTGACTCTGATCATGCCCGGCTATCACTTCGCTTTCAGTCAGCATTACGCGTGCCAAAGGTGAGCAGTGTGCCAATGGTACACGGTTCACAGCTGATACATTGAATTAACTTTATTGTGGTTACCCACTCCACTACGAGCCCCTTTTTTGAAAATGGTTTCTATCACCGATTCCCCTCCCCGTTTCTCTCGGACTGTCTCCTTCTCCCCAAATGCAGGCAAACAGATCAAACAAGCGGTGACTGAGGATGTCATCTCCATCCTTGTGAAGCCATCCAGACAGGGTGCTCATTAGCGCCTGAGAGAACATATGCAGTCATAAACCTCCGAGACCGTAGGGGTTTCCGTGTCTACCGTTCAGAGCTATACGTCAGCTGTAGGCTCCAGATGAGGGGCAGCTGTTTGAAGTATTCGGCCTGCCGGTCGAGCAGTCGTTCACTCAGGATGGTCGATCTGTTTTAATGGTTTCGCTCACAGGTGGTTTCCTGGTACTGGTCGCACGGACGAAGTCAAGTGAACTTCGGGTATTCCCGACTTTCTGGACCCCTTTCATTGCCACCAGACTTCACAGTCGGCTTGCGCACTCACTTTCAGTTGACGTCTGGTAATACGTCCGACTAAGTTATGTTCCTGACCGGCGGGGATATTTCTCCAAGATTTAAAGTGCCACTGTTTCGTCCGACATCCGGCTCCTGAATAAGTCTGATAGAGGCGTGCCACGCAAAAATCCCAGTACTGTGCAAAAATGGGGACCTTGTCCCAGTGTGAGCTCACATCGGATGGTGGAGCAGTTGGACGAAACTCCAGAGGACGATTCTGCTAAATTATTTTGACATCCAGATCTGCCACTCTCAGTTGCTAAGTAATGTGTCCGCACTTTACTTGGGGCCACTTTTCGTGGTCCTGAAAAATGAAGGGAGAAGCGACTCCGGATGAACACGTAGTCGGAATCCACAAATGTGTACCAATGAGTGACAGTTAATGATCCGCGACAATGTGATCAATTTAGTTCTTAGCCTGCACGCCCTTAGAGGACACCATGTGGCCAGACGACTTTAGCTATTTCGAAAGTTATTAAAAAGCTATTATACAAACAACCGGCGGTCAGCAATCGTTCACCATTGTCCGTACGTACCGAGTCCACTTCACTTCGACCTAATTGAACCTCAGGTTCGCTAAGCCTGTCCACTTGTGTGTTTATATCTCCGTCAACCAAACTGATTTCTGAGCATTTGGCTCGCCGCAACAGGGTATTCAGGGCATCGTAAAACTTGTTTCTGATGGAGTCAGAGGTACGCTCGGTTAGGTCGTAGGCAGACACGACAAACAGACATCGATCAACTTATCGCTTGAGACTTCTTCACAGATATTGCCGGACGAACCGCACACAGGTGGTTATTAACCGCTATCCGGTCAAGCAATGAAACTTCCGCCCGGTGACTTAAGACGATCCCAACCCCTGTACATCCTGCTGCAGCAGCCTCTGGATCACCGGAGGTGCGCAGCCGAGAGCCAGTGGAGAGTGATGAGGCGGTTAGCTTAACCGCTGCTCGCATCTTGTTTATGAGACACAGCACACACCAATGCCAATCGAGTCCACTGTGAGAGCAATAAAACAGTTTGTTGTGCTGCTTACTTCAGAATGCGACCATTTAAAGCAGCCAGATAAACTGGGCGTCGACGTTTAACGGTAGACGTCGAGTTGTATGAGGATGTCGGCACCGGATGACGCGCGGATGTTGCTTGGAAGACTGATGCAGGACGAGCGGAGTCATCAGTCCTAAGTTTTGGGCCTACACGGAGAGAGTTAATAATGGGGTGGGGATAGGAGAAAGAAAAAGTATTTGAAAGGGGAAGTGGGGAGGCGTCAACATTAGCCTGTTTCCGTTCACCCGCCATGCTGTATGCAGCAGGTAAGGTGATTCGGCTGATGGCACCACGCGGCGGTTGATTTGGCATGGGTTTATTGGCTTGTGTGCAATTCATGTTTGTACGTGGGTTTGGATACTGCCAGGACGCCTAGATCTAGACAGAAGGATCAATAGAATTCCCAACTAAAGCCTTTGGGTCAAAAGCCTGGTCACAAGGCTGCGATGTTTGGCTGGGAACGCAAGTGCACTTCAATTTTTACAGGACGGGTTGCTATACTTGTTCCAATTCCAAGCCTGGAGGCCCAGGAAACTGTTCGTCAGACTTCTAACCATTAACCAACCTGGTATAAGACTGCAAGTGTCGCATGAACAATTCTCCTCCTAGTATAGCTCAGTGGGTCGCGGAAGTACGCAACCGTCTCTTAGTGACGGGTTTTGAGTCGGATAATCAGATTCATCCAACTTACTAGGTGAGTAGCTTGTTGTGATCATTGTTTAGTGCCAAACTGAGGACAGAACAAAGTCCGGATTTGGGGAGGGTAATTTGCGCACCACTGGCCTAGGAACGAAAGTACATGGACTGAAATGTTAGGTAAATTGTGAGTATGAAATCTGAGTGTAACAAATTGCTACAGTCACTGCGTTATTGAATGGTTCTAGGTGCACAGCTAGTTCTCTAATACGCTCCGGTCCTTCACTAAACTGCACCAGATTTCTGTGAGGTTCACCATTACCCCGTGACACTTGGATATTAGCTTCCCTTTAGGATGGGGTCTGGAAAAATCTGCGGTATGGTATCCTCGGAATAAATGGATTAATCCTTAGAGTTATGCGGGTTTTCGCTGACGACATTTCGCATTTCGCTTCCTCAGGTTGTTTGACTCAGAAGTGATTCCGATTGTGTGGAAACGAGTTGCTCCCTATTTATAAGGGGAGACGGTGACCTGATCTTGTGAACTGTCCCCTGTCACACTACTCCCTATTTCGTCGGAACTCATAGAATCTGTTGTGGGGGGTGACCTGTCAGACTTCCGAGTCACGTGGTGGTTCAAGTGCTTAGCATGGATTCCTCGAGCGCTGCTTTCATCTGACCAATCTGCTGTTAGCTCATAAGAGCTGGGTAAAATCAGTAGGTATGGAGTTGATGTTGTTTTCCGGATCGGAAGCATTTATCCAGGTCCAACTCGGTTTGCTTCTGCAAGAAATATAAATATACAGAATGGGTGGGACATTTCTACACTGATTGAATCATTATTTTCAGGGACACGAGCGATATCTTCCTACTGTCTTTTTCAACCACAGGTTTCTCATCGGCCCAGTAGAACCACAATGAACTCTCCAATCAGTATCTCAGTCGGATACTACGTTTGCTGAACCAGAGATGATGATCCGGCCCTTATGTTCAGCCGCGTGGTCGTTACTCAACAGAATATAAGCGCTACTTAGACGACCACATTACGGGTTTCTCAACTTATCCACTCCTATAAAAATTAATGTCTTCGTCCGACCGTGATCTCTAGTATCCATTTTTGCAGGTGTTTCGTACTGTATTGGTGATTCCAGTCACAAAAAAATGTTGTTCTGTGCTTCTCGGTGTGAGCCCGATCAATTCTAAACGACGATCGTATGCAGACTTTTGTTTCCGAAACCTGCTTGAGAAATGAGTGTTTCAATAAGCGTCCTTAGTAGTTCATTGCTCATTACTTACTTTCTAACAGTTCCCATCTTTTATTCTTTTTTTCGGACTTCGCAGTTCCATTCTTTTTACGCCACTGTGTTAGGCACCCCTACGTATTTGCTCGGAACGTTGGTACCAGGGCTCAATATCCGAAATCGACCTTGGAATCATTGACTGAAGTCACTACTAAGCCCACTTTTTTATTCTGTTTCAGCTTTGCTTATCGTCCCCATGGGCGATCTAGAAGTACCGGCCAATAACAACCACACTGATGCTAATAAGCCAATCCCACCAGATGCACCAACTAACGGAGATAATGCACTTCCTCATGTAGAATTCACAGTTCTACACAACCGAGCCAAGCACCACTTCACTCTTCCTCCCCATACTACGGTGCTTGAACTGAAGCAGGCTCTTGAGCCGTTAACAAAAGTTCCAGTATCTATGCAAAAACTCATCTACCGTGGCCTTCTGGAAGATTTTACCCAAATACACTCTTTAAACCTAACTTCGCGGGACGCAAAACTGATGCTAGTTGGAGCCAGCCAACTGGAGGCGGATCGGCTGCGGCAAGCTGAAGAGGCTGCTAGTTCTGCAGTAGGAGATGTAGCAGAACAGAACAATCAAACGGGCGACGGGGAATTGAGTTGGTGCGAGCAAACTGAGCACAAGCGTGTCCTGGAACGGTTCGGAAAGCCAGAGAATGCTATGGTTGGTATTCTAAATAGTGAAGAAATGCTAGCTCCAAATGAATGTTTGACGGGACTGTGTGATAAACGAGGTCAACCTTTACGTCTACGAATTCGGCCGGATACTTGCGAACTGTGGCTGGCTACGAATGATGTTACGCACAAATTCCCCCTATCCACAATTCATGATGTTGTCAGCCAACCAATCAAGGATCATCCAGAGTACCATATCATGGCGTTCCAGTTAGGGCCAACTCCGAAGTCACGCTATTTTGTGTACTGGTTACCGTCGCAATATGTGGATTCAATCATAACGATGGTACTACAACATAAGGTGCTACGATTTACCGATCGTACACAGCACTGACCTCTTATTTCGCACATGAGTTCCCCGTTATCTCACAAGGTTCGTGGTGTAGGGAGGGATCTCAGCTGCAGACTTGCTTATCTCTCATTCTCTACCATTTGAGATTCCCGGTGTTCACTATTTTGAACTCTCCTTGTATGTGTACAGTTCATTCGGCTTTTGTTTGCGCAAGTGACACTCTTGTCATCATTCTCCTTTTCTTTTTCTGGTGCTGCTAATCGGTCCAACGAGATGATTGTTATTTTAAAAAATTTCAGTCTCCTCTTTGGAGGTATGAAGGCCGTAATCAGGAACATGGAGGTCATGACAGGTTTTCCAAGGTCGTGGCGTCGATCGCTACCCCAGAGGGTCCGTTTGGTTGCTCTGTTGGCTAAGTATTCTCTACTCCACGAGGAAGCTCATTTGAGGGATATCAGGACGCCCTCTCGTTTGGAAATTTCCCTGTAGGGACTGTCTTCGATGCCTTTCCATGGATGTGATTTTTTGGACAGTACTCAGTAGCCTTCTGTATGGCTGAATGTGAGTACGACGCACCAATATGATAAGCCCCCATATTGGTCGTTCTTGGCTGTTATTTGAAACAACACGAAAAATTCATTTGATGCTATTCAACCATTAAGGAACCTAACCATATGAGAGCTGCGTCCTCATGTTGCTGAAAAACTAGCGTCGGAAGCTAGGATACTTTTTTTTACAAAAACACATCGTTTGGTTTTGGTGCCCATCACATAGGTGGTTGCCGTGTGACCCAGGTGTAGAAAAAGCATCGGAATGCCAGGATTGAGCTTGATTCGTAGATCTTCCTGTCAGCAACTCGCGTCTCGATCACTGAGCCGTCTCTTGCCGCTAATACGTTTCCGCAGTATTTCATATTGATTTACTGCTTCGTCGTATTTTCTAGCTTCAGTTCTTTGTGTGACCTTTAGCACCGCTAGCTTGCTAGTCTGTCCACCGGATCAATTCAATTCACGTCCACAACAGTCTGCTTGTGTTACCATAGCCAGTTATGTGGACCACTGTCATAACAGTCTTTCCTGTTTCGAGATCCAAACCTATGGAGAGGAGCTTTACGGGTATTGCTATTATTTTCTCCGAAGTCATCAAAACTAACATTGGGCATTGGCACTTTATTGCACATAGATGTTGACGTAGTTTAGAAACTCTTTCAGGAGATTGTGTCCCATTGTGACAAGACAGCAGTAACTGGCATGAGACCGGGGTCTCCAAATTATGTGCAACGCGCCCGATTCAGCCTCTGGGTTCTTCGTTGCTGAAAGCTGGAAACCGTTTCTTCCTACTACCACAAAACGTATCGAATAGAATGCATTTGACTTGACATGGTAGACGGTTTGTGAAGGATGAATTTCACGAAAATAACCATGGTCATTTTGCCAGAAGTTAATTGATTAGACGGTGAAACCTCTGCGTTGGTTGTTCGTCTGCTCATGCGTTAGTTTTCTGTAAAGAACCAGGGAACACTTGAATGACGCGCGAACCAGGTCTAATGACCGTGGTCAGTCTGTTTTACTTAGTACTTGTGATTTTCATGTCTCTGTCAGGATGCGACCGCTTTTCATGTCGGTTACAAGCCACTGGGTGGGTTGATAGTGTTTGACAAAGCATCACTCAGGATAGTTTGGTAATTTTTATGGATCAAATAAACTGCAATCACACTAGCCTCCCACTTGGCTTGTCCTGTTCCAAAACAGGCTGGGTGCTCTCAAAAGTTGGCTTGATGGGTTCGGTGATGTATTGAGCGCCTCACAGCTTCATTTGTTCATCCGTGGAATCCATTCAGAGTGCGGTATTGCGAAAGCGCTGGCGTACATTCATTTAGTGCGCAAAGTGACAACCGGAAAGGTCATCCCAAAAAAATTACAGGCAAGCTTATTATCAGCTTACCATCTTCAGTGAACTTTCCTGTTGAGCGGCTGATACAGGAGCAAGCACATCTGATGGAAGGGTGCAATAGAAAATCTTGATTTAGTGAGCCATTTGTGGAATATATTTGCGTGTCCGTTCGTTCTTATACAATCATTCGTTCCGATGGTGAACTGTCAATGTGAAGCTCGTAGTGATAAAATTTGTTCCTACTTTTGTCATTTACTTTACCGCACTTCGGTCTGGTCTCTCAGTTGTGGTAAACTTACGTTACCAGTTGGCAAACCCCCCAAATAAGAATGATGTACTACTGGTCAAAGTAAAGAGTGAATGTACATTTCAGTACCTCACATGTGTGTTATTTGTGAAGTTAAATTTATCCTCCAGGGCAATCACCGCAGGGAAAGACAAGTTCTCGCTCTAGCTGTGTGAACAATATGGGGTGTGTGAAAGTTCTCGTCCATTTTCTAATTCTAGAAGAAAAACAATGTAGTTGGTGACATGGTTTCTTCTGGCTTCTGCTATCAGAATTACGGCTACTTATTCGGTAGTTATTCTAGAAGTTCAACAATGTCTGTCAAATGCAGGGGCGATCGTTCTGGAGCACTTTTGTTGTATGATTTAACTCCTTTTATCCGATCTGTGAGGCTATAGTAAACCGCAGACGAATCCGCTATCAAGGAAGTCTGGAAACTCAGAGGCAAGCGTTTTAACAAGTTGATGCTGTAAGCACCGGTTATCACCTGGGTATTTCTCAGCATTTTGACTGAATGCACATGTCGTTGCGGCACGACTTGCGCTGTGCACTTCCTTGTTGGTGCATTTGTGAAACTCGAACCTCTGCACCGCGTGGACGAAAGCCACTCCAGTCACCTGCATTGTCTTCAAGTGTTTGCCGCAGGAAGAGATGTGGTGTGCTAACGCTATGCACCACCGATCAGACACGCATATTCGAGTGACACTTGAGATACACACTGATGACTTCCGAAAACAATGTGATGATTATCCATTTTTTCTCTTTTCAGCATAGAACGGACGGAATATGTAGTTGACCAACAATGTCTGTGGGTATATACTGATTTGGGCGTGAAACTGATAGGAACACAAGGAGTTTCACTGGATGGTGTTTTCTCTCTCACTTTCTAGCATAGTCCTAGTCCTCAGAATGGAAGCATTCCCTTTATGTGTATCTTTGAGCATGTGGGTTGGAGGTTACCCGTAGAGGCACACTGATTGCACGCCGGTCAATCGTGGTAATGGATAAGGTGGTAAAATATAATTAATGGGACGGTTTTAAAGCACGATATATCTCGCATAGAGACATTTCACTCGCGGGTCAACAGTTTTTCCTGCCAAACAGCAATATAAAATCGGGCGTGTTCGCAGTAGCTCAAATGGTTACCTCATATGTGACAGTTGATATGAATAATGAGATTAGCCGATGTAGCTAAAAGAGGGAACTAATGAGGTAAACTGCATGGGTTGGAAAGGAGAAGAATGCGTCGGGTGTGCCAGTCTTGTGACTAAGAAGTTAGAAAGTGGTCACCCCTACGATGCGAATCACGGGGACAGCTACATGGTGGTTTGAATCGCTGGGTCTCAACCTATCACCTGTAGAAGACATTTGCTGCGATATGTTACTAATTACCGTATTGTTGTCGGTCGCAAATGCAATGAAGAAAACATTGTTGGGTGGGTTTGTGGGGCTGGCTTGATAAACGCCATGGTAACTATGTGGTTTACTTCAATAGTTTCTGTGTACTCAGACGGAGTTGACGGTTTGATCGGCAGTAATTCACTGATCGCTAGAATTTGGGAATATGTGTCGTGCAACAAAATTCTGAAAGTTCGCTCCAAGGTACGCTAACATTTGATGGTGCATATTTATAGCTTTACCACTGGCCGCTGTGCTAATGTTATCCCGGCCACATACTTCGGATAACGTTCACTTGCGTTTCCTACCGGGTATCTGTCCTGGCAACTGTAGAACCCGCAGAGAGTATACATAACCAGAGATTTATGGTGCAGATACAGGAAAGACCTACTAACTCAATACGACGGTAGTTGGCAGATGTACTTCGCACATAGACGAAGTACTGCAACTGTCTCAGCAACGTCACCTTTCCGCATGTGATTTTACAAAAAAAAACTATTTTAAGAGCTGTCACTGGGTGCGTCATAGGGTGTGGTTTCGCACGTCTCGTTTCTAGCACGGTATAACAGTTAGGCGGTTGCTCCTCTATTGGTGTCCTCAAGTGTCTTGTATTTCTGCTAGTCTCTTTGGACACACGAGTTAGGTTAAAATGACTGTGCTGTATGCGTTTGGCGAACGAGGTGACTAGGCCATTTTTCAGAAGAGTAAGAACATATAGGCTCTTGGGCAAAATTAATTTTGACAAAAGTGTACGTGCGTTTGGGTGGTGTAGTTACGCGGATCAGCACATCATCTCCCCTGAGCGGTATGACTAGGCCGAGGACATGCAAAAACAGCGTGACGTATGGATCGGGAGCGCTTTCGTGTTTCGTCTCTAAAAGGCGATATTAGTCCTTTCCTGTGGGTGGCTTATCATCGGAAGATCGCACTCTAAGTTGTGGATCATGAAGAACACTGAGGAAGACGTTACCAGTACCTCGTTTCCACCGAGAGACACCACGAGGAGTTCGCTGAATTAGCTGATACTTTTGCCCAACCATCCAGATTCATCGGAATGTGCGTGCGGAATAACTGCTGTCTATACAATACCGAGTACGACGAAACGTAATCTTGCATTCAGCACAGTTGCGTGGGATTCAAGGTGCGTGCATGAACACCAAAGAAGACATGGTGGCTACTTGGGCCACCATCTGCACAGCTGCGTTAATGATCGTGGCTTGCGAGTTTATCGCTTCGCCCATTTATGGACTGTGTTTCCAAAACGTGTATTTTCTCGGTTGTTTATCCTTAGCATCCAGCTCCGCTGCAACCTGTTGAGGACGAGGTTTGGAAACAGTCCGCATCGTCATGGTGATCAGATGATTTCCTGTTGTGGAAACTGATCAACCAGAAAGCGCATTTTCTGTTGGGTCACGCATGATGCTCGGAGGTTCTGGTCACGGGTGGTTTACAAAAGGACTTCAAAAATGTCTCCATCGTCTGGGATATTCCGTCTTCGAGAAGTTGAAAACGTCTGCTTGGACTCCTCTCATCAAACCTGACCTAATCGTTCGGGAGTTCTAACGAACGGCGGCAGATGTAATTATAGCCTCGAACGATTGCGGAATGTTCTTATAGAATGAGAGGCAGAAGTACGATATGGACAAATTCTTTCTCGCTGTCATCTCAGCCCTATGTGACATCGATTGCGGTATTGTTTTTTTGGTTCGCGAACCGATGTTCACTTCATATTGAGGTATTGTTTGCCTTCCTCAATCCACTAAGACTGCTATTTCACTGAGGCTACCCAAGGCCACAGTCAGCTGCTTGCGTTTCGTCACTAGTTGGGTTTCCCCACATACGACACCTGTATGCACGGTACATGGGGTTAAGTGTTCTATCTTGCCAATAATTTTTCACACTAGACCTTGTATGACAGGTACTTTGCTCCTGATGTGCGAGTGTAGCGAGAACGGATATTATAAAATAAAGTTCGGATGGAGTGCGTGTCGATCGGTAGGAAGAACTTTGCTATCCACCACGAGCTTGATGGGGAGATGTGCAAAGCAATACCTACTGCCTGTAATAAGTCGGACACTGGTCTCAAGTATGTCAGTACTCTGTAGGTATCGCATTCACGAAAAGGTAGGCCCTTACCCTATAACTCAGTGAGATATACTAGGAAGTGTACGTGTGACACTCACAGAGCCTCATACCGTGTTGGTCAAGGGTTAGAGGTCTCACCAACATAGTCTTCTGGAAATTCAGGTTGGGGATTGAAACATGTGTGGCTACTTGTAGGCTGATCTGGTTGACCGCTGCCTTGCGGTCAGGCTTTTGAGCCAGAGGTTTTAGTTGAGGCCGCAAATCTTCCTACTGTCTAGGTCTATCCGAGCAGTACTTCCACCCATGTACCATCATGAACTGCACATTTACAAATAACCCCATGCCATTAAAGCCGTACAGTGGTACCGTCAGCCGGCTTGCCGTACTGCGTACAGCAGGGCAGATAGGCGGGAACAGACTACTGCTGATGCCTGTCTTATCTATCTCTCCTCTATTCGTTCTTCACTTCCTCATCTCGTTGTTAGTGGCATCTCCTTAGACCCATTCATAACGACTGACATCGGTCCACCGCTGTTAGCTGCAACATCTAATATTAAGTCGGCTTCCAAAGCCGTGGGAATTTCGAAATTGTCCTTCAAACCCCGACGCTCTGGCACTCTAAAACTTTCGTACTTTGAAACACGCTTGAAAACAGACTGCTTTTGTAGGTGTGCTGGACTGGCTATCTATTGTTATGTGCTGTCTGTCTTAAAGTCGGATTAAAAGTCCAAGTACGCTTTTTGAACTGACCCTCCAATCGCTTACCTTTCGCTTCTGTTTAGGTACCTCTGGTGATCCAGATGCTACTGTGACTGGATCTGATGGGGTTGATATCGTTCAGAGTAACAGAGCTGAAGGGTCTTTGCTTGAATTATTGTCCATTGTACGGTTCATTTGGCAGTCTCAGAGTATCCCGTAAATGTACTGGCAGTCACTAGCTGTTCATTATATCTGCTTGTACCCCAACATACCAAAGCTTTGTGTGCCTTGTTGGGACCCGAGAACAGGAAGTAGGATTCTAATCAGGAATGGACTGTGCGGACCACATCCTCACACTCCGTCAAGTGTTAAGAGAAAGGCATGCGTACAGATACCCTACAATCTTAGTGCTCCTTGACTTAAGAGTGCGTTTGATTCCGTCAAGCAGTTCGTTCTTTTCGGCACCACTGGTGCATCAGCGCTTATAATTTGCCGATCAGATTGGTTGCTTATCGAAGTTCCAGCCTAATCTGTCTCATTCAGAAAGTGTCATTTTCTTCGACATATATTGTCATCAGACTCCATATCAGAAAACAATTCGAAAGTGGTTTAGCTACTCAACCTGGGATATCCTCTTCTTAAAGCCGTCCCAAGAACTCAACATAGTGAAGTGACCGACAGCAAGGCGGCTTTGGATTCTAAACAGCTGTTATTGGAAGAGCCTCAACCACTTGCCACGATAATACAGTGTCAGCCTTCCAACTCTGATGCACTGATAAGTTCACGGTCACGAATTTATTCACATTTGTGTCCATTATATCAACATTTTCAATAGGAAGTTGGTATGCACTCAAAGGGTCTGTCAGCGAACTACCCTGTCAGGACTCGTTAGGATGAACTTTTTGGAAATCTTCCCGTGTTCGAGAGAAACTTACTCTCACTGTGTTGTTGATTTGGTTACCCACGAGCTGTGAATGTGCCTATCCAAGCTCATCGAAGCTTTTTAACGAACACAACTCCAACTTTCAAAAAGCTTCCCCTAAAACTTTGTGCACTGGTACACGCAGTACTCAACCCTACCTGCATCAGAAGGTCTGACTTTTTCTCGACCCGAAGTTTTTGGTGCCAATATCTACGGAGGCATGTTAGATCGTTTATTGTTTACCCGCTGAACCCGCAAATTATCTCAGCAGATATCACGTAACAATCTGAATAAGTGAAATTCTTGAGAAGGGCCGTCCATGGCAACCGAAACGTCGGATTACAACAACCTATTCCCCTACGCTGTGTCTTAACTTTATGACGAAACAAAAAACTCCATATTATACACCACTGGAACTCCTAAAATATAGATGTGTATAATGTTGAAGGAAGCTCACTAGTTTATGCGTAGTCATCTAGTGATTCTTTAATCTGGAAAGCTTCAGCGGCAATCAGTGAATTGCGTGCAATAAGTTGTGGAGCTTTTCTGTCCAGAAGGATAATATAATTATCAGGAAGGTCAGCTTCCTGAAAGCAACCACTGAATGCCCGGAATCTACGGTGACTCTCAGCTCCGCTGGGTGTTGACCAGACAGACAACGCCTCCTCAATATGCAGCGCGTCACAGCCTTGCATCAAACCCAGANGCTTTGGATTCTAAACAGTTGTTATTGGAAGAGCCTCAACCACTTGCCACGATAATACGGTGTCAGCCTTCCAACTCTGATGCACTGATAAGTTCACGGTCACGAATTTATTCACATTTGTGTCGCACTCGCCCTCTCGCAACCACTTTGTTGGAATATGGCTATTGTGTTCCCTTCCGTGAGCCCTTTTCTCTCCGGCACTAGGCATTGGAGTGGGTCAGCAGCAGATACCACAGGCCGACGAATCAGCATATATAACAATAATGGTCTGTACGAAACTGAAAATCCCCAGACCGATTGGTGGTGGCTTCAGATTTTTGACGGTGGTGTACCACAACACCGACACGCTGTTTTCTCATATGCAAACATACACGGGCAATATTCGCTGTCCTTTTCAAGGTACCCTGACATGATTCATTTCCAGCAGCAAACTGCGGCGAGCTTGCACACGCATAAACCGACTACATAATCTACTTTTGTTATCGACCCGAATTAGACAGCAATTCAGGGGCTCCTTGTTAGTTTAGTCGGAAGTATTTCCAACTACCAACTTCACTAAGACAAAGACAGTTGTAAAAAGTTTGATGTTGGCACGGAAGTCATTTTCAGCCGTATTCAGCTTGAATATATCCACATACATAAACGTGACAAATTTTTGTCGAGTCCTCTCGGAAGTGTACTCACTTAGTCGGTCTCAGGTTCATCACCAATGGAGTACCGTTCAATGACTTCACAGCAGGGTCACAACAGTGCGTTATCACTGTTTTTGTTCAGAATGAGCTCAAAGGTATCATTATCAGCGTGAGTCTCGGGAGCAAGACAGTCCTAATTTACTTCATGATATCTTCAGCTGTTCTCTACTACTTGTTGAATACCGAATCAACCTTCCAAGAAAGTCAAATACCCTTCGTCGAACTCGCTGCCATATGTCGTCCATCATTCGAAGCAGTCGAGTCAACTTGTGAAAGTCATATTGTCTCCCACACCGTCCTTCCAACCAAGCTGCTGTTCTGTGTGAAAGTTATTTGGTGCTCCCATCCTCAGTGGAAGGTGTGGGTGAAGGTTTATTTCATTCGATCCCCTAATGAAGGGCAGCTATAAACGGGACCATCGCCTTCACAAATGCGCCTATTTTTGGCCTCCAATGTGTTCGAAAATGAATTCATAGAATAGCCACCAGTCAACGCTTCTCAATGTGGTGGTCCAGTAGAGGAACCTTCCAACGTTTTACTGCTGGTGGGCCAACAAAGTGAGTTGTTGCACCTACCGACAGAAGTAACCCAATAAATTATACTTACAAGTGATTAATCACATTCCAAGGTTTTCGTCATCAAGCCGACCAATGGCCTAGGGAAGGACAAATATAAAGTGCTCAACCGAGGGAGTAAGCAATTTGGCTCTCGGTAAAGGTATATTTGATTATTGCCGGGTTAAATGACAGAGTGAGACATAAATCATCTGGTCGATGCAAATTCAGCACCAAAGTGTCTGTTCGAAAGTTCAAACCTACAGGACGGACAGTTTGCGAAAAATGATTTTCAACAGACCAGCTTAACTGGCCAGAATCATTACAATTACAAGAACAACACGTTTCGGAAGCCTCATCACGGTCCATCTATATATGAAGCTACTCTGCTTTGAACTACGGGTTTTTGAGTTGTATGAACTAATTGGTGTGCAAATGGGTGTATTCCGCGAATTTCGTACGAGTTGAGTTCACGTAGAACATATGGCTGACGAGAAGTTGGGGATTATGCCTACCTGATGAGCCCCAGTAATGGTGAAACTGATCGTGAGTTGTGAAAGAGTTTTCAGTAACCTTTGGAAAATATACCGCGGTATCTGGAATATCGTACCAATGGAAATATGCGGCGGTCTTTGTGTGAAAATGAGCTAGGAAGATTGATGTTGCGGACTATGTGGCCCTTCCAACGCATGGCTGAAGATTTCGCAAGGTATGACGGCCAGTCTACGTCAGTGGTGTTAGTGCTGCCATTTCCCGAGTTGAGTGATCGAGTGTTTGGGGATTCAAGCACGTTGGAATACTTACGGCAGGGCAATATCAGGTTCCTTCCACTCCTCTCCTTAGTAACTCCTTTTAAAATATCATTAAGTAGACATCGTGGTTGAATGGCAGTTCAGCGTCAGGGTCATAGTGCTGTATTCACATTTTGGATTCATGCATGTTGCATATGAGGGTGTCACCATCACGATAGAAGAAGGTACCAGTGTAACGGTGGATACTACTGATGGGGGCGTGCGAGTAGTATGTTTTCTCGTAAATCCGCTTCGCGTGTCTTGAAAAGCAAGATCTATTACGGAATCCGTGGAGTCACATTTTCTTGGATTTGATTGACAATCCATGAATATCCAGGAAAGTTCGGGAAGACGCGTTCAAGGGAAAGATGGATATTCAGTTTGTGTGAACAAGACAGTTTTGCTTCCCTGTTCAATAGTCTATAATTGTTTACTTGGCGTTTTCTAATAAATAACTCCGGAGCGAGGGCCTTCTTTTCATTTATTGCCATGACCAGGATAAGGATGTAGATCCTGCAACCCTTTGAGGATGGGGATGTTCGGACCTTCCTGGAGGGCTTTGAGGAGGTTGCGGAGCCTGCTGGACAGGATACCGACCGGAGTAAGTTGGCGGCGCTGAAGACCGTCCTCAGGGGCCGGGCGAAGGCGGCCTTGGATGCGGCCAGACCAGTAATGGATCGCCTGTGACCTATGATACCAAGATTGTGGAAAAACAAACAAGTTAGTACTACCCCACCCGGCTTGAATGAACTTACCTCAGCTAAATCACGGGTCAATGCTTTCAGAGTGAATGTGTCTTACCCACATCTACAACCGGTTCACGGTGTTTATCGGTGGGGCCACTGTTTCCATACCGCTGCTATTAGTATTAACTCTGAAACCGATTCGTTCCCTCGCAGTGAAGCAAAATGTCAAGTTGCTAGGTGGCAGGTCGGCTTGCCAGTAAATCTTAACTAGGTTAGGAAGCTTTATAGACAGTCATTTTGTCGTGTCTGTCATCGCTGCATCATGTCTGTGATGGCTTGTAGAATTACGCCATCGCACAGTGTATATGCCCTTAATGACGCACCGGAGATAGCGGGACCAAACCATTATCCGGGACATCCATTAATTTAGCTTCAGCAGTAACCTTACTACAAAAGGGTGATATCAGAATCCATTGTTGAACGAAGTTTTATGGGACATCATTGGATCTGGTGCTAATTGCATCACACACATGATGGGCTTAGATCTAGGTTCGCCCCGTTTGAATTGTTCATTTCGGCTAAATGAAGCACAGACGATGAACCTAAAATTACGATGTACTAAATAAGTTATGAAAAAAACTTAGATGCAGCAAGAAGAATGCTTTAACATGAAGAAAAAATGATGTTGAAGGTTTCGAAAGAAGCCAAGAAGGACGGTGGGATAGAACGGATACAATTTGATGGGTCAGGAAGCCTCGTAATCTGCTGATTGAATTAAACTAAGTATTGTGGGCAACAAGGTTCGTTTCTTAAACCCTCTTCCACCGCAAAACAAGCAAGCGAAACCAGTTCCGAACGTGAATCAACCGGACTGAAGAATAGCTACTTCATTCAGTTCACGAAACTGTTCATTGAGATTTCGTCCTGAAAATAAGCCAATCGATGCTGAAAACGGTGTAGTATTACACAACTAGTTCATCCTTACTGGGAATAAACAGCAGCGTGCACCTCACGAAACTCCTCAGAGTTTTGAACCCGCACATTCATGCTAGTATTTTGAACAATCAGCCCTTCAGCCACGAGCGGCTGGTCAGCAGTATGATCCACTCGCACATAGGGAGGATTTTGCACCAGTCATCTTTCTTTCATGGGATTCACATCACGTGTTGACTGGCTCTTCAGGTTACGGCTTCTCAGATGAAATTTTCACTATAAGAGAAATATCATACAGACGAAGTAATGTAGTGAGTTTAGACACCATAGCAACCGCCATTGGTTTGACCGAATATGGAGTGAAGAATGTGATCGTACGGAGAGTGAAGGTTATGAGCCGAAGCAGATACGGTAATAGGTCCTACATATTGACTGGATAAGGATGTATCGATACGAAGAACGAAAATCTGCAGCCCAGTCATAGATGCATATGGGATGTCGTAATATCTCACCAGCAGCATAAAAGCGTCTAATTGAACGATGACTACATAAGAGACACTTGTTTAAGATACCACATGTTTGTTCGAGTCGTGAGAACGACAAACTACTTGTATGAATTCTTGTCCTATATATTTGTTGGCAAACCACGTTTTGGCAGTCACTTCCTGTCTATGCACCTGAAAGACACGGCACAACTAGCTGACAAATTAAGTTGGGTTGTCTAGACTCTCAACATACACTACCCAGACCCGACTGCGCTACTCTCACTGGTGTGGTCACATAGTAGACAAAATCTGCATGTTGATTTACCTGTCACATGAAATAAAGCCCATTAGTTCCGCGCAGGTTAGGTGTCGTCACAGGCCACTTGTGCCGGGCCATGTGCAACCGTCTGAACGTTCTTTAAAGAGAGTAAATCAAAGAGATAGGTCACCAGACTGCAAAGAAGACGGTGGTGCTAAAAGTATCCTCACAGTCAACTGATGGCTTATTAGGGTCAAACCACTTGAGAACAGAGAGTTGAAAGCAATAGTTTATGCGGTGGCTGTTCGGTTGTTCATATCACTCATCAGATGCACTCTAGACACGCATCCAGTGCTAGCCAATAGTCATTTTATCGTGTACTAAAACAGTCACGGGTTGTCTTACTTAGAATCGATGATGGTCATAAGAAGTTGATTCTCATTCCCTTGCCGGCTTCAAATGTTGATATGAATGGAGACGCGTCATTCACAGAGGGTTTGTCCAGGCCTTGTTAAAAAGTCAAATCCAAGACAAACTCTTCCGCGGCACGCCATGACCACAGCAGCGAAAATTCAGTCCTATCAAAATCACAAGTTTAGCTGTGTGATAGTCTGCGAGAGCTGAAGCAGGTGGGCGTAAACTTACTATATCGTCAGCGGAACGCCATACTCCTTAATAAGGGGACGACGCATACCAACACCTCCATGGTCGATACACATCCAGCTAGCCTCGATGTCATGTAAAAATTTGCGCCTTTTATACATCAGACGTCTGGCTTCAAGCTGTCGATTGTCCTGCTTTGAGTTTCACCTTCCTACTTAATTCTATCGACTCTAGAAGCCCTCAAAATTTCGGCTACGTTGTCCAGGTACTGTCAGTTCTGCCCACTATGGTCACCACCATCCTCGACAGCAACATATCTATGTTCATCACCGCACACATGTTTATTTGGCAACCTGATTTCGAGGAACTAAATAGATATGGATAGGACCCAATGCTAGCCTACCACGATGATTTCGAGATGCTTGCATCTTCGGACTTTCATTCAGACAAATTGGATAGTGCAAGTGCTTGTCAACCAAATCATACAGCAACTTTGATCAAGCGCGAGTGGGATCACACATACCCAAACTCGAAAGAGCGCTTAATCGAAGCACCCATATTTTCATTAGTTCATATACAACCTAGTGACCAATGCTTCACTTGCGTCAGTTTGAAGTGGGCACAGAAAACTGTCCCCCTTGGATAAATGAGGATTCGGGACATGCAATGCAAGATCGAACCACCTTTTTGCATACTCGTACACTCACTTTCTAATTGTTGGGTTGCGAATTCGTTAGGGTCGGGCTAGACGAGCTAGAGCTCCTAGATAACGGGTGTCGAAGACCCAAGGAGCTCCCATTTCGACTGCTCGAGGATTTCCCATAGCTGAACAAAACAGCCCGCACTGCGACCGGATATACATGGTCCTGGAAACCTAGTGTATGTCGTTCTGCCGCCACAGGTGTCTCAAATTAACTATCGCCATCCAAGCCTCGAGGATTTGTGCATTAACCTCAACTATCACAATACATTCAGGGCCAATACAATCTCTGAAATACGTAAAACTCTCCATAAATTTGAGTGCCTCTTCTTAGATTATAAGTGACGTGTTACGTGACTTCATATCCAGGATCATGATCTTACACTATTGGAGTGCAGAACGCATGCTAAATGACGAGAAATGTTTGATCAACTAGTCCAAAAAGACTTTCGCCGTCTTCTCCTCCCCGAAGACAGAAACGATCTCTGCATTTTCCATATCTGCAAAACAGGGTTTTTACCAACTTCCAGCACTCATCTTACTGCCTTCCTGAAGACGGAGGTGGGCAAGAATGGATTTATCATCTTTGTGCGACAAATTTTTAAGAGCTTCTTGGATGCCCACAAGTTTGATAATGCAGAAGTCTCATTATTCGAAGAGACTTCTGAGGCATTCGTTACTGAGCAATTGCTTAAAGAATAGCAGACCAGTTAACGGAGCCAAGTATGTCTTGAAAGTTCACGAATACCAAAACTGCTGGTTGCTTATACTTATGGCGTCGTTCTAGTATCTGAAAGAAGTAAGTATATAGTCAAGACGAGCCCGACGAGCCCTCTTATCCCGAATCTCACTACCAAATGAGATTGTATTCGCTCCATCACAGTTCTAGTCTTGATATTCGGTTTTTGATACAACAGCTGTTTCTGGATCCTGTTTCATTTCACTATGGGAGAATGTCCCAACCGTTGTAGTAATTCTAGCACATAGAACCTTTACGTGTACCATTCATTCCAACAGCTTACACACAGTACCCAATTTAAGAATTCCACTGGAAAGCTGTTCCTGTGTTGAATAATACGCCGATGTATGGTTAGTGTTTCAAGCACTCATATAGAAGCTTCCAATCCAGTTTCGAGCAGCAAATTTAAGGCTTTCGTGCTTGCATCTCAAGGCAACCTGAAGCTGCATCAAGCATAGCAACATGGGAGCTCAACTTCGAGATCAAAACTCGTCAGTAGAGACTGCGATACTGAGGAACCCAAGACGGGTCCGGTGTTCGATGAAATCTGCTTTCGTTTCAATCTACCGGAAAATGTTGGTTCATGAAGTTAGCCATCTTCACGTTGCGCAGGCCAATCTTATCGACAGCGATCACAAATTTCTCAGCTATACACTGTATTGTCATTCATGGTCATACGTTCACGCTATTGCGAACCTTGATTTAATAGATCAGTTTCACAAGGAAGTTCGATTTTGAACGGACATCACGCCAACTGATAGTCGAACTGCGCACCTTCACGAAATAATGAAAAGGATGGGGAAGAGAACGCGACTTTCTTCCAAACCCTGATAGATTCAAAACTACCTGAAATTTGTATAAAAATCTTTATATTTGCTCTCAGTGTATCACGCTGCCCTTCAACAGATTACGGACTAAGAAAGTACTGCCCAAATTGACTCCCAGTTAACCGAGTCAAAAGCAACGACTAAGTCTACGGGGAGCGCATATGGTAGCTTTAGATGTCAACGGGATGAATTCGCAGCCACAATGCAGCAAATGTTATATCCTCGTAGCTGTGGCCAGCGTGAAACCTACAGCGCTCTTCTGGGATGGTGACTTTAATAACATCAGTAGCCATGCGACTGAGCAGAACCAATGTGGATGCTTACACAACTCAGAAAGCTTATGCAGGGTGATGCCTCGTTCATTTTTCTTGTAGAGGGGCACGATAAGTGTATTTCAGAATCACTTTACCTGCTCAAATATGTGAGCCAGTTGAGAATCATGTTCTTCAGCGTCGGATAACATTATTCGAATACTTCCACCACGAAAAATGTCTTCCATTTTTCAGTTGCGAGTTTGTCCACTATATTTCCTAACAGTTCGAAGGAACGTTCAACGACTAGTTTTTTCCTTGGGTCAGTCTATCTACTGCAATCTGTGGGTTTGTTCAGGGATTTGTAACTCTCCCCTGTTTTATTCCCGTATCACCAGCCCACTGAGTTCAATTAGTTTGGCACATGTTCCATTGTGACTTTCAAAATGTCGGATAGTTGTGATGCACTACTCATGAGGTTGCTGAAAATTCGCCGACAGCCCATGACCGGTTTCGCCCTTCTTGGGGCTCATCAGGTAGGCGCAGTCCCCGATTTTCAGTCGACCATATGTTCTACTGCGGACAGTTCTTTGTTCCGTGGCCGAAACTGCTAACGTGGTCTTCTTCACTATTCGCGACTGATGCAGTACAAGTGCTGAGTCTCAACTTCGAAGAGCATTGTCTCACTGCCCAGTAAGGGTCTTGTTCTCTTCGCTGAAAAGGCGAACCGATTTTGGAGTGTGAGATCTGTATGCATGAAATCTACAAGACATGCAGCGACAACTTGCCTCCTATTGACAGCTTGAGTTTCAAGTTTCCAGTCCACCCATCTGTCTCTGTGGCTGATCAGCCTGTTGGCCACAAAAAAGCACCAATATCGTGTTACATTCAAGATTATGGGTATCCAGAAGGAACAAACAACAAAAATGTCCCATTGGTCTACAACCGGCAATTCACTGTGCATCAGCCAGTTTCGATCCGTTTGCTGGTGGTCAACCCTATAAGATGTGGTAGAGCGGTCACAAACGATTAGTCGAGTGAACTGACCAGAAACGTTGGGGAGAAAAACAGAAGTTTAACTGATCAACTTTGGAGGGTCGCTGTCGTTCTCTTAGTAGAACAGGGTAGGGGTCATCTAATGATGACTAAAACAAGTCGGAATGTGGATAACTTTGACGTTAGTGTGACAATCAACCGAATTTGCGAGTCTTCGTGAATCCTATAAATAGTAGCTCTCGTGGAGGAAAGATACTGGTCCTGAATATCGACCCAACTGAACTTTGGAGCAGCCTGGTGCTGCACATCCCATTACAAGCCATCATCAAAGAAAGATTTAGCCGAACATCAATTGAATCGAACTTTCACACCAGTTGGATATGCAAATGAGCTACAAATTAGTGTTGATGTAATACAGACCATCGACCGAACTTTGGAAACTATCCCTACATGATAGGATCCAAACAGGTGACAAAACACCGTAACGTTTGTGGCATGAAGAATTTCAAGTCAGCCAATCCTCTGAATCCTATTAGAAAAGGGAAATTTCCGACAAGACTCACTTTGCATATTTGCAGTTCCTCAAATACGTACTATCCTGTTGTTTCCACCTGCACTTCCGTCCACTCACCACGTTCAAGTTTACATTTTCCATTCGTTGATACTAGCATTCCTAATTTATAGCATTTCAGGCCCACCAACTGTATACAGCGTGCTTAATGTTCATCGAAAACTGATGATGCGTTTAAACTTTTCATCATCACCATCATCATCGACAGCATGAAATCAGTGTACAACACGGATACTTGGCTGCCGTACAACCATGATTTAATTGAAAGCCTTAATGTGAAGTAAAGAATAAAGGTGGAAGGGGAAAGGACTTAGTGTTGGCTTACTACAATCACTCCGAGGTGCCCACACCTACAAACTCTCATTCAGGCAATCTGGATAGAAACCGACAACAAGAACGCCACTGACATCGCTTAGAAGACATATATTGTGGCGTCCCCAACCAAGTGCAGCAAGGATCACGCGTTCCACATCCCGGAAGGCGAATAGCACTGGGTGCATCCAAACGTTTCGTGATTTGTTTCATACCCCTCTGCCAGGTCAAGGGATGGCCACCTCTTTGCTTCCACCACTCTGAATCGGGCATGAAAAACAGCACTCTCTTGGACAAGCGATGGCTAGGTATCCGCAACATGTCGCAACCAACGCAGCTTCCGATGCTGGACACATTCTTCAATGGAAGTAGCCGTTGCACAACCAAAAACTCGCTTTCTAACTGCCTCATTATTTAATCCCCGATACCAACTCACATGAGCTATGGCTCTGAGACAACGATTGTCGAACACCTGAAGACGTCTCAGTTCCGCTGCTCGAACAGGCCAAGTCTCAAAGGCATGCAACCAAATAGTCCGCACTGTAACTTGATACACACGTCCCTTGAGGTTCAGGGATACACCGCTTTGACGCCATAGGTATCTCAGATTAGCAAACGCGGCCCAACCTTGCAGATTCGTGCATTCACCTCATCTGTCACGCTACAATCAGGACCAATACAACTTCCAAGATACGTAAAACGCCCTACAAATATTAGTGATTCCCTGGATTGCAAGTGGCCTATTCCGTGACTGCATGTCCAGGAGCATGACCTTACACTTTGTGGGTATGACTTTGGTCAGTTCATCCAATAACTCTTGCGCCCCCTCCTCATCTACGAATATGAGAACGATGTCATCTGCATATTTCAGATAGACAAGGTTTTCGTCACAGGCTATTTAAAGATCGGGGTTTTGGAGACCTTCCAGCGATAGTCTCAGGATTTCATCGACCATAAAGTTAAACAGGAATTGGGAGAGTGGGTATTCCTGATAGACACCACTTAATGTACGGAAGCTTCTGGAGAGCTGGCCGTATACTCTCACACGTCTGGAATTTGGGAATGCAAAAGGTATATTATGTTCACGAACTTCCAGGGCATTCCTTGGTGGGCAAGCGTGTCGAGCAGAACAGACCGGTCAACCGAGTCAAATACCCCTTGGAAATCCAGGAATACTAGAATTGTGGGTCGCTTATACGCATGGCGTGTTCTACCACCTGACGAAGAATGAAGATTCGGTAAACGAAACCCCTACAAGGCCGGAATCCCGCTGGCTGCTCTCGAGTCAGTGTCTTACGAGCCACCGTAAGACGACGAAGTACAAGTGACGCCAACAGACTCGCCACGACCGGGGTCAAGCTGATCCTCTGTGGTTGCCACACACTACGAGCCCCATTTTTGAAAGTGGGCACTATCACCGACTCCCCCCCAGTTGTCTGGGACAGATTCTTTTTCTCAAATGCAAGCAAACAGATCAGACAAGCGCTGACTGAGGACTCCATCCTCATCTTTGAACAATGCAGGTGGGAGGCATCCGGACCAGAGGCTGGGTGGCGCTTAAGAAGACATATGCAGTCGTAGACCTCCGAGGCCGTAGGTAGTTCCACGTCCACCGTCCAAGTTTCTACGTCACCTGTGGGTTCCAGATGGGTGCCAGCTGGTGGCCATGACAATTGTTGTTCAAAGTATTCGGCCCAACGGTTGAGACATTCTTGTTTATTCGAGATGGTCACTCCCTTCTATAAACTTTTCACTCGTGATCTAACGCGCTCCTCCATAATAAGGATCATTGATGACTTTAACGTTCACAATGCCCAATAACCCTGTCACCCCTACAACAGCCACGAGGTGGTCGTAAAACGGAGTCTTCTTTGATCACTAAGTGCTTACCCAAAATATCTTTCCACGCTTTGATAGCGACAGTCCACGGACCCTGGAGTACACCCTTGCTGTAAGTCCCTTCCCTCACCTCATGCACCTCACTAGATTCTTCTTCACATTACCCGCTCCGAGCCAGTTTCGATCCCGTATCCCCGCCGAATTCTCGACGGCTTTTCGATCAACTGAGAAGTTATGGGCCAATCTGGTGACTCACTTCTACAGGCGTTTTTAAAAATAATCTCAATTTTCTGGACAAATGTTACGCATAACGGTATGCATAAATTTATTCCGAACATTTCCAACCCCGATATTTATCCCTTAATTCTTAGTTGTGCTCTGTTACGTAGTACAACTATATCGGCATTTGCGAAGGCGCCCAACCACTGGGTGATCATCTGCCACAGCCAGATCTAAACCCTATAAATTCCTTAACATTTCCCTCTCGCTCTGCTTGCCTCCCCTGATTTGCAACCCTCAGAGTCCCTGACTGTAACCTTATTACGCGAAATGAGGTTCTTTTGTGAATAGCCTGTATTTGTCCTACACTAGAATACCGCTGTCATGTTTGCAGTCCGGCTCCCTCCTTTTATCCTTTTGGACTTGGTCAACTCGAGGTTATTAGTCTCTTTGTCAGCCCCTCCCTAACCGGCAACCTTGAGTCATTATCCCTCCAGTGAAAAGTAACTTCCCTGTCTCTATTCTGTCGCCAGTCACACGAAATTTGCACGCGTCATTCTTCTCCGACAGCCTTTCAATCGCACCACTCTTTTGTTTTTCACTTTCCAGTTTCCAGTCGAAATAACTGTTCGTTCCGTGATTCATCAACCCCTGGAATCCTGGAAAAATCCTGTATTCGTCCCTGCTTAAAATTTTTACATTTTTTCAGGACTCGCGCCAACACTCAAAAAGATGTCGGTTTCTATCATCACTTTACGTAGAGATCCACGACACTGAGCCTTCCACCTCTGTAAACTGGTTTTACGTGAACTGAAAAAAATCACCCACGTGTTCGACATTCACTTCGATCAACAAACCAGTGCAGTCAGTAACTGCAACCTGGTGGTGTACCAGTCTTCGTGCTTCTTTCTGGTGGCACGGCAGTCAGCTCAACAGCAGTTCGTAAAACTGTTATTCATGAAATGGCCGTCTCTACCGTAATGCTTCCAGAATGACCTTAAACCCCAACTGGTGTGGTGGCGGTCCAAAAAACAACCAAAACAAATTGTACAGTAGGTTGCGGACACAATCAAATCCCAAACGAATTGGAAAACATGAGGAACCCAACCGTAAAGCTGAACAACAGTTCACGCTGTTGAACTGCTCCACATAAACCTATCTGATCTGTTAAACGGACATGCTGCAAAGGACTGTTTCATAGGAAACAGACAAAGCGCGAGACGAACGCGTGACCGCCGGGGTGATCACGTGGCCTATCCACTACTGTCTACGCGTGTAACCAAACAGATGGCATAGCAAAGACAGCAGACTGAATAACACACGTCAACAATACGTCAACAATACAAGACTGGGTAGACGAATGGATTTTTTGCAAAACCGCTTTCGCTTGCTGTTGTTTGATATATTCCAATAAGTACCAGTAAAATCACCATGTCCGGTTTAGCGTCACGTTACCCATAGGAAACAAAACAAATGAGTTTTTTCATAGTACCAAGGCTAGAGGACTAGACAAGATAGCCGGTGTCAGACATAGGCTATGAGACGAACTGTATTCTTTTGAATGTGTAGGAGGTCGTTGGCTGGACGGACGGGATACCCATACACAAAGGGTATATTTCTGGTGAGAACAGGAGAGGCTCTCATTTAACGTTGCCATATAGTTTAGGATTGCGATTCAAAAGACCGAAAATAACCATTGTGCGACGCAACCACTTTCACGCAAAATAAAATTACACTGCTCAAGAGCAGTCAGCGCTTTCAGAGCAGCCTCAAACAGCAAATTCCCTCACCAGACACCGGGAAGGACACAGGAGGCAAAGGTAATTGGGTCGGACAAGCAAACATCAGTCGCTTTGTGGAGACGCGACAGTGCTCAGATTTACGGTCGCATCCATACTATCTAGCGGTTTATTCCGAAAAAGTGGGTACTACAAAGAAATGGAAAGTGGCCGGAGTACCGAAACAAGGTTGGCAGAACCTACTTGCAATTGACAGTACAAAGTTTATGGTCCCCAAATGGATGGTCGAAAGGCAGCTTCTAAAATCCCGGTCTCTGACCAGATGCATGAAGACAGACAGAAGAACGGCAGAAACAAAGCACTGGTATTTGGGCAAGTGGAACGACAGAACAGACGGGTTCAATAAAGTAGAAGCTGAGGCACAGTGAAATCGAAAGAGATGTGGCAAAAACGGTATACAGGAAAAGGATAATGCGTACAGGAACCAACCGAAAAAAGAACAAGTATCGGAGAAACAGGGGGGATAGAGTAGCTCAAGGGTGACAAAGATCCCGTTACCACCTTCCAGAAAGATGTACCTATTAGCTATTCGGGAAATTAATATGATAGCAAAAATATGTCGATTAAATTTGGAATTGTAAATACTACGTACAGATCATGTGGAAAATGTCCAATCCACCAATGGGTCGACAAAAATACATCATAATGCTTTCTTAAAAATGAGTAGCTGGTAGAAAAAACATTAACACTGAATAGAGGAAGGGAGCAGACCATGAACCCACAGCGATTTCGGGGAACCTGAGACAGAGATGCACAAAACAGACAATACGATAGGGAACCACACAGGGTGTGGGAATGTGGTGACGAATGTACAAGTGTGTTCAAAAATAGGCAGTTCAAATATTGGTTAGAGGAAACGATATACATTTGAATGCATGAAGCGGATGGAGTGATATACAATGAGAATAATGAAGGGATCAGTGCGACATCCCTAACCCAACATCAAGTAATGGAAAAAGGCTCCGAAGTTAGACTTTGGGAGGAGTACCACGCAGAATGAAGCCTAGCTGGTTCCAGAGGAATGGACGTTATTGGCCACGGAGATCAGCGGAAGCATAGAATACTTGTCACCAGAATGACCAACGGGTTTTGAAGGTGAACGATTAATACCATCCTCTGGTTTAGAGCTCGTGGCCAAGCCAGGATTCTGGTAGGAAGCAGCCGCATCCCTGAAGTGATCGACGCACAGCTTGCAACTCCAACTGCCCTCGGGAGGCTCGGACAAGGGAGGAGTGAGACAATACATGTGGTAGCCACGATCACAATCATCGCAGAAAAGCATTTGTTCCTGCAGAAAAGAAAGGCGTTTTTGCTCAGTTGTGCAAGTCATACGTGTTCTCGGTAAGCGAACTTAGATAAGTGCCAGCTGAGAAGTTCCAAACAAGCAAGCTAGCCCTAACAATATCATAGATGGAAAAAATATGCTGTCACATTGTACGAGTGTCCAAAGGCCCTGTAACCTGCATCTAGTAACTAAGTAACTTAAGGGTGCAGGGAACAAATGGTAGGTGGTGAAGGGAGAACTGGAACGATGGATTAGCAGGAAAAGGGTTGATATATGTCGAAAATGTCACATTGGACCGTTCGTTCAGCTACAGCACCCTTTCGGTGCCTAACTGCCATGCCACCCCGAAGGAACCCCAAGGCCGGGATACTGCCAAGTTGACCAAGCTTAGACAGGGAAGTCGAGAGGCAGAGTTCGGGTTCGAACCACGGACCTTCCGGTCAGTAAATTCGTGCTCTAACCACCTGCGCCATCTCGCCCCCCTAACCAAATTGGATGACAAGACAGCATCGTTGATGCGGATCGCACATCACGGTATCATAAAAAAATCGTTCAGAAGTAAAACCCTTTCGGTGGGTAGGTGCCATGCCACCAGAAAGGAGAACGAGAGCTGGGATACTGCCAGGTTGTCCAAGCATAGACAGAACATAGTATCATACATGAAGTTGAGCGTAAACCTGAACACGTAATTGCAAGAATACTACTGCAAGAAGTTAGACTGCTTTCTAGATATTACAGCGTCCTCTCCGTTAGTGAGAAGTGTAGTAAATTTGAATTCTACAGCAGAAAACAAAAGGGTTAAGTAGAAGTGCGGCAGAAGAAAGAAGGAGCAAGGATCAGAAAAGTGTGTACGTCTGTTGCGCAATCGATTGTATAACATAGGCATCCGACAAATTGATACGTTGCTTTTAAGAGGATGAATCAGTCTATGGATTTAATAGGGCATTATGTAGACGCAGCAACAGCAGCTTTTCCAGATATAATGGACATTTTCGAGATTCATTGTGATATGGAATGGTTCAGCGGTGGGGGGCATGACAGATTCGCAAAAATTCTTGATCACAACGATACCATGAGTCTGGTGAACACAATCAAAGCTTAGACCCAGGAACCAATAAAGCTAATTTAAATGGTGACTAGGCGGTATGACATAAGCCAGACTTAGTTCGTCAAAACTTGAAAATTACCGGCCGGTAGCGGTTCAATCCAGTTTACAGGGGTCTATATACCGAAATTGCAGAGGTCCTAGCTACTACTGTTTTCGTTCGATGATGCCATGGACACAAAGAGTATTGCTACATGCGCGATGTCATGATCATATAGATTTAGTATCGACACATTGAGGTTTTATGGGTGTTATGGTCATTGAAACGCTTTCTGTGGAGGTGACTGTTGCTGGTAGTTTGTAAAGTTCTTGGGGTCAAAACTGCCAGGGCTGAACTTCCAATGAATATAAAGACGCAAGCATGTGCTACGGGTTTAGGCATTATTGTAGCATTCGTTTTGTGATGCAATAGGTTAAAACGGATTGTTCAAACACCCAAAGATTGTGAAAACGGAAGTGTTATTATTCGTGGACACAGTGAGCACCAATTCCGTGCAATACAATCCGGCCAACTTCAAATCCGAAATACGTTTATGGTAAGGGTCACCGGTTATACGAAATGAGTTCACCGTATTTGCAACATATTCTTGTCAATGCGTGGGAGATCTGTTAGGAATTAGTTAGAATAGGCTTGAAAATTCACACAAATAGACTGAATTAAGAAGTTTTCGGCGATCTTAGATATTTCCTAATGTTTGTTACTTGTTACCTCACTTCCAGTTGACTCCGCAACTAAATCGTGAAAAGCCATCTCTGAACCATCGTAATAAACGATGGAAAATCACGGATTGGTCTGTTTATGGCTGACTTACACCAAGGCTGTTCTTTTACCATCACAGCAAATTCGACTACACTAGCCTATGTAGGGGGTCTTACCCAGGTATGTTGAGTTTGACCGCATTGTTGGTAGTAGAATCCACTTTCTTCCGGCCGGTTCGGTGTTCGCACAGGAAGATCGATGCTACACACTAGCATATAACTTGAGAGAATTTGACAGCTAGCGCAACTTCGGACAGTTGACGGAGATTCAGTTCACTGCTGTCAGCCAAGCTCATGGCTGAGGCTAGGCAGCCATATTTAGTGTTAATTGCTCACTCGTGAGTCGAGCAACCTTTCTTCCCAGCGAAAGTATCCCTATGTTGCTACCTAAATAGCCGAGTCCGAGTGGTTTCACGGACGACTTCACAATTCGACAATGGGGTCGTTACTTGCTAGTCTTGGTCAGGACGTTCCCAGTAAATTAAACAAGTTCGCAGCATCATTTGAGTGCACATCTGCGAGATAATCTGAAAGAAACCCGGTATTCCCCATGTTATTCGAGCTCAAAGAAAATGAACCGAAGATTCAGTCTGATGATAATAGCTCACGTGCTCGCTGTACCTCGAGTCCCTTTAAGATTATAATTTTCCCATCGGCAGTGTACTAAGCAAAAAGTATCACAAAATTCAGTCACAGAATGACAGTCAGCCCTCGCAGCCACTATCGTATTATTTTGGAATATTTAACATCCACCTAAACTTTAGGAACAGCAGTTCTGGATTCAAAGACGGGCCTCTGTACTTAGCTACTGAAAATGACAAACGTAGTCTTGCGAATATTCACTGTTTGTGTGTTAATAGGTTTTTTAAACCAAAGTATAGTCTGCCCTCAATACATGGTGCAGGTTAACCTAAGTTACCCCGCTTGCTTTACAGATAAAGTCGAACAGTAGAGAGCTCTTCTGTTCAGATCGGACAGCGGATTTCCTCTGAAAACCAACCTCAGAGGAGACCTACCCTTAAAAGGTTGCGACCCAGAAAAAAGACCGCAAAGGACTGGCTTTGGTCGGCTCACCAAGGGAGTGATCATTATAATGCGTTTCAGTACCACCTTATTAACAGCCATAAAGTGAAGAAACGATGCACGACGTTCCCCTGACTTTGTGTTCATCAGTTTATATTCGAACGGGCCAAGCGGCAAGTTGACGACAGACACACTCGGTCATCCGTGACCCCAAAAGTACTACTGATACCATTCGTAGTGGGCCATACAGAAGACCAACCATCTCTCTCCATAGACAAGAAAGATGTCAGTCAAACAAAAGCTGGAAATTCCGCATCACGGCATACAAAGTAGACCCAACATACAAACTTTAAACAAACAGAAGGAGCACATATATGGATCTCAACTCACCTCGCAAATGAATGTTAAAGTTAAAAGTTAAGGTTAATTGTTCAGCTGTAACACCCTTCCGGTGCCTAGCTGCCATGCTCCCCGAAGGAAGCACGAGGGCTGGGATACTGCCAAGTTGACCAAGCTTAGACAGGGAAGTCGAGAGGCAGAGGTCGGGTTCGAACCACGGACCTTCTGATCAGCAAATTCGCGCTGTAACCACTTGAGCCATCGCAAATGAATGTACAACCCTATTTACATGAAATTCGGTACCCCCTTACTGGATAAGATCGATGGACACTCGGGAACTAAGCTCAAAGAAAGGCGACACCGTGACGAACTATCGAAATGCTGTTAACAACCACATGGTGGTATCATGTCACGAAAAACACTTCGACATGGTGAAGATCGTCCTAACTGAGAGATGAAACGGCTTTCGTGCAGCATATCCAGTTGAAGAGCACCATAAACAGGAGATTCATATTCTGTCGACTTTCTAGTCAACACTAATTTATATAAATCCACTTATGTAAAACCCGGCGTTCAAGTGGGAAAAAGGTTGATGGAAACTCGAAGACTACGGTCGTATGTTGAGTTCCAAGAAGTGTGGATCCGGTTGTGAACTATGGGAGCTTCCGTTAACTTTATAAAGGGAGTTACGTCAAGATAATCTTCGAATGTTTACACCGGGGAGGGGTTGGTTTGAGTAAACAAATACAGAGGCAGTAACCGTTAGCGTTGCATTGTATATCTGTATTTCATTGTTCACTGCACTTCGGCTGAGGACGTCTCTTCTTTTCTATTTACATGAATTGTTGCGTACCGTACATTCGGAAAGTCAACTCCATATCGACTCCATTGCGTGTTCACTGTATCTGGTTTACAAATGTATCACTTATGGGTTCCGGTCGGCAGACACAGTATCTTAATGATACGGCCTTCTTCGGGCTGCAGTCAAAGTACGCCGTTTGTGCGAGAGGCGTGTTCAGATTTGACTCAATATCTTCGACCGAACTAAGAGGTACATCGGCCTCACCAAATAGATGGCTGATAATCAACTTCACCTAACCATCAGTGGAGTCCAAACGACTCAACAAGAAGGTAGTTACATTGACCACCTTGTTTGCAATAAGAAGCTGGTAGAAACAGTTAGACAGCCAACCCGAACCGTTCCCAAGTATTTGAGACTGAAGCTGAATTAAAACAGAGAACGTACGTCATTTTCTGAGGTCCCACACAACCAACATGTCTTGCACTCGATGCACTGCCATCGATAGGTTCGAACAGATGAAACCATGTTTGCGGTGAACTGTAGACAGGTGAAGTGGGCACATCTACCGCAGTCGGAGCAACGAAGCATATCCTCGGGTTGACCTGTTTTTTTGTTTAGTCGTGCATCACCCAGACAAAAGTCGCAAGCGTACTCCGTATCCGACGTGTTTGATGTAGACCATTTTCCGCCGCCAGCCTCTACGACTTAAAGGGAATTGATGGGGATCGGAAATGAAATGAACAGTTGTGGAGACAGCCAAACCGGGCAAAGTGATGGTTTGAAAAATGCAAGCGCACCAAAGAGAAAAGATTGAAAAACAGTTGTTTTAAGAACAAGAACAAAACAACGGACACAACATGGGCACTAACGTCCCTGAGTAAGGAGCCATTCAGCAAGAACACAAATCCACACGGCTCTTGACGAAGTTAGATTTGGAGGGATCAAAGATTCTGCCCATTAAAAAAGCATTAATACTGCGATATGTGCATATAAAAAACGTCATAAACTTCAAGCGAGTAGTGCAAGTACAAACTGCACGGACGAATGCATAACCATCTGCGTATTTCGGTTCATTCTATCCGTACTTGGAGTTGGTACTTCAAAATTCAGTAATCTCCTTCTATTTGTATCCACTTATATGATTTCAAATCGCCCTGTTCAGCGAACAAAAAATGACCATTTCTACCCACAATAACAATCACGCATAATTTCATCAGTTCGTGTAAGTGCACGTGTGAAATTCGAAGTAACCAAAGTCGTGAGATTTCAAAAAAGTTCGTTTGTAAATTAGCTCTTGTAAAACGTTAGCAATGAGCATCGCATTAATTCCAGAAGAGATCTGCAATACATTCGTTCATGATGAAACATGGCAGATTTCGGCAGCATGTAGAGGTTTGGATATCACAAATGTGAACGGATGAAAGCCCAAAAAGTGGTAAAGAAGTGGGTCAACAAATGTGAGGAGGCCAAAACGGAGGAAAATGAGGTTAGCACGCAAAGCACGCGGATTATCAGGAATACACCGAAGTAAGCGTGTGGTTAACGATGATCGGCTTCAAAACGCACATCTGCTAACGTTGTTGTATTCATCCAACATCACGCGTGTAGGTGAACGACAGGAGCCCTTGGTTTTGCAGAACACAGCCTAACTACCAGTTGATAGAATGTCGTACATATCCATAGCCGGAAGTCTGCCAAAAATTAAAGGTGCTTAGCAGTCTCATTACAAACCACGTGGGAATAATAAAAAAAAGCTACAAGGCTGTATTCCAAGCAATCAATCCTTAGTTCCTAAGGTTTTAAAGTGTATTTTACCTTGTAAAGCCACGTCACCTGAAGAGCGAAAAGACCCAGTGTGTGCGATTTTATCTCCATTTTAGCAGACAGCTCATGGTATTGGCACAACTTCCGTGCAACGCGACTAAGGTATGATAGTTCAGCTACTGTCTAGACAGAGGCAGTCGGCAGCTTCACGTCCTAACCACTGATCTATCTGGAGCACAGTAGCTGGATGACTGAACCAGTTACTAGAATATATGCAGTAGTCACCTCAGCAATTGATATTCTTTGAGATTGCTAGCTTCACTAACTACTATCAGATATCGGTTGAAAGGCATCACGAATGAGAGTTCAGTGAAATCTCCTGTTCATAATAACTAACACGCGAATGAGTGGCGTGCATAACGTCAGGAACTGAATGACACGCGAGTCCGTTTCGGGCGTTAGACATTGAAAGCGCACTTCACCAAATGAAATGATGTGTCAAAGTTGTACATATTCGGCTAAGACAGTTGAGCGACTCATTTCGAAAAAATGCAATAGAGACAGCAGCCCGCGGCGCACCTCTCACCAGTTGAAACAACGCTATAACAGCTTATATGCGATCTGAGGTTTCGAAGTCTCCGTTCGAACATAAATTAAAAGCAACGGGTGGAAATGAGTGCGGTAATCCTCAGATAATTCGTTCAGCCAAGAAGCCTTTTGACAGGAAATGGCGCCAAGCAACGGAATCTCGAGGACCTGTGACGAAACCCTGTACAAATATTCCAAAAGCGAGCTATCCCAAGATTTGACAAGAGCGGTAAGGAGAGCTCAACCAGTGGAAGCCTATTTGCAAGGTGCTAGGGGTGCAGCGTAAGCCTGAAAGCAAGATAAGTTCGACGCAACATCCTCAATCTCCGTGGTTCTGTGAAACGCAATTACTTAATGTTACACAGATGATGCCAGTGTAACGGACTAAACATCAAACTCGAAACCCACCAGCGAACATTGCAACCTCGCAGACATCCATGTAATCGGCATCCCAAAACTGAAGTATCCCCATCGAAATACAAAACGGAAGGCACTTGGTAGCCAGTCCTCAAACTTAGTGGGCGAAATGGACACTGAGATCGTTACCTAGCTTCAGTGCACACTGTCCTGACTATTTGCTAAAACAAAAACCACAAATTATAGGATCGTGCCTGAGACTGGTCTGTGTATACATTATCTCCAAATTCTGCATCGGCCCAGTGTGGCGCACGATTCACCATGAAGATGCCAATCATCGTACATTCGTTGGATTTGTCCAACTATCAACGAACGGACCTGTACTGCAGTTCAGTTGTTTGTTAGTCATCAAAGAAGGTGTAAAGGTTCCGGCCAACACAGTTTCGGTCACCGCGAACTGGAAGATCAGGGAAAGTAGAACCAGGCAATAGAGGTGATGGCTTAATCAGTTAGTTGATATTGAATCATTCTTCTGGGAAATTGCATAGTTATGCACCGCAGGCGGTAGTTTTGATGCAGATGTTTTTTTTCACTACGGACACTACGGAGCGATATCTATAAGTGTCACTAAACCATGATGAGTGGAGCCGCGGAAGCCACTTCCAGGAACGCGGCAGAGTTTAATAGCTCATACTTTTCATACTATGTTACCAGGTCATAGAACGTCCATCTTTCTGTTGCCCCCAATCAGTACAATGTTGGGTGTTATGTTGCACATGACTAAACTTCGTTCGAAAAATTGCTACAATCATCCACTATCACTTATCAGACTAAAGTTATGCAGTTGTACAAGTGACAAGCGACTGCGAAGAAGTCTGTGGTGGATGACGACAGTGGAGATTCAGCCGTCAATTAGTACACTGAATTATCACACTGTTCGTACAATGCGAAGCAATCGGTGGGCGTTACTGTAAATATGGCTACAGTCTGACTCTCTCAGCGATGTGATTGTCTTGAAGTACACTGCGAAATGTAGTGATTGTGAACATAAATGGGGTGAATAACGTCCTCGTCACATGTTTCATCTGGTGATTCATCCTACTTAACTGGATAATGTATTCACATTTGAAGCAGGTTGTCTACAAGAAGCTTTCGGCTGACACCGAGTGTATGCTCAAAGAACTCAAGTAGTCCTTATCATCTAAGCGTGCTTATCTCACATGAGAACATCAAAAACAGGCTATCATTCCGTTCAGTTAAATAAACTGAACAAACCGACATGGATGCAGATGAGCTCGTTACTACAAAGTGTTCGTACCAAAAACACTACCTTTCCGTGCTCTTCAACGACACTCCTGCCGTAGGACGTCTCAGTTTTGTATATACGGGAATTTCGGACAAATGTTCTTGTGGATAAGCAGTACAAGCTCTTTGAAATCTCCAGTTGTCCGGAATGACTGTAAAAGTTCATCCCGTCAAATTTCCGTTAGAGAAACAGATCGGGTGATCAGCTACCACGTCAGCGGTTGCGGCATTCCCCAGCTAATTTCAACAACTAAGTTCNAGCGGTTGCGGCATTCCTCAGCTAATTTCAACAACTAAGTTCGAATTTGTGCAGTACCCCTCCCTAAGAGAAAAGGGCAGCTTTAAGGCAACGGGAACAACCACTTCAAACTAGAACCGAAGGTCAGACGGTTTGGCTCTTCAGATGCCTGATTTATTCCCTACGCTATTGGCCCACTAGTTGACAAGTACGCCAACAAATGATGTTATAGGCATTGCTGGTAGTCTGTTTCCTCACCCTATAGGGTTGCTCTGGCTGTAGGTCAGCCTAGAATATGCACACGGCCCTACTGTTAAGGAAATGTTGCAGCTGAAATATGCGTCGGTGGTAACGCAAATGGAACACAGGATGCAGTGGCACAACTCGAGATTAATCGAACTCCCATGACCGCCAGTGTCTTCTGACATCGTTTAAATGACATGGAAAGTAGTCGCCCGATATGAGCTGAGTGATGAAAGGTGAAGGCTAGGCATGCCTACCGTATTTGCCTGTGCTTCGGTCACAAGCTGTTTAAAAAAGTAAATATGCAGCATGTCCAAACAGGAAAAATGGATTATTTCGTTAAATAACCGAAACAACTAGATACCATCAAAATGTCATTTCTCAGAAACAGAAAGCGCAGAATACAACTGCTGACGGTCTCCCATCTCACGAAAAGACAACATACCTTGTTCTCACAAGAGACCTCCCGAAGATGTTTCCACGTGCATGAAGTACACCTTAGAATGTTCAGGCCTCTCAAGCAATCGCTTAAGACCGGTTCTGTAAGCAGTCGTTCTAGAGCAGCTCTACTATACAGGACTTCTCATTAAACTAGTGCGAAATAGTCACTAATTTACGTGCTGGGCGTTAAAAAAGAGTCCGAAATCAAACCCAAATTGGCAAGCAATAGCTCCATACTGTCCTTGAGGCTACGAAAACAGTTTAGTTCCAGGCGCCAATGAAGAAAATGGAAATGATCCACAGCGTCATCAGGAGTTCAGTACTGCTGCCGGAGAAGCATCAAGGTTAGATAACACACTAGACCTTTTAATCACTAACTCAATAAGCCCTAAAGAAACGAATTTAGCAGAGCTACTATACAGTACTTCAAAAATTTCAAAAACTCCCAGAATGAATCAGGATGTGAACTACACAAAGCGATTATCTGCCAATACTTCTTAACAGTTGCGCCTTTTGGATGAAAAATTAACTCAATTAATCGGGAGGCCACGACACCCCGTTTGGGAACAGCCAATGAAAAACTAGAAACACTGCGCTGGCAGAGATACAGTGCTTGAAAATGCACAATAAATGAGTAACGAGAAAAGCCAAACGTCACAGGGTGAGGACTTGGTGAGTATGGCTTGACTCGTCTTCGGGTAAAAGTTGGATGATCGGTCTTAGGGTTGTTTTTTAAAACATGTGTGGCATTCCGGTACACCGAAAACGTTCGCTTACTGCCAAGCTTTTGAGAAAAGGACTGCATAAGGACCGTAAACATGCTCTCAAGAGATGTGGATGTTCTGACAGTCTAGCTATGCCCGCACGACGATGTTTTTCATGACTGGAACTAATCACAGGTTGTTAGGCCGGTACGTGGTAACAGCAGCCTGAAGTGAACGAAACCTGGCGGATAATCGGAAACAAGCTACCAAAGACGCTCTCACACATTTACTTACGACTTTACTCAAGTCACAGCCACTTTGGACTCGACATATGTGTGCCCGATAGCATCCCACAAAAGGAAATCAATCCCCAAGCTCTATGTACCTACAGTTAATGTTTGTATTCTGAAGCAAACGAGACAACGGGTTGGCGAAATATAGACTTTTGAGAACTACCTTCATGGTGACCGGAGACTCAACTCCTGTTTATGATATTCTTCATATGAATTTGCAGCAAAAAGGCCGTCTTAAGTTCCAGTTGATACGATATACTTTCTCGATGAAACAGATTACTCATAAGGTTGCTGAGAATTCTCCGACAGTTTGTCAGGCATTCACGAACTCGAGGATTAGTGTATTCCGTCAAGAAGATAGACTGCGACACCTCTGATATCATACTGTCTTTCTGCATTACATTCACTTGAATATTAACTTAAACGAAAGGTTCAGTTGCGTTTCCCGTATTCACATATTGTGGGCGTTCAGGGGTGGACCAGTGGCTCTCCATAAGTCTTCCTACAAAATGCGGTATCCGGTAAGGACGTCTAAGAGCTGCATGACTTGACTTACAGAACCACAAGACAGAGGTCAGAACGCTTTTAAAAAAACCAGTTGTCCTCGTAAGTGACCTGGAGGGCTGCTCAGATCATTATTACTTATTCGAGAAGCAGATGGTGCATTCATTTTTGTATCAAGTGATTAAAGTCATCCGCTTACTTTCGCAAGGCACTCGACTCGAGGAGAAATTAGGGAGTTTGGGGCATTTTGCATCCCGCGGAATCTGAGCTAGCTCTGAACATACAGCAGAAAACAACAATGGATGAATCTCAGGGGTGAAAACCCGTTTGGCTGTTGTAATGCATGGATTATAAGAAAAGTCCGCTACCGAGCCCCGAGTACTGTGTCTTTCTCGAAATCATAGGTCCTTCATGGAGTTGTAACGAGACATTTGGAGAAAGAGCGTTGAGTAAAGTTCAACAGAAGAATGCATCCAGTATCACAAGCTACAATAACTGCAGCATGTGTTCTACAAACCTACTTGCATACCGAAAACAGTGTTATACTTCCGCGCCTAAGGGGAAGTTGGGGAAGTCAAACGCTGAATTGACAAAAAGGGATCAGAGCGATTTGGATAAAGTACACGCGTGAAGTCATAACGGTGTGAATTATATGCAGACTTGAGGTATACGGTAACTGTACCAGTTCTACTTCTCCACCCTGCCGTAGTGCTCAAGCTTCAATGATACAATCACAAACCAGGCTACACTGGCTCAAACTTCGTTTCAGAGGGTGCAACCATGCCAGAAAGGCCAAACGGTACACTCTCCGAAAGGTCGCAGTTCTGAAGCCGATAAAAATAGGTTCCGTCACGATTAATGTGGTCAGCAAGAAGAATGGATATGGTCATCCGGGTGGGTGGGATGAACACATACACAGAGATGAGGTACATATAGGTGGTAGATTAGAAGTCGATATTCAGGGTTCGGATAATGGGAAGCGACTCCTTCAGATTTGTGCTGAACACCGTCAGTTTCTGGCCAGTACGAACTTTGAGCACGGGCGCTCACACCATCAAACGCAAGCCAGTTATGGACTTATTTAGATCGTGTAGCTGTCGGTTACAGATGGACAGCCCCAATAAAAAAATGTTCTTCCTTCTCGGTTTCCAACTGGACTCCGATCATACCATTGAGTGGGCTCGGTTAACAGTTCGCTTCACCTCTGGATTACGCACGCCGAAGCAGGGCAATCCCATTCATCAACTTCGAAGATTTTTAGTAGCTCAAGAATATCGGGCTGGTCCGGTAGGAAAACTACTGGAAACGCTCAGTCACGCTGATGGCGAAAAATGTTTGAAGAATGAATCGAACAGAGTGGAAGAAGCCATGCTTTCAACTTTTAGGGCCAACCCACTAAATAGACATTGGGTATCGTCGAAATCACCACACCAAACTACTACCAGCGACTAGCGGCTAAGATGGAACACACGCAGCCCTCAAACACCTGAAGAATGACAGAAACACTGGTGGATTCCGAAGGCCCAAAAGATTGAGAAGGCTTTCGCTACAAGCAACATCCACCTTCTGTTTCATGTGATTCGATAAACCGATCAAAAGAAGACTGGTATCGACTAAACAAGCTGCAAAAAGGATGGAACGGCAATTCGCATGCAAGCCGGTCGTCTTGGGTGATGGTCTGGGTACTTAGGAACAGTTCAGCTGGAATACCTCCAAACTGCCTATGAAAGCACTCAACCAGCTTGAATGAAACATCGGCCATCAACAACAGGGATCCAGCGCAAAATATGACCCCGCCATCGTAACAGGGCAGACACCCAGATGGTCTGCACCCTGCACTTTTCAGAATTGGTGAGGCCCTGATGTGCAGACTGACAGTCTTATTATGGAAGATTTGGGACGCAAATGAAAGAAAAACTGACACTGAGAACCCAATCCGCTGGCCATTTTGATACAAGTCACGGAAATCTGAAACCAAATTAATCGTAACCATTTGCAGCAGTGTGTGATTTGTTCGGTGTAAGGGATTTACATCAGAACTCACTTGAGCTGCCCCGCTCGGAGGCGAGTCGCTTGGGACGTGTGGAAGATGGCGTTGCTGGTAAACCAACGCCTTCGATCAATGAAGCTAGGACTCCCGTACTGGTTCTCAGGTGGGTATCGGAGGCCGCAACTGAACTACTGAGACCAGAGGAAGTGGTAAATGGACCATTAGAATGATTGTGCACATTTGAATGCGGGGTCTGACTTTGGACAGTGAGATCGGACAAAGGAACAACACGACCACTACCGGTCCGGGTAGCCTATGAAACAACGGAAAGGTGAACAGGAGGTGAATAAAAATAGACCAAGAAAGAGCAAAACCACAATTCGCTGACCACAATTCACATCATCATAAACTGCTACGGATATATCAAGTAGACAAAGATAAAGGAATATACCGGAAAAATTGTCAGCCAGCAGGCAGCTCGCGATGATGCATCATCATTATCATGATCATTACTGAGAGCTTCAAGTTCTGGCAAAGCGCGGTACATCGGATAACGATCCTGCGTCTTCAGGTGAGCATCAGATAGATGCTTCTTCATCTGCCTTTATGTTATGCCGCATCGGTCAACGGACCTTAGTGGTGGTTACTGAAAACTTAGATTCTGGGCAATGTTTGCCATATTGCAGCAAGAAACCAGGTCGGCCATTAGTTCACCTAGGCGGCATTGGTTTTCATATTAGCTCTTGGGTCAAAAACACTCAGGCATGGCCCCAGGCACACTTCACTTGGTAATTAAATCTACCTTAGCAGGGTTCAGCGTGTTTCAGAGCAACCTACCGGTAGTAGTTTAGTGGATCAAGAAATGATCCCACATGACCAGTAAAACTACTCAATGAGAGACACTTGTGGTCAGAAAAGAAACCGCCCCCAAGTAAGAAGTCTCCCTTCAAGTGGAGTTACACAGAAGGACATCCAAAAAGCCTGGAGGCTATCCGGGCTGATCTCGTAACTTTAACAAAATGATGTCCTTGTCTCCTTGTATGGGCCGAATAACGGATATCATAATTCAGGTATATTGGTAGACACAAAAATTCCTTTGTTGGCAAACGACAACGGGTACCGTCAGGAAACTTGATATTATCGCACCGTTTTAATTCCAGCTGTTTATAAGCATGTGTTAAACTCCACATGAACCAGCATTGTTTGAATCGGGTCCAGTGAATTCACAATTTATCGTCCAATTTGGGAGATAAAGTAAATAATAACCGTTCACCATGACAGACTTTCGATGCACTATTACCGTGCAACCCAGAGGTATGAGGGCTGAGATATTGCCAAGTTGCCCGCAACTAGGTAGAAGCAATTGAAATGCCAGAGGTGGGTTAAAACCATGAACATTCCCGTCTCGCCTCAACCACCGAGCTGTCTCTAGTTCAGTCTGGGAGCGTTTTCAACCGTACCATGTTGCGAAGTGCCAGCAAAGCACAATTCATTCAAACTTCCGGGCTCACATCTATGCATACAAAAGTACATGTCTCATTTTGTACAGGACTAGTGGACTAAATAAGCTGAAATTTCAAGTAACTCGAGTTCTACATTGCAGACAACCCACTGCAAATTCGTGTGATCCTAGTGCGCAGAATTTCGAATTTACTCCACCGTGAGTGATCCTTGAATCTGGAACACAACAGTAAACACCTAACTGACTAACTAAACAAAGGTAAACTACAATTGCCACACCTCATCGGGTAGTTAAAGTATGGACTTTGTGTACAACACCTTTGCTCTAAGCAAGTTCCGTCTAAGTGATGACCATTCATACAAAACAGTGCAAATATCAATACAACACAACAACAACTAGCATTTACTAACGGTGGTAGCCACCTTTGATCTTGCTTATTGATGTAGAGTGGGTAACTGGAGTTCCAACAAATGCCGTCCTAACGTCAGAAGGAAAATTTCCAGGATTACCAAACGAGTCGATGTGTGTTATTTTTTCACATGTGATCAACGAACTTAATCCTCATTGGAGTTCGGTGTTTACTTAACGTGTTCTCATGATATGAATGGATTGCTATAGATGTGCTGTGAATGTCCTTTGTTGAGGAGCCTCACTGTAGTGGTACAGAGGTTGTTAGCGCACTTTTCGGAGAACTATTATGTGATTGGTTGTGGTTGGTTCGTAACAAAAGAGGTTTAAAATGCAGTGTCAATACAGTGACCGGAAGTATCGACAAAACGCAGGCTATATGGAAGCGGATACATGAGATGTAATCGGTCAGTTCCGAGAATGAAACTGACAGCAGCTGTTCCAGGTCCCCACTGGAGGACTGAAGGTCGAAGAGACACCCATTCCAACGTACTCGTTCGCAAGTGCAGAATGAACTATTCGATCAAAGACAGCTGGTGAGAAAATTACCACCATCTGAATGACGAACAGGGCGACCACAAAGCCGGCTCTCAAAATAGCCGTTAATAGTGACGGGGAACTTGGACCTGGGAGCGAACAATCGATTGGTAAGAGAACACAAGGAATTTTTAAAGTAAAAACAGAGCACAGTGGAGTAAGATGTTGTAACCTGATGTTTCGGTTGACGTGGGTAATCTCTTTTGAGGATACCTGAAAAAGTCTGTTCACGGATGCCAAAACGTCAGATCACAACACTTTATTCTACTATATTGTGTTTTGACTTTAAAAATCCCATATTATACACCACAGGGCGCTCAGTCTATTTGAAACTATCCGAGCCGAATTCGGCCCGCAACTCGTAAGAGAAAATATTTGCGTGGAGCAGAGGCCAGCGTGAGAAGTTACCAACAAGATAGCCAGCAGAGAAGTTAGTTTATTAAATGCAGCATGCGATTTGAGTAGTATTGACCTCCACCAATACTATCTTGAATGAACTGTTGTGGTTGTAAATATCAGTGCCAATCTGAACGTTGGTGGTCACAAATGAACTGGTAGCCACGATCTTTGACGGTGCTTTCTTGTGGGAAAATGTGACAAGTGGGTACTGATTTATCGACGAAGAAAATATGGCAGTTAAAAAGGAATGCAGGTACGCTGAATAGCCTTGTTCATTTACTTGGGGATGCTGTGAATTGAAGTGGTAATTGAGGCCAGTCCGCGACCGGTACCGGACGCCACAGATCTCACACACAAACGTGGGTGCGGAAATCGGGCGGTCGTTTGAGTCTTCGTCGTACTCACGATAACCAGAAAAGGCTTGAGCACGCCGACGACCGCCTACCCCTTGACTGAATGACCGATTGATTCGCGCCGACTGAATAGTGATGCGAAAAAAACGAGAAGGGGAGGAGCAAAACGATCGTTATTAACACCGGATGAGTGCTGCAGTAAATATTTTCCGAGAAATTACCAGAAGATAACATATAATGAGCCTTTGACTACGAAACTAGGACGCTACCTGTAGCTTCTGAGTGACCCAACAGTGTGGTAAAGCCTTCCTAGGGACCCGCTGGGTTAAAGAGAATTATCTAGCCCCAGAACGCACAAAGTAATAAAGAATATCTGACCCCTGATTCCATAGCATACGGTAGAGACTCGTCAGGCACGAAACATTTGTTAGGAACGAACTTCCAGACATCGTAGCTTACAGTTTAATGGAAGTATTAAGCCAAAAGCAACAAGCTAAAGAAACGGCGACCTATATGTGAACCGAACCTTAAGCTTTAAGATGGTGAGAGAGAGAATCATGAAGTTTCGGGTAGGTTAGCGTTCATACTGTGAGTGGAGTTGGCTGAAATGCTCCTGGCAAATGGTTACCAAATGTGTACATCAATTCTGGAATCAACTAAGAAACTCGCAGTCAACCAAATACAGTCTGCTTACCATTTAAAGAACCGCAACAAGTGTTATTGCCTTAAGAACTAGCGACCCTCGAACGATGGCTTATGGGTATCAACCTGCATTGACTAGTTCCCTCAGCGAAGCTAATACTTGACCGGTACGGTTTTGGTCATAAAGACGCATCTTCAAAGTCATCATATGCCTAGTAGTCTCAGAATCCCAAGGGGTAACTCATTTCTTGGGTGCTGTCATGGTGTGTAGATGTCTATGTGTTACCACTGAAACAGTGACAAGGCCTGATACGACGACGCGGTATGGACAAATTCTTCTCAAACTGAGCATCCGAAGCTACACAGCGGTAGGGTTTCCTTACAAGTTACACGTATGTGGCATCAATACGAATGCTTCACCAAGAGTGCTGCGTGCTTCAGCAGTTCGTTGATAATCTACAAACCTGTCCAGGTGATTATTAATTATTTCATCCGATTGTGATCAACAAAATAGATATATGATGACAAGAAGTTTGCTGACACGAACTCGTGGGTTTGGAGGAACTGAAGATCATGTTGGTCAACAGAAGAGTGAAGCATAGAAAATTAATTACCCGAAGTTTTTTTCGCCGCCTCCGGCTGCCATAGGTTTCGTCTAAGAAATCACTAGCGTCAGAATCTATATCGTAATCAGGTCCTGCAGCCCATGTACTCCGACTGTCCTCGTCCTCGATTTCTTTCAAGCTCGTATCCGTAGCCACGTGAGTTACTACGGGAGAAATGATGAGAATAAGATGACCAATTACATTTGGCGGTTCCATTCCACAAGTCAGAGTGACAGACGACCGGGGCTTGAGAATACGGCCGCTTGGACTTTTTCCAGCGATGCGCAGGATACTGATAAACTTTTGTGAGAAACCCTACAAATAAGAACAAACTGAACAAAAACTGTACCTGTCGCACGTTCCTGACTATGTCGGTAAAGATGGCATGGTCGCTGTGCAATCCCGGTGGCATTGTCCAAGAAGGGTAGACGAGAAAATTTGTCGTTTTGGATCCGCCGGTTATAGCTTGCCGTGAGGTCTAGCAGTCTATCATAATTGTACTCTTTGATTTCAGTAGTCATTTGAACTCAATCCCAAGAACTCGGAGAAATGCATCGAGATGTTCAGTAGGATTAGGAAAATATAAACTGAGGCATCGAAGTAAAAGGCGTCTATCTGCGCTAGACATACTAAAAGAAAAGAACAGGAATGGACAGTAAGATGAACAGTAAAGGGCATGCAAAGTGCCTGTTAATTGGAATCCTCATCGTCGTATTTGTACTCGAACGAGAAGGAAGTGGTGCTCATGTGTGACGAGATTATGTTCTCTGTCGAAGAATGAATCAGGGAACCACGCGTCTCCGCACGTCAAAATTGTCCATTTATTGATGCCATTAACCTGCGGAGTGCTTTTTAGGCATTCCATAGAGGCGATTTTCATTGCCATCCTAACTCACAAAGACCAGAAGTTAGAATTTCAGTAGCGAGATCTGTACTGTCTATATTGGGCCAGGTATCAGCGCAGACAAACAGTATGACAAATAAAGAGTGGGGAACCAAGATGGATGGGCCCATTTGTAAAGTAACAGAAAATTGCAGCAATAAAGAGGGCTGTGGGGGACAGTTATAACGTACAACGTTGGGGGTCTTGGGACAAAAAAGGGGAACCGGGAACCGAAGAGTCATGTATGCCGTCAGACTAGCAAACGAAAGGGATTACGGAAAAAGACGCGTAGTGCGCCCCAGGACGTTGCAACTCATGTTGCCCACTATGCCACTTAGCCGTAACACAGCCTGAACAGGGCCACATACAGACACAAAGAAACACGAGTCAACAGAGAATCTTATGAGAAGTGGAACAACCTTGGACATATGGTGGATAGAATCGCCTTGGGCATGTGACCCGTGAATAAGTGCATAATAAGTTCAAATGCTGTCCCCAACATCCACGTCTGATTCCAGGTAAAACCAAATTTGCCCTGTCAAGGTAACTCAGTTATAAAAGCGGCAACATAAACAATGGGGAATGGAGCCCGTAGTGAAAAATGTACCATATGTCGTAAAAACCACCAGTTGAAATTCATATTGGGTGGGATAAGGGAAAAGGAAAAAGAGAATGCCGGAAAAATCTAACTAACGATAAATTGGGATAATGTAAATTTTGGGCAATTTGATTCTAGTAAGCAAGTAACAACCACCACATGGAGAGACCAGGCTTCACAATCAGACAGAAGGATTGGCAGAACACGTGTTATAAACTTTTCCTTCTAATTGAGCCTCCACCACAGGTGGAGATTCTTGAAAGCCGCTTCAACTTTAGTGATTCGCGATCCGAATTTAGCGACCCCGTTTGCGGATAAGTGACTCTCAAAACACGCGAAATGTTTGGAGGCTTCCAGTGTCTCACCAGTGTGGAATAACACCAGTAAGGGTTAGTGTCGATCATGGACAGTGATTTTACACCGATGGCGAGTGAATCATTTCATAACAATTTGCTTCCGGTGCAAGCCAGTCCAATGTTCCGTGGGGATCGAAGGCCATTTATCAGAACATGATTGGTGTATTCGTGTTCTTGGACCCTGTGACCTAGCAGAGGTTCCAATCCACTGCTGAGTTTTTCAACTAACTAGTTGATGGGAGGTTATCAATGTCAAGATTGGACGGAAGCATGGGGAGGGGACATCCTTGACGGAACCCGCTGGCCGAGTTGACGACAGACGCGGACCCACCCAATCAGGATGTTCGCAAATTTGAGTGTCACTCTACCGTGGGCAAGATAAGTTCATGGCATCGGCATGCCCATGGCATTCGGAAACGAACCACAGAATGTCGATGAGCATGACGATGTTCTGACTTGTCACAATGTGAAAACTTGGTCAACGCAATCTTAAACAGCTTAAATTTCGCGGCCGATTACTCCACATGTTGTTAAGCCTGTGGAGGATGTCGTTCTGAGATAAAACTTATTCCTATCAGGAAGCTCAGGTCCTAACGAAAGACTCTACCATCTGTATTATTTCCCTGAGATTTCATTTTCTCTCTGTTGTAGCCAACTGAGCTGCAGTGCTCTTTCTTCCATTGGCTCATCTGCAACATCGCCGATCTTCATCTGGTGTCCCTTGTCTTCTTCTATGAGGCTTTTTCCACTCAAGTAACTAGACTATCAACGTGATAGAATAAATTCCATCAAGCTCTTAAATCACCCAGCTAGCTCCCACAGACACAACACTGGCGGTGGGTTATCACACAATGTCAATTTCAGCTGATCAACTTCAGGTGATTTTGGAACACCAGCAAAAGCAGTTTCAGCACACGCAACTGCAGCAATAAAAGCAATTTGAGCACACGCAGCTGAAACCCATAGAAACTCTGACCACATACCTGAGTATTCAGGCTCCAGAAGGCAGCGAATCTCAATAATCAATTTCACCTGCAATTTCATTTTTTGTAAATTCTATCACCGAATTTACTTTTGACACAGATGCAAATCGAACATTCAACTCTTGGTTCAAAAGGTACGAAGACATATTTAAAGTTGATTCCGCCAAGCAATGGTTTTGGAGTCAGCTTCCTGTCTTCTTCCAAATCCGATGAGCACTCCAGTGTTCAAATTCCATTTGACGAGGTCGGCGAGGACTGACAGCTGCTGGCTCTGCGACGAGTCTGATACGACGGATATCTTCCCACTCCTTCTGATAACATTGAAAATTCCCGTTTTAGTGAATTCGCCAGTTTCATCGGTCCATTCACGCCAGCCCTTGATATGATAACGTAATCGCACATGTGCGGATTTTCCGGGATGGTCCGCTGGTCAGGCAAGAGACCCACCAGGCCATGGTAATGCCATATGTGTTTCGGGTCCTTTAGTCGAAAGGACAGTAAGATGAACAGTAAAGGGCATGCAAAGTGCCTGTTAATTGGAATCCTCATCGTCGTATTTGTACTCGAACGAGAAGGAAGTGGTGCTCATGTGTGACGAGATTATGTTCTCTGTCGAAGAATGAATCAGGGAACCACGCGTCTCCGCACGTCAAAATTGTCCATTTATTGATGCCATTAACCTGCGGAGTGCTTTTTAGGCATTCCATAGAGGCGATTTTCATTGCCATCCTAACTCACAAAGACCAGAAGTTAGAATTTCAGTAGCGAGATCTGTACTGTCTATATTGGGCCAGGTATCAGCGCAGACAAACAGTATGACAAATAAAGAGTGGGGAACCAAGATGGATGGGCCCATTTGTAAAGTAACAGAAAATTGCAGCAATAAAGAGGGCTGTGGGGGACAGTTATAACGTACAACGTTGGGGGTCTTGGGACAAAAAAGGGGAACCGGGAACCGAAGAGTCATGTATGCCGTCAGACTAGCAAACGAAAGGGATTACGGAAAAAGACGCGTAGTGCGCCCCAGGACGTTGCAACTCATGTTGCCCACTATGCCACTTAGCCGTAACACAGCCTGAACAGGGCCACATACAGACACAAAGAAACACGAGTCAACAGAGAATCTTATGAGAAGTGGAACAACCTTGGACATATGGTGGATAGAATCGCCTTGGGCATGTGACCCGTGAATAAGTGCATAATAAGTTCAAATGCTGTCCCCAACATCCACGTCTGATTCCAGGTAAAACCAAATTTGCCCTGTCAAGGTAACTCAGTTATAAAAGCGGCAACATAAACAATGGGGAATGGAGCCCGTAGTGAAAAATGTACCATATGTCGTAAAAACCACCAGTTGAAATTCATATTGGGTGGGATAAGGGAAAAGGAAAAAGAGAATGCCGGAAAAATCTAACTAACGATAAATTGGGATAATGTAAATTTTGGGCAATTTGATTCTAGTAAGCAAGTAACAACCACCACATGGAGAGACCAGGCTTCACAATCAGACAGAAGGATTGGCAGAACACGTGTTATAAACTTTTCCTTCTAATTGAGCCTCCACCACAGGTGGAGATTCTTGAAAGCCGCTTCAACTTTAGTGATTCGCGGTCCGAATTTAGCGACCCCGTTTGCGGATAAGTGACTCTCAAAACACGCGAAATGTTTGGAGGCTTCCAGTGTCTCACCAGTGTGGAATAACACCAGTAAGGGTTAGTGTCGATCATGGACAGTGATTTTACACCGATGGCGAGTGAATCATTTCATAACAATTTGCTTCCGGTGCAAGCCAGTCCAATGTTCCGTGGGGATCGAAGGCCATTTATCAGAACATGATTGGTGTATTCGTGTTCTTGGACCCTGTGACCTAGCAGAGGTTCCAATCCACTGCTGAGTTTTTCAACTAACCAGTTGATGGGAGGTTATCAATGTCAAGATTGGACGGAAGCATGGGGAGGGGACATCCTTGACGGAACCCGCTGGCCGAGTTGACGACAGACGCGGACCCACCCAATCAGGATGTTCGCAAATTTGAGTGTCACTCTACCGTGGGCAAGATAAGTTCATGGCATCGGCATGCCCATGGCATTCGGAAACGAACCACAGAATGTCGATGAGCATGACGATGTTCTGACTTGTCACAATGTGAAAACTTGGTCAACGCAATCTTAAACAGCTTAAATTTCGCGGCCGATTACTCCACATGTTGTTAAGCCTGTGGAGGATGTCGTTCTGAGATAAAACTTATTCCTATCAGGAAGCTCAGGTCCTAACGAAAGACTCTACCATCTGTATTATTTCCCTGAGATTTCATTTTCTCTCTGTTGTAGCCAACTGAGCTGCAGTGCTCTTTCTTCCATTGGCTCATCTGCAACATCGCCGATCTTCATCTGGTGTCCCTTGTCTTCTTCTATGAGGCTTTTTCCACTCAAGTAACTAGACTATCAACGTGGTAGAATAAATTCCATCAAGCTCTTAAATCACCCAGCTAGCTCCCACAGACACAACACTGGCGGTGGGTTATCACACAATGTCAATTTCAGCTGATCAACTTCAGGTGATTTTGGAACACCAGCAAAAGCAGTTTCAGCACACGCAACTGCAGCAATAAAAGCAATTTGAGCACACGCAGCTGAAACCCATAGAAACTCTGACCACATACCTGAGTATTCAGGCTCCAGAAGGCAGCGAATCTCAATAATCAATTTCACCTGCAATTTCATTTATTGTAAATTCTATCACCGAATTTACTTTTGACACAGATGCAAATCGAACATTCAACTCTTGGTTCAAAAGGTACGAAGACATATTTAAAGTTGATTCCGCCAAGCAATGGTTTTGGAGTCAGCTTCCTGTCTTCTTCCAAATCCGATGAGCACTCCAGTGTTCAAATTCCATTTGACGAGGTCGGCGAGGACTGACAGCTGCTGGCTCTGCGACGAGTCTGATACGACGGATATCTTCCCACTCCTTCTGATAACCTTGAAATTCCCGTGTTTAGTGAATTCGCCAGTTTCATCGGTCCATTCACGCCAGCCCTTGATATGATAACGTAATCGCACATGTGCGGATTTTCGGGGATGGTCCGCTGGTCAGGCAAGAGACCCACCAGGCCATGGTAATGCCATATGTGTTTCGGGTCCTTTAGTCAAAAGTGGCCCACTGGGAACCACTCCTCCATCTCATGTGATAGGACGCCGCTTCCCCACCCACAAACCGGGAAAGCGGTCGAGGCAAAGAAGCCTGAAACTTTCCTGTCTCCTGCACCCGGGGACCGCTTGATCACCAGAAGGAGCTTCTGCTGACAGTTGGACGGCGCTTTAATGATGATGATGGAATCGTCCTTCGCTCTGTCGATATCAGGCATTGCAGAATTCGCAGAAACGTAACCAGAACGGGTGGATTACATACACTGTTAGTGTATGACACTGTTTCGAGGACTGATGGTAGGATAAGCGAGGGAGAACGGTTAGGGTGAAGATTTACCGTATTAAGTGAGCTCAAGAACGAAATGGTGCCCGACAGTGTTTCCGTAACTTCTTGAGAATGTGGACGTTCAGAAACGCACATTCTCTCTAACCAGCGAAAAATCATCGAGAAGGTAGAGTGAGCTGACTAGGTTGAGTTGGGTGCAAGGCGACACAGAATAGGCAATAAAGTTGGTAAATTACAAATCCAGATAACCACACAAGCCCGTGGCCAGAATATATAGCGCGCGCGGTTCAAGTTGCGTGCTCATGGTGTTGGTTCGTATTTTGATTTCGGATATAGCTCACTTTGATAGTTAGTTTGGGCTGCGTAGATATGGATACCATCTGTGATGTGTCACCCTTGTGCTCAAATAGTGATCTAACCGTTTCGGACTCCGACAAAGATTTGAAATGTGATATTTGTGCAACTTGGGATTGGCTCATCCAGTGATAACTTATCATTTACGTGTACTAGATGCAAATCTATCTCCACATCACCTTTAAGGAAGAAACAGAAATCGAAGAAAACGAAGCGATGTGCACCAGC
>NW_008751708.1:298102-308888 GCF_000715545.1 Opisthorchis viverrini
TCTATGCTTCTGTGAGGATATCTACTCCGCTCTGGTCCCGAAAGTCAGCTACTCCACTAGCGGATCAAGGGCGTATATGGAATGATATTCGCATTTTTTCTCTCGATGGAGTGTACACAGAATTTCTTCTATTGCTCCAAATATATAATTCTGATTCTGATTCTGAAGGTATCAATGCCAAAAAGGTTAATTTGGCGTCAGTGGAATATCGTCCCATATACGAGAATAGTTCTGCATACTTTCAGAGATTGTGTCAAGCCAAACACACCCTTTATCTTTGAGTTTCCATCCGTCTTGGCGGGACGAGTGTAATAACAATATTGCCTCAACTCAACTCTCATTTTGAACTTCCCAAGTTAGCGTTTTCGTCAAATGAATTACCAAAGGTGCACGTGCGTTAGACACTCAAAACCAGGTCTGAAACACGCGCACAGCGCGTCGTATATACAGTATATGAAGCGAAAAAATTCTGGAAATGCCGATCCTTTGTGGAAGCGCCATGGGCAACCAACATTAAGCGGATACTCGATCATGATTGGCTGTTGGGTCAATTAGAGCTCCCTTGATTTTAGACCGGCTAGCAGCCCGATCTTCTGGCCAATCGCGTGCAGGATGAATCTCCTGGCCGTAGCATCACCTAAGTGCGAGCGGTAAGGTTTCAGTGTGAGACTCCGCCTAACACCTCCCCCTTGAGCTTTGTCGACGTAGCTTCGCAGTCAGGGTTCACTTGCAGTGAACCCACTGGCTTGCGGATTCTGACAGTCTAGTGTCACGGTTATGGTGAATCCTCGGGGTGGCTTACGACGGAGCAGCTGATAGATTTTCCGCAATGGTACCGAGATCATAAGTATACGGAAGCATTCTTAGACTCCAGTCCCTCGCTCCGGTAGACAGGATCTGCCATTTGTCAGCTGAATTTTCTCTGTGTGCCGGATCCACTTACCAGGGCAATTTGAATCTCGTAGAGGAATTTGTCGCGCCGGCAAAAGATGTCTTCGAATCCACTTAGGGTATCTGCCGGCGTGGTCGTGGAACGACACTGGAGCGGTTGGCGCGGTTGCGCCAGTGTGCCGGACTTACCAGGGCAATTTGAATCTCGTAGAGGAATTTGTCGCGCCGGCAAAAGATGTCTTCGAATCCACTTAGGGTATCTGCCGGCGTGGTCGTGGAACGACACTGGAGCGGTTGGCGCGGTTGCGCCATGGTGCCCGTTGAACTGGTACCCCATTCTCGTAATGCAGTGACCCATCCGCCTTTCGGTCTTGGCAGTGCCTCCGCTGATGATACTCCATCGGATGGATTGGGGTTTTGCGTCGTTTGACGTGCGGGCAGAAGTCTTTGCAAAATCTCCTCTGTTGGGCCCTACTAGTTGGACTTCTGAAGTCCACGCTCTGAGGTATCAACGAAGCGTTCCACATGGTCGTCCGACAATGGAGCGTTTCCGGCCACTTACCGAAATTCACGACTAGGACCAAAAAGTGTTGCCCACCAGCTGGACCTGCATGGTCGATAAGAATACCAGATCAGTATTTGGTCGGCTGCAGCCATGACCGTAGGTAGGTTTTCACTGGTGACATGACAAGAAATAAGTATTGACCTTTCCCAATCTACCTTCTGATGTGCTGTCGGGCTACGACTTCTTTGGTCCAAACAACAAAGCGGAAATCACCTTCGGTTGAAACCGAGATCCGTTTACTCTCGGCTAAAATCATCTCCTCTTTTCGCTAACCTTTCACAAGCCTATCACCATAAAATCACGAAGTTATAACTGACTCGTAGCGGCCGACTGGTGACCTTATTTCCCAGGATATTGGCACCAAGCGAGAAGAATTACTCTGCTATTGAGAAAGAGGCATACGTTAATGCTGAGCCTACCCGTAAATGGAAACAATGTCTCTTCGAAAAGCACTTCAAACTTATCGCTGGCCAGCAGTAGATTTCTTTTATTTCAGGTGTATCACAACCAAGCGAGAGAATTACTCTGCTATTGAGAAAGAGGCATACGTTAATGCTGAGCCTACCCGTAAATGGAAACAATGTCTCTTCGAAAAGCACTTCAAACTTATCGCTGGCCAGCAGTAGATTTCTTTTATTTCAGGTGTATCACAGAAAATTAAGATGAAAAACGGTAAAATCTAGCATCGGAAAACAGCTGACCGCCTTTAGCTACAATGTCAGCTACAGACATGGAAGGGGCAATCTGGTGGCTGACACCTTAGCAACTTATGCCGTGAACAACAGTGATGACTCAAAACACTACGATTTCTTGTGTCACCCCTAAATTACTCTCATGCATTACTTTGGTCTTTCCAAAAACTTGCCGTTCTCACACCAAGGTGTGAAAGACAACACTTCAAAATACAAGGTTTCTATCACCTCAAAAACGCGATTTTACACACCACCCCTTGCGATGCTCATTGAAGCGACCCCACCATTCAAACGAATTAGCATTCACTTTGAAGGACCGTTGCCCTCTGTCACTAGCAGCCGATATCTCCCTATTATCGTCACACTTTCCTGTTTTCCGCTTGACTTCCCTGAAGGGAAGCCCCGGCAAAACCAACCTTCACCAAAAATTCGCCCTTCTTCAATTTCGCGAGCAAGTAGTTTGGAACAGGCAGAGGGCACTGATGGTTATCTAGTGCAACGTTAAAACAGGTGGAGAAGTCCACACACAAACGGATGGTCCCGTTCGTCACCACTGCGATCGGTGCGGCCAAACGTGGAGTAGTTGGTCAATTAGAGAGCACCAGTCTTCTGTAGTCGGATTCAATTATATCAATTCAATTTATCAGCTATAAACCAAGTACCATAAGCACAATTGCTGCAGTTTCGATCACCAGAAAGTAGAAGTGCGGGAAATACAACCAAGCCTTAGAGGAGATAATATGTTTAGTTAGTTCTGGAACTGGGTAGCCGAAGGCGAGAGATTTGATGCACGAGCGCCATTGCCTGTGCGATCGGGTCCCCATCCAGGGAGGTGGAAGTTGTCGACCCAACAAAGTTTATTGGTTAGTGTTAGGGCGAGATGGCCCAAGTGGTTAGAGGGCGAAATTACTGACCTGAAGGTCCATGCGTCGAAACCGACCCTTACCTCTCGACTTCCCTTGTTTAGGCTTGGGCAACCTGGCGGTATCCCAGCCCTCATGAAACCTTCGGGTGGCATTGCAGTTAAGCACCGAAAGGGTTCCACAGCTGGACGACGGTTAGTGTCTTCAGAACTCGTTGCCAGGCCATACGCTGTCCAACTTTCGGTCGCTTCCCCTAAGACCATTACAGAAGAAATGACGTCACGCCGGCTCCATAGGTGTCGGAGGTTGGCATAAGCTGCCCTGGCCTATCCGGTTCGAAAAGTAATCTCATCTTCAGCCAGTCCACCGGGACTAATACAATTACCCAAGTTAACCAATTCATCTGGCAGCCAAGAACCATCGACCAAAATTTGTTTGCACGAATGCCCCCACGCATATGTTGCATCTCCAAAGGCCATTTAGATTCTAGAATGTTGAGGAAATCTGTTCCGGTGGAAAAATACCTGAAAGTTACGTTCATTGTATGTGAGTCAACCTTTTCCACAATTCGCGATTTTTTATCATCAGGTAACGTATTCACAGTCGGCGGTGGTTATTCACCTGGAGATTTAGTTCACTTAAACAAATCGCCATAGTAAAGGATTTTCAGTAATACGGGAGCATATACATTATACATAGACATTCTACACTATGAAGTGGCAAGTCTGCAAATGCCGTAGATTTCGAGAAATCAATCTCACTGTGCGAATAGCCAGCGGCCTATGGCGCTGATTATCTTGTAATACCCAAGCATCGTGCCTGCCAGATAACCCTCGCTGAGCTTTGTTTTAAACGGACTAAACCGCGCAATCTGACCTGTCGCGCGACACGAGCGGCTGCGTCGACGCCGACCGAAAGACAGTCCCTCACATTCCGAACGTACTGACTCCTGCGCCGTCACGGCCAACTCACACTCTCAGGCTGCCCCTATATAAACCCGTGCTGTGACAGCGACTACTTGCCGCTCCTGCTGATTGCGTCATTGTTGATTGTACATTTGCTTAATTCATGATGATTGCTAATCCGTTTGTCTGTAAAACCAGTTCCTGTCAGTCTTCAATATATCATCTGCCCCACGTCTGTCTGCTCCTATTGACCACTGGCAACGGACTTCGTATAATTTAATAGTCGCAATCGTCTTGTGAGATCCTTAACCTCCCGGATCTTACAGTTGCACGTACCTCCCTGGCACACACCCTGACAGCCGTCGAAGTCAATGGTATCGCTTTCCGTGCTCTGGTTGATTCAGGAGGTTCTTATAGTTTCCTTAGCCCTCGAGGCGAAAATACATAATTGGAGAATTTATCCAACTGCCTCAGTCAATGTGATGGCCTCTACGCCACTCCTCTATCGAACGACCGGTTACACTTATGTTTTCGGCCGATACAGTGGCACATCAAGCAATAGATTGAAGCTCTTTGTAACGGAAAACTTCTACACCGACGTTTTACTAGGGCAAGACTGTCAGTCGCAAACGCCGGATGGGTGTTAGCTACAGCCAAACCATCAACAGGGTTCACATATCTGGAGGCTTAGTATCTGCCACGCCTGGACAAAATGATTGAGGAAATGTTGCTCTTGGGCTACAATTAAGTGCTAATATCTGCATCCGGCAGCCCTTCCACAGCATTCGAAGTCCGTGTTGGCTTGTTTCAATCCTACAAAAAAATCGTTCATCCGTAGTATTCTTTCGGTATCTAACTACCATGCCGCCAGAAGGAAGCAAGAGGGCTGAGATACTGCCAAGTTGCCCAAGCCTGGCCAGAGATGTCGAGGAGCGGAGCTCGGGTTCGAACCACGGACCTTCAGTCTTCAAAGGGTCTCGGTACTTCACGAAAAGGCTACTATAAGGGTTCGGGCTCAGTTTGGCGTTTTTATTAAAGCACATCTTCTACATTCACGACGAATCCCTCAGCGTAAAGAATGGTGGTTGTTTTGATAGCTAGGGAACACTGTATACAGTGGTGAACCGCTTTTTGTTTGGTGGCCTTGAGCTTCCACATCTGTACCTACAGAAATCGTCGGGCATCACCTAACTTCGGATAACAAATCATGATGTCTCTGAGGCGAACAAACATATTATTATACCTGCATCTCATTGAGGAGCCCTGCGCCGCAGATATATGGCTCTTGGGCTAACTATGGGCGTGGGTTGCCGGCATGAAACCCATGAAACCCCAATCACTGATTGGTCTATGCTGTTCGTTCGGAATTCAATCCAATCCGACCCAAACGTGCTCCGTGGGTGTGGATGCATTGTCTTGTCAGCTGCCCCACCATACGCAGATTTATTCGAAGATAACGCAATTTTCTCATTCTCTGCAACCAGATCGAACTGCCTTATCTTCTCAAGTCTTCTCCCCTTCACTTGAGGGCGCGCGTTGTGCATTCAAACGAGTTGTTTCGTTTTAAATTTTTGGGGCACAGTATTCGCACGATGGAGTAGAAATTTCGAAAGTTATGACGTGTCCCTGACGGACTAAAGTAACTGGGCAATTGAGTTGAGAGCACCAGTCCAAAGTTTTGAGCCATATTTAGGAATCCTGGGGTCTCAGCGACACTGGGAAATTATTCCACAAGGCTTTTCATGCAGAGTAATGGTTGCGCGACACTGGAAATTATTCCACAAGGCTTTTCATGCAGAGTAATGGTTGCACCAGGAAATAAGCAATTTAGTGAGTTGAAAAAACATGGAAGTAGCCTACTACGGTTTGGTTCTGAGCGCATAGGCAACAAAATGCAACATTTTGGCGCAGAAAGCTATGCTTTGCTTACAAATGTCCTGCAGCTGAGAGCATTGTGCGGATAATGGGCATCAGCTTAAATTTTTCCTAACTGATTTTGAGTACCATGACCTTTCAGTTTTGGACCAAAGGGAGTCTAAAATACACGGTTGATTGGAATCGCTAGTTCGCCCCCATGTAACATGTCCTTAAGTTCCGACCTAGTAATAGATCTTCCTCAAGCCACTCCTCAAAAAATGTCCTCCTCTAAGTAGTATGCAAACCGGTTGACTTACCTGCCTCGTTCTTGGCTGGTCTGTGCCTCTGTCACGCCACCAAGGTTATCTCTCCTATCTGCTAATGTATGGCTCACGATAAAATCAGCCTATTTTCCCTGATTCTAAACCTCTTCAGAGTAATAAAGCCGCCTCCCAGACTGATGGAACCGCGATAGCTATTCACCGAGCAACTTCTACTGAGGAGACGCGCACCATCTTAATGAACTACGCTCCATCGAACCATTAAGTCTGAAGAAACAAGAGTATCGGCACCCCCGCAGCGTCCTTCCCAAGCTTCAAGTCTACCGACCACATCCGAGAGGGCTTTTTGACTCCGAAATCACTGGGGCCTTTCAGATAGCTTAATCTGGAGCCAAAGCGTGTACGCACCAAAACAATCACATATATACTCAATTCGGTGCCTTATATTGCCGGGAATTCACGAAACTCGCATCCTGTGGATAGTAAAATCAGTGGCTACTACCTAATTCCTGTTTGCCATTACCACTAGAGTCCCAAGTAAGATTCTATTCATTTCCACTGATGTCTGTCTAAACCCATACCTTAATATCCCCTCACCATAATGTTTGACTCAACCAAAACACAGCTGGCTATTAGTAAGCGCGCTTTTTGCCACCAAATCCCCAACCGATTCATGCCCACATCTCATATTGTTTCAGCAACCTCTTCCCCCATTTTCCTCTATGTGCGCAGCCTCGATTATCAACCACGTCAATGGAGCTTGGTTCCACCACTTCCTCTCATTTGATTTCGTTCATCTAGTTAGTTATAATAATGTTCATTCCCAACTTGTGGGTGGCATACCGTCTGGCATGATCATGCGTTTACAGTCAGAATGGGGCATTACTGAGGGATTTGCGGGTAGTGTTGACTGCGCGAAAAGGGGACAATGTCACAAACAGTGGGAGGTACTCGATTAAATAATAATAATAATAACAATAATAATAATATGTTTCTCTTGCAACTTGTAGTGAACAATAGGCATGAGGTCCGAGTAATTCAGTGACTCAGTTGGCTGCCATGAACTCATTTGATTTCGTTTATCTAGTTACTAATGTCTTTGGAAAATGAGGACAGCTAGATCAACCTCCCAGACTATCTAATCACCCGATTTGCTCAAATTGGGTGCATCGGCAGCTTCTACCTTTACATGCACAGTAGTATTCCCGTCTCCAAAGGCTTACATTTCATTTCCATTGTTTTTGTAGGTAGAACATGTTAGCTTCACTTGAAATGCGGGGTGCTGTCCACTTACTAACTGGAAAAACTTATCGTCTCAATCGGCCCTGAAAATGGTTAATTCTCGTCGAACGTTCGGCGATCCCTAACAGCACCGAACTGCGGATTTGGTTCTTTCTAACTAAAATGCGTGAAACTGCATAAAACCAGCAGCACTGTAGCCCAGCGTGGATCGTCTGGGACCAATGATTTTGGCTTCTGGAAACGATTTTACCCCATGTTTGATTTAGTCATAGTCTGTCCTTGTGTTGTTATAGTGAGGGAACCTCTGCGCTTAAAGACCCGTGATTTGACCCAGCCTACTCAGGGTTTTCCTTTTCCGAGGTTACTATACTGAGACCGGTCTCTAAGTTGAGTCCTTGGATCTGTCACCACCCCCGGGACTATCCCTGAACATGGCTCCACACCATGGCTCCCGACCTTCACTCTTACTCTGAACCGTCACCATCAGCACAAAAATTCATGTCCCTTCGTGAACCCCCTGACCGTGGAATGCGCAGTCATGGCGCACTCTGTCTGAGCCTATTATGGCCATGTTCAGTTGGGCCACTTAAAAACCTCGCCACAAACGCACCCGCACCATCCAAGCCAACAGAGCTAACGAAACCCGTCGTTTGAGGAGAAACAGGAGTTCTCCAAAACTGCTCTCCCAACATCTCAGGAACCGACACCATTCGTTTTGAAAAATCCTGATAAAGCACAGCATCAAAGCGTCTTTACAACCTGACTAGGCCTCCCTCACCCCTTTTCTTGTAGACCAGTTTCTCACTTCCTCCGAACATATCCATCCGGTCCCCATACATTTCTGTACATGCTATAAAAGACCAGTTTTTCTAAGACTCCGGTGATCATCTCGGACCCATTGGTATCCACCCAGTGATCACGATATTTTTATCCGCAATTTCGCCCTTGCATTTGTCCCAATCCCCCACACATTTCCCTTCGTCAGACTTTTTCTCAGCCGAAAATAACTGATAGTGCACTCCACATGTTAAGGCCAGAAACCGCACGGCCTAACAAACATGGATCGAAATTCGTATGCCTTTCCCCTGGAAATTAACAAAGAAGAACATCACACGAGCTGTTTGACTCATTCTTAACTTAAGTGGCCTGCTACGTTCCTGTTGAGATGGTTTTGTCTTCTGTCCAAACAAGCGAACACAGTTTTTCCATTATACATCAGCTACCGCTATTAAAGGTCGGTAGTTAACCGTGTATTTTCCGCTTTATCCAAGGGATTTTGCACGTTTTCCTTTAACCAATTTGCGGAAAGTCGGAAAATTTAGGCACCAATGGCCTTATACCCTGCTGGCAGGGTTGTTCGTGCAGGATTGGTATCTTGGAATTAAGAACTAAGAAACTGTTTATGATTTCAGTGACATTCTCGGTGTCCTTTAAGAAGTCCTTGGTAATTTTGTCACTATGCTCTCATCTGTCACTCACCCTACTGTGATTGCGCTCCGCTTTAGGGGTGACCCAAACGCATGATCTACAGACTCACTATCGGCCACCGCCACTGATCGTAAATAGTGCCCCCCACATAACCTTCACAACACCGTAAGTATGTCGCTTAGTATACCAGAAGGTTTTTTTTAATTTACTACTATCATCTGCACACTAAACATTATCTACTGAGGACCACAACAATAATGGCCATTAATCCACTGAACGGTGGCCCTCATGTTGCTTATTTAATTCTTTGGAGTTTGCTTACTGGACCAGGTACGTGGCTGAGTGGCAAGAACATGAAGACTTTTTGCGTCTGTAGCCCATTAGTTCAACAAGACGACGACTCGTGCTGCTTCGAAATTCCACTGAATTGAGTTGAGGCGCCCACTAGATTTAATTGCCTTGATGGCAAAGTTTGCAACAATACTGCTTACAAGCACCGTGAAAGTCCCTAGCGTTTGTAACTAATTGCAAAGCAGAAGTTGCTGTTCTGCTTTGAAACAGCACGATGCAGCTAAATACAGAGGAATGGCACGAGGTCTGAGATACAAGGCTGCCTATGTTGTATTTTTTGTCCCCAAGTAGACTAAATATTTGTTCAGATATTGGGAAAATGTTCGAGAGTCCAACTGTCAACGGATTTAGTAGCAATCCCGTGAAAACTATCCACTTTTGATGCAAATGTGAACTTCTAGTGCGCTTTGCTGTGATTCCTGGCATAAGCATTTTGCCTAGGAAAGTTTCCAAAGGCCGACCAGTGCTGAAAATTAGGGAGTAGTGTGTAATCGGCTTCCATAAATTTGGCATTCGAAAAGTGAATATAAACTGTGTGCAGGTCTGTGACCAGAGGAGGATGTAAAACTCAGGTAGGCTATTTTAAAGTGGAATTTCCCGAAGAGTCGACGATGAACATAAGTTTGATGATATTGTTTAACCTAAAATAGAGTCTGAGGCATATGCTTTTAAATAGATGGATTAGACGATATCCTGTGTAATTTTATTGAATAAAACATGAATATGATTCTGGTAGAAAATTTACTGCCAAACCTCTAATAGCTTGCTTAAAAATCCAGAGTTCGCCAGAAATCGCATGTGATCTATGGTTCAAATTCAAAGTTCCCTTGGCAAACAATCTGCTATTTGGCAGTGGGCTGAAATTTAGGACCGCGATGTCGCTTTTGTAGTGGCCTGGCTACCCAGTAAGTTAGTTTACCAGGAGTGTGTGGCAAAGAAATAAAAATAATTACGCTAGGTTGGGTATACAAAAATAATAATAATAAAAATAATAATAAAATAAAATAGTTCGTCGTTGGCCCAGGTCAGCGAATAAACAATAACTAAATTATGTTGGTCCAGAGGTCTTCTTCTGAACAGTTCCCACATATAATAGAATCCGGAGGTGTCTGGAATGTTTTGGTACCAGATTTAGTACATGAGACTCGCGAATGACCGCTGCAAGCGCGAGCGAAATCAGAAGAGAGAGTCGAAGCACGTGACCACGCTTGTATTATATGAAACTGTACAAGTGCGCGTTTTTGTATTTTTTTGTATTGAAACAAAAAACGATTATGCAACTGATGAAATACGTGGTGTTTTAATGGTGGTAAAATAAACGTACAAAACTTTCTACAAGCAGAAATTGAATGATGGGTACTTTGCACTCTACATCGAAAAACTCCCAGATTTGATTTTCCAAACGTATACATCAGCTTGGTGAGTATAAAGCCCATCATCAAACGCCAGCATAAATCAAAGTTAAAATCACTGTCGATTAAATTCCCCAAAGTTGCTTGTGTAGAATAAACCTGGCTTGAGCACTTCATACAAATGAACCAAATGGAGATTTATTACATGGACAAATTATAAGCGCTGCCGAAAAACGCTCTGTTAATGCACGTATCTTGTCCCACTTGCCTAACACTAGTTGGTGCTAAGACTGATCAAACGTTTCAGTAGTTGCGTTCGTCCTGAGCAAAACGGTTTGAAGGTTTCTGGGCTGTTGTTT
>NW_008751708.1:308924-311115 GCF_000715545.1 Opisthorchis viverrini
TTGAATACCAGCGATGACGTGGCTAATACAAAACCATCTCCATTACGTGCCTCTCAACGTTAATAGTTTGTCGGGGATATTGTCGCAGCAAAGAATGTGAAGCACATTAGTTCCGAGTTGCTGTCTGAAAGTCTGGGTCGCTGATCCCAAAGTATTCGGTGTATTATGTATACACTACTAACAGTTTTAAAGTAACAGAACAGAAGTGAATTTTTCTCCAGTGTTCGGCACAGTTGTTTATTCTGGCAATTTCCATCCATTCTTGTAGTTTCTTCTGTCTTTTCGAAATGAGGCTGGTCATCCTAATAAAATACTAACATAGTATTCACTCCTGATAGAAGAACCTAGAAAAATATCCACAGGCTGTCTGACCGTCGGTCGACGTTTCAGAGGGGTAAAGAGATGTTTGCCTCCATCGCTCGACACAGGGGATGTGCGATGGCAACTTAGTCGGATGTCTGCCAGCGCTGCTTATGATGATGATCCATTACTTTGGTAACGCGCAAGTTTTATGTACATAAGGCCTTCTCTAGTGTCACAAGTGTACAAAGTCAATTGATACCGCGATTGTACAAAATGGTTGTGAAGATTTAAGTACAGGAGGACTGCAACTAAATAAACGTATGTCCTTTGTTCAGCGTGGCATAATGGTGAGAGGTGTTCTACCCATACCTACCATGAATAGGCTCGTGGTAGCTGGTGGTGGCGACCTTGATGTGTTGAAGTTTGTTTAAAAAATGAGCACTGTTTAGTACCCCTACTAGTAGATGAAGAACGATTGACGCAGGTTCTGACTAAACTGGGCTACGTCAAGATCAATCAGCTACTGAATAACACGAACACTTTTCCCAGTCGAACAAGTCATCAACACACGACTGTGCCACAAATTCAATCTGGAAAACGCGAAAATTTCGGCATACGGAGACACGCGACACGAAGAGAATTTCTGGAAGGATGGAACTCTACGGCAGGTTTAATCAACCGGTACATTTAACTGGATCCAATTTACGCAGCTCTACGTGCAAAAGACCAACATCGCAACCGGAACACTCAAGGAGGACTGAATAATGGATTCACAAACGCAGAAACAAGGAACTCCTGGGAGTCTAATCAATAAAGGTCACAAACCGGAACTCGGTTACGCAGCTGTGCAAAAGACCAACATCGCAACCGGAACACTCAAGGAGGACTGAATAATGGATTCACAAACGCAGAAACAAGGAACTCCCTCCTGTCTAATCAATAAAGGTCACAAACCGGAACTCGGAAGGACAAAGGTCACTCCAAAATCGACCAGATTACAACGGCAGGGGATGTCGAGCTCAAATTTCACGTGGGTAACGGTGAATGGGGAAACGGTAAAACGGAGCAACCAATGGAAAAGCCCGACCGAACAACTGATCGCGATCAAAGGTCATTCCCTGCTAGCAAGCGGGATTCCGGCCTGGTAGGGGTTGTGTTGACCAAATCTTCACACTGCGTCAGGTACTAGAACAACGCCATACGTATAAGCGACCCACGATTCTAGTATTCCTGGATTTCCGAGGCGCATTCGACTCGGTTGATCGGTCTGTTCTTCTTGAGACGCTTGCCCACCAACGAATGCCCCAGAAGTTTGAAAACACAATACGTTCTTTGTATTCTCAGACTTCCGGACGTGTGAGAGTGTACGGAGAGCTCTCCAAAAGCTTCCGCACACAAAGCGGTGTCCGTCAGGGATGCCCACTCTCTCCATTACTTTTCAACTTTGTGATCGATGAAATAATGAGACGAAAGCTGGAGGGTCTCCAAAACCCTGGTGTTCAAATAGCCAATGAAGAAAACCTTGTCGATCTGGAATATGCAGACGACATCGTTCTCATGTTCGAAGAGACGGAGAAGGCGCAAGTATTCTTGGATGAACTGACCAAAGTCATCCCGTCCTTTGATATGCACTTTGCACCCACAAAGTGTAAGGTCATGCTTGTGGACGTGCAGTCACTGAACACGACCTTACGATCCAGGGAGAGGTACTGGAAGTTGTGGAGCGTTTTACATACCTTGGAAGTTGTATTAGTTCTGATCGTAGTGTGACAGATGAGGTGAATGCACGAATCTGCAACGCTCGGGCCGCGTTTGCGAAATTGAGACGCCTATGGCGTCAGAATGGTTTATCCCTGAATCTGAAAGGACGTGTGTATCAAGCTACAGT
>NW_008751708.1:312510-313749 GCF_000715545.1 Opisthorchis viverrini
TAAACCGGCAAAAAATCCAAATCGGCGATGGTCAATGACCTTGACATTTCGCTCACTTAAACAAAATGCTACGTGCAACATGTCACGAGAAGGTGCAAATTGATTGGCCTAACTTCACATAAAAATGGCAACTTCGAAAACCCTACAGTTTCGGCGAACTCAATTTCGGCGTGTCAATAGCCTGCGGCCCAGACTACGACGGCGAGGGATGCCAAGTTCAAAAGTCATGTGGGCATCGGCGAATGAGGACACAGGATAAAAGAATAACCAATGGAACCGCCCGACAGAATAACTAATCGCGGTCAAAGGTCATCCCCGGCTACCAGCACGAATATCAACACACACGTAACACTACTGAACGCACAACCACTAACCCACCGGTACGCACAACTACGTACTAATGATGTCACCTCGGTTGATGATGAAACGTTTGCAACCAAATTTCCCAGCTCAGCGAACAAGCCGGCGACCATCTACGCTACCTGAGCTACCGACTTTCCCCTCTATAGAAAACACCACTAGTCCGTCGGGTCAACAAGGCGCTCGGGAAACTACTGCTAGTGGTAACAAGTCAATATGTATGTTTCCCTCTCTCCGGACTCATCACCGAAGAAACTGGAAAGTAATGCTATTTCATTAACCCCACTTAATTGGTGCGGCGTTTAGGGAAGGCATCTATTAGTTTGACGTTGAATGCAATGCAGAGCGCTTATGGGCAAACAAATGGAAATTTGTGGGCATACCTGCGTCCATTAGATCAAACAGTAAGACGGATAAGCATTTCAGTGCATCAAGACTGGCTGAGATTTCACTGAGTATTGCAATCGATGGGGATTTTAGTAGCTGTCAAACTTATTACGATACTGAATAACTTCGCCTCAGAACCTGAGGCGAGACGGACATAGCCGCAAGTTGCTTACTAAATCAGCCGCACAGTCGGCGAGCTGAACCACCTCCTTGTGGTTCGAGTTCACACAATGAAAGTGTTGGTACGAACACGGTTGCCTAATTGGCCGGCGCTGATTGTTCCCGCCTTTTTCCAATGAAGATTGGCCCGAGTCAACACCGCCGGCACGCACACCCCACCCAGCATAATGCGGACAAGCCTGGCCGAGTGAAGTATTCCGGTACCCGCTGGTTCCAGTAAGAGTCACAATCGCTCTTACGCCTGGATAACAATTTATATCCATCTTGTGGCACGCAAACCGAGCTGTTCACGAGATCGGAGCAGTATTTTCC
>NW_008751708.1:315909-357196 GCF_000715545.1 Opisthorchis viverrini
TTCCACGGATATTTATCCGGGGTATCCAGCTCCGATGCAACCTGCTTAGGACGAGAGTTGGAAGCGCTCGGCATGGTCATGGTGGCCGGACGATCTTATGTCGTGGAAACTGTGGCCAACTGGAGAGTTTGGTGCATATTTTGCAATCCTGCTGGATCACGCATGATGCCAGATGTGCTCGTCATAATCGGGTTGCAAGGGAACTTGCAAAACGTCTCCTTCGACTGGGGTACACCCTCTTCGAGGAGTTGAGAGCCCCTACTTCTACGTCGCTCATCAAACTTGACCTTGTCACTGTTCGAGATCGCCGTGCAACTGTAATAGACGTCAGCATAGTCTCTGATGGGCGTGGAGTGATAGTGTGGAATGAGAAGAAGCAGAAGTATGGTGCTGATGGACATTCCCTCGCCATAATCTCAGCCCTACATGCCATCGGTTGTGATATCGACTTTTTGGTTCACCAACCGATGATCATCTCTTATCGAGGGATCTGCTCTCCTCAATCCGCTAAGGCTGTTATTGGACTGGGACTTCCTAAGGTCGCAGTCAGTGACTTGTGTTTGCTTGCCATTGTGAGCGCCCTGCGTACTTATGACGCCTTTATGCGTGGCACATGGCGTTGGAGGTACATTTTTGTCATTTAATCTCACATCAGACCCAGTATGACGGTCACTTTGTGCCTGACTGTGCTAGCGCACACTGCGCCTTGAACAGCATTCACCATTGTTTGTCCTTAGACGCGTGTTCCCATACCAAAATCTTTACATACTTTGGGATTCACCTCATCAGACTGGCACTGTCCTTGGGATGATTTCAAATGAGACGTTTCTCTCTTTTCTCCCATATTCATCTGTTACTCTTTCGCATTCATCGCTTGCATTCATTTTTTTTGTTTGTGACCATGCTCCTCAAAAATAAATGATAATAGTAGTAATACTGGAAGAAATGTGGGTGAAGAAACGTAATATGCATATCACCAGATACAATCTGCTGTACCTAATCTACGTGTACTCGTCTGTGAATACATAAAAAAAGCCAGAATTTTTCCCTGAAGACTTGAAGATTTTTACACGCTGAAATACGCCGTCCCGGAAGGTGTACTTGAACTCCTGCGCTTCATCAGCAGTTCAATTAATCGGCATGCTGTCATTAATCCTGTATGGGCAAAACTGAGAGCAAAGAACTGCCAACGGAATTAGAACCCCGAATCAGAAGCAGCCGTCAGGTTACGCAACCAAGAAATGGAACTCGTACTGTGGATAAACAAATGATGACCATCGCGGAGTGACGGAGAGTTCATCTCCAAAATGCACCCTGGCAACAGCCAAACCGACGACAGGTAAACCAGCAAGATAATAGGAACACTCATCCAAACCACAAATGACAAGACAGGGTCACTGCGGATAAAATGAATATTTTTAAACTGATGCGCCCAACATTCAGGGAGTTCCATTCACCACACACTGACGACACCACCTGAACTAATGTTGAAACTTCTACAACGAACCCGAACAACCTAACATGTGAATAAACAACCGCAGATTTAACTTTCCAAAAAGAGTTTAACGAGGACGTTTACTCGCCGCCGTGGTCGATTCCTTCCGTCTCAGTCAGGAGGATATCGTAAAGGTGACCTTTGCCAGCCAAGTGGATGTCTACTGTTTGAATGCTGGATAGAAAGGACACCGAGGGACCACTTGCTTTTTTATTTGCAGCGCTTTCATTGGGATGTTGACAACTGCTGTTTGGGAAAAATGGTTGCACTAATATAAACCTGATGCCTGACAGAAGTCAGTCCAATGACGGTACTGATGTTCCCAAAGACCAAAGAAAGTGAAGATCAAAACGCTGACGGAAAAGTCACGGTCACAGTGTTCTAGGATCAGAGAGTTGTTGAGACGACTAACGGTATTTGAATGAGTCCAGGCGACAGTGCAGCGTAATGTGTCCATTGAAAGAGGAAGCAAAAGAAAAAGGGAAAGGAAACCTGCAGAATGGTTTGTTCTTTCTTGAAGAAAAAACGCATGTGACGAAGTTGGGGTTCGATTTTGCATATCATCTATCTGACACTCAGCCGTCTGACAATACTCAGATTACAAACTTTCTAAATGGGCTTAAAATCACACAGATTTTCTGCTACGGAGCTGACTGAGGCAACACAGCAGTGGGTCAGCAACCATACATACTTGCCAAATGATTAGAGTAAAGATCAAACGCGTTGTATCGCGGTGTCTTATCGTCCCCTTCCATACGGGTTGAAGAAACTTTTAGCAGCTTATGGTAGATGCTTGTATGAGACCGTTTTCGCTGTGATTTTCAATAACACTCTGGTTGGTTTTCAACTAAGTTGCCCGTGCCTTAAATAAGAGGAAACGAAAGTGTTGGTACTTTAGCAAAGTTGACGTCCGGACATTGAACTCTTCTGTGAATATTCAAACAAGTGAAATCGTTGTTTCGAGCACTAAGCTGAACTCTATCACCGTTAAGGTTCTGGAACTTGATAGCTGGGTGGGAATGTTTTGCTACCATATGGGATACCCACATGGCATACTCAGCTACTTCTGATTGTTGAACAAGCGGCAAACTTTTTGAGAGACCTTAACATGTTGTTGAGGAGATTTAAATCAATTTTTTTATTCCGACAACAGACCATGAAGTGATCTTGGAGAATACAGGGAAAAACAGCCATTCACGAACCTCCAGTAGACTGCCCTTACTGAGCGCCACGGACGACGTATTTTCCATTTGCTATTAAACACTGGTGTTGAAAATATTTACAAACGCAAAACTGATGTAATCACGAAACCCTGAGACACGATTACACGGGCACACCCCGTGTAAAAGTGCAACTTTCATAGCGGTTTACGGTTCGGTTATTCCATAGACCTAAGAACTACCCCTTGAATACCTGGAAAAAGGTGATCTAAAAATGTGATTGGAAGTTCACCGGATACTGAAAACACAACCAATGATCTTCCGTGGAGATGACTGAGAGGATTAGCTGCAGTCATTTTCCAACACAATTTCGTTATTACCAACGTACAATATGTTCCATGGTTTTTGAAATAAAGGTCTAATGGAAAACTTGCGGGTTATTTGGTTACAACAAACCACATGGTGCGGTTTAAATGCACCATGTGATAATACCGATAACGAAGAGGAATTTAACGTAGAGTGAAAAATATTCTATTTTAGCATCGCTGACTTCCAAAACAAAGCTGCCGCATATGGGACCAACTGTGTTCCCCTGAAGTCACATTCGCTTGCATTGGTTGATTGGTAGTCCAGTTTTTGGCTAAGTGTGGTGCACACTGGTCTCTCAAAACTGACTGTCAACAAGCTACAGATCATGGAAGAATTCGCCAAGCACATCCATCTTTTCGTCATGGTTTTCATATTCATCCACGTGGAAAGCATTATAAAAAACGGCTGATAATAAATCATACGCTGTCGGCGAGTCAAAAAGGTAACTTTTAATAATACCATGAATGAAACAACTGAATTCACTCACTTCCCCATGAAACTTCTTTACGCGTTTCAAGTAGCCATAATTTGATTTTAAAAAATTGGAAAAATCCGCCACTTTTACTCCACCGCATAGCTATTTTTGATAATGGAAGGGAGTATTAGCGAAGCGCCCTGAACAATATTGCGCCTGTAAGCTGAAAATGCCCTCATCACGCTAAGACACCTCTTCCCAAGCCGGGGCGTCACCTCGGCCGTACTAGAGTATTGATGTTAGTGTGGGGAGATTCAGGAATTTTTGTGGAGATTTCGTCCTGAAAGTAAAGCCAATATATGCTTTAAAGCCGAGGAGCACTGTACAGCTGTTCCATCCTCTGTGGGAGTCATTATCAGTGCACATCTCACGAAAATCCAGAGTCTCGAACCCGCGACCTCCTGGTTGGTACTTGGAAAAATTAACCGTTGAACCACAAGTGGCTGATTAGCGAAGTGACTGACTCACACTGAAGATATAGCGCCAGTCGTCCTTCAATCACGGGATCCACATTACGCGGTCACATGTGTTGAGTGGCTTTTTAGGAAAGACTGTCTTCATCTACAGGACAAAATCTCCACCAGTATCAGAATATACCCAGAAAATTTCTTTGAACCATTGACCTAGCGAGTCATTGTGTCACTAACCTTTGTTACAGTTCGACCATCATCCCAGAGTGTCGTTTTGCTCACCTATACAACAGAGTCTTAAATTTGTGACCATCAAGCCATATGTTGCAGCACAAATCGTCGTAAAAGTAGACGTTAATAGGAGGACTCAATCGATCTGAAAAACTCGGTACTTGGTGAGCTGCAGCTCACTGGTTGCCCCTTAATGGTCTAACGGAAGAAATGAGGAGGGTGATGTATCGGCGACAAACGAAATTTAGTAACACAATCATAAACATGAGCTGACAACAATTTACCGAGACAACGAACAGTAATGAATTTTTTGGTTCGTATGACGGAATAAGCACTGCAGGAGTGACACATGATGGGTAACGTTTAAGTGACAGATGCAATGCACAAATCCTTTGTGTGAGCCCATGGGTGACCAGAGACGAGTGCACTCTTTAATTCACTGATGGATTAGGTTTGGTATAAAACACCACTTTGAAGAGCCGAAAGGGATATGGAATAAATATAGCCTTTCTGAGCTCTAATGAAACAAGTTGAAGTGAGCTAAGTGGCTTTTTGAAATTTTGCAGCTTGTAAATTCCCTAAACAATCGGAAATTTAGTATGAGGTAGAATGATTCAACCAGTATGGCTGCCTCACATTTTTTACCAAGTGGATTATTAAAATTAATTGTAATGATCGATTTATGCGTATATTGTACTTGTCAGTCAGGTTTACGCCCTCAACCAGATCGGTTGCCCGATACTTCGGGCGTCGTGAAACGGTTAGTAAATTTAGGACCTTTTGCCTTAGACTTACATTTATCAGGAGGGAATTGGCTAAACCAAGCATGCAAAAATGAAATAATCACCCAATTTGAACTGCATCCAATGAGCTTTCAAACTGGGCGTGGCTCAAAGTGTTTCAGTCGAAGGTTTTTGATGAATTTAGTGTCGCTTTATATGGGACAGTATTCGTTCGGGCAAGCTTACAAAATCTGTTCCAACAAGCATATAACTCATCCACGCACTTTGTTGGTAAAATCTCACGTGTAAATTTGGAAAGAGAGGAACCTTGCCAGAACGATGTTCAGATACATGAAACTTTGCTTGTGGATTATATACTTTGGATATGTTCACCCACAATTGTACAATTTGAAGTTATATATTTTGACCCCAAACGTTACTTGCCTGACCCCGAATAACAACATCGATTTTCTGGATAGTATTCAAACTTCAATCCAGCTAAATAACGATATAAAGACATTGTCTGTGACAACAGATATTGTGCAAATTCCCGGATGTTTTGTTTCGTTAGATGAGCGATTAGTTTTTGGTAAAACCTTTGCTTCGGCTCAAACAACCGCCAGGACTGAGTTCAGTCGTGGAAATTCCACCGTGGTCGTTATTGGACCCATGTTGAGCAGTCAATGTGGCGAGGTGGAATCCATGATTCTGGAGTATCAGCCGAGTTGTAAGATGGATCGGTTCTCCTTAGTGTACCACGTAGGATATCAGTGTCCTATGAACCGACGCACTCCATTTCCAGCACCATACTCTCCTTCAGGCAGTACTTTTTGCCCGGTTATAGACTACGACAAATTTGACTTCAACACGTTCGTCACTTTCTCCGTTGCGTATTCTGCGGATCAGATGGCGAAAGTACTGCTGAGTGTTACTCAGCACTATAAATGGCGGAGCATAGTCATTCTCTTTTACAATGAACCTGGATTATTGATGCAAGGTTTTGCAGAAGAAGTGGCCTATCATTTGCTCCGAATGGTGTCACATATAATCTTAGACGTTCGTGGCTGGGATTATAGCGTTGATGTTTCTTCGGTTATCCATCCGTCCGCTCAGGATTATCAAGGTGAGTCACCGAACCACACTGCAGTTTGTTACCTCACTTGGTTGGAGGATAACACATGAAGGTAATACGTTTTGTCTGTTAAATTAGCCCCGGTTGATGGTCAGTCTGTAGCAGCGTTGAAAATTTGAGCTAAGCAAAATAACCTGAAAGAATTATACCATCGTGAACGTCGTTTAAGTTGAATGACTGGTCCATCATGAAGGGACTGGATCTTACTGTGGCGTAACAGTTTGTGTGCCACCGTGACTCACTGAGCTATGCTGAGGGATGCCCGTGTGACACTCGCGGGTTCTCTCATACCAGGTTGATCAGTGGGTAGAGGTCTGATCCAAGCAATTTTCTGGTCCTTCAGGCTGGGGGCTGGTAAATTTGTGGTAACTTGTACTTCAAAAAAAGGGAAAGCGATAACATGTCTCACTAAGAACCTTCACCTTGCGACTAGACATTCGAGCGAAAGGATTTGGTCGTGCTACCTCGATGTTCCCTTTCCTAGTTTTTTGAGCCTTAGTAGTATTTCAGACTACCTAAAACCATGATCGTACGATTAGAATATGGTAATACCTCATCTTTTGGCAGACAAGCTTCAGTGTTTGAACGTTGATGATGCGGATGTTCATCAGCGATGCCATAAAAGCTTTGCTCTGTATCGTGGATATCCTACCTGAAACATAAAATACAAGAGCCCTCAGTTGCCATAAGGAAGCTATTATTAAACAAGAGAATGGAACGATTGGGCTCTGCTATTTTATGTATGGCTTCTTTTGGTAGCTAACCTCTTACTCTAGCAAATGAATCCAATAAACGGATGATTACATCAGTAACCCAATGAGACCATCAAGCAACAATCCATAGAAAGGGCCTTAAATGCTTCTGGGACAGGTAGGACCTCATTTATATGTTTCACTGTTGCTCAAGATTGGTGTATGCTTCCTCTGATTCCTGAGCTGCATATACACGGTACAAGAGAGCTCTACTGAAAGAGAACTATTTTTGCAGAGGGTTTGGTCCTCGTGATCAATATTAACTCTGAAATGCACCCTCCAACAGCCCCTATAACTAAAGCGTATTGGAATCTATTCATTGTGTCTACTGGCAAAATTACCAGTGATGTCAGAGTTATTGGAATTATGACAACTAATAGCTTTCGTTTGCTATGTCTCAATACATAAAGTTCTCTCTTGTCACAAGTATTAACATAGGATTCGTACTTCCAACTTATGATATCTCGTATGCAGGACGTGTCTAACATATAAAGAGCCAAGAACGTGATTAACCTTCAATCATTCAATTCAAAGCAGTGAAGTACAGCACGGAGGAATCGTATTGAAACCACACAAAGGAGTAAACCCACAAAAGGCGCCGCCATTAAATTCCTCGTCCACTTAGTCGTTTGAGATTTGTGTGACCAGGACCGACTAAACCGACACGAGTGCAAAGTACCTGAGTTTTATACCTCGATTTCATTGGGTTGGTTGATCTGCTTCTGGCAGAAATGGAAGCGTTTTGAAATGTGTGTTCACTTTCCTAGTGCGATGCCTCGATGCAACACAGGAGATCTAAATATCCACTTTACCAAGTGACTGATTTCTGTCACAAACCCTTTCAAGCTCTGACATTGTTGCTTTTTATATCTGCTATACACTAGGTTTGCTCTTCGTTCAGCATCTCTGCCATATAGTCACATTCAAGAAATAGGAATAACAAAGATGCAGGCATTGTATAACCCTCTCGTTTGTTTGAGGCACTCTCCTAGGTGTAAGCTGCCTAGAACAAGATTTTATATTCCTAAATCAAGAGTGATTGGAAATGGTGACTCATGCAAATGTTTCCTTGGAAGCATTACGTAGCGTGGGACGTCAGGATTTCAGCGGTATTCGACGTTCGAAAGGATGTAGTGACGGCACACTTCGGTCCTAAAATGTGTAGATATAGAGATTGGTATTAGTGAGTCCACACCGCACACGCAGAACACATTCGCACAGGTCGGGTGACATCGGAAAGAAGACCGGAGCAACCACACACGTGTATTCAACCGAAAACGAAACCGGATGTGTCATGGGGTGCAAAAATAGGTCAAGGTCACTCAGTGGGGTGTACAAGCGGGATACTCCTTCCTATCCGAGTCTCGTGGTGGCTCGTCCATGGTACCTGCAACAGAGAGAGGGAGAGGCACGCACACAATAGGTCATACGATAAACACGTGTAAGCACGTACAGTCCAGTTTCAATTGGGTTACAGTTACCTATCCGGAGAAATTGCTACAAAAATATACTGAACATCTGCCGTTTTGGAGACTGCTGGATCACAGAGTAAGATCAGCAAAATGATCTGGAGGATAAAAGTGCGAGTCCATGGTATAGGCTCTAACCTACTGCTTTCTTGCTACTGCGAGGTCGTACATTATCTCTCAAGGAACTAAATCCGGTGTGAATCTCAACCGGTTTGTTGGATTTCAACAGGCCAAATAGTAGTACTGTACCATTGGAATTAACGACGTCTCATGTCGACAATGCTTGCTAATAAACATCTTTATTCACTCATCAGGATGCACAGCATACGCTTATCAGTATTTGTGTTTGGTTGTCAGCAGGTTGCTAGTTCGGCGCTGATAGGAGTTTGAAAAGGTCACTGAGGTATCCTCAGTAACATACTAGGAGCTGTTCATCTTTGTAATGCCGTAGGCTCGGTTTCAAGTCTGGTAACCATATACTGAACTAATTTGTATTCACTTCACCGCTCATACCTTGGTGATTTCAAAGGACAGTAACGACTGTTTCTCTTTGTTCATAATTTTTTCAGTTAGCAAACCTTTTTCGCGGATCCAATTTAGCCATATGTCAAGGTAAATCTGAACCTGATACAGAAGTTTCTTCTCCGAACAACTGTCTCCGAGACAAACCACGCTACTTTCAAAATAAAATGTTTGTTTTCGAACCGGATATCTGATAATTACCAATCATGGGCCACCTACACAGCCTGAGAAAATTCGTATTTTTGAAGGCGTTTTTGGCAGATTGTTTGGTAAACATGTGCACTACAACCAAACCGAGTTATTCGGCTGTTCAGCACCCTTGCACATTTATAAAGAATACCGTGAAACCACCATCAGCTACAGGATTTTGAGATCTTCTGCTAGACACCCAGAAGTAAACCAAATAAAAATTTCTAGCTGATCCTGCAAACTTCCTGTTAGCGAGGGAATAACACAACGTCTTGAAAGTCACCTACAAATCAATTTGTCTCCCTGCACGACTTACGCACAAAATTTCAGTTTTCATCCAGATAGATTGAGGAATTAAATTTGTTTCTGTATTGATGTATTTCACTTGTAGAGACTGGTATCCAGTTATTACAGTCTTCACAGTTGATGTGGACACTTCCGCCCGCCACCTCAGGAGATCCTGTTAAATAGTTCAAACAAGAAACTCATTAATAAAACCAAAGACGGCTTTCACCATTGTGTGTTAGAGTTAAGTGGAGCACCTAGAAACAGGAGCGAGCAGTTTGGTTATCCTTTGGAAATTATACTAAAAAATATCTAGCATATAAATTCTCGTGAGTCAATAAGGACAGAAGACGACAGCCAACTAAGTCGGTGAGCCGCCGTACAGGCAGATTCGGAGGGGAGAGACGGTTCAAACGGTTATTCTGATTACTTAACGGTCCATTTGTCCATTACGACAAGTAGTTGACGTCATTTTATTAAATTTTATGAGGTCTCTTTAGAAAGCCACTGATGTCTGCAGGTTTCACGGATGAAACTCATCTGTCAGTGCAGATAATCTTGTCTTGCTGAGCCGATTGACGTGAAATGTTCACCGAACTGATGAGATCATATGGGGAGTCCAGCTGTATGTGACATGCTTTAGCATAAACCACCTGAGCTGAACCAGCAAACACGTTAACTCAAGCCAAAAATCAGTATTCGAAAGCCTACTTAGAGTAATCACAAACAAGCTGTGTAACACTAGACATAGAAAGGGATGGTCAACTGGTTAACACTGAATGAACGTTGCTAATGCTTGGCTGCTTCTTGGGTGTAAAGTGGCCTGCTTACGAAACAAGGTGTTTGCTGAAAATTCTCTGCAATCTAGCCCCTTGAGAAGGTTTACAATGGGTAAAGTCTACACTACGAAGCTGAATGGTTCCTTACAGTCATCCCTTTTTGCGACTTAAAATACGATACAACTTAGAGCTTTATTTCCACACCTGACATTTGTCACGCTGGTGAAAAGTCGGATAGTTTATACCGTTGGTCCTCAAGGGAGATTGATAAGTACTGGACTTTGAGCTTGGAAGTCAAATGGGCAATAATAACCCCAACAGGCATTCAGTCCTTATTAGAACTGGTTGGAACCCAATCCCGGAAGACGCTGTAGTGTATTATCTCATTATTAGAAGGACTTTGCTCGAAATTAGGCGATAGAATTCTCACCGAACCTTATCTTGCTGAACGTCCAGGTAGACAGCAGAATTACTAGTCTATGGGATTACCACAAATCGTCGTTCAGAGAACATGGTGAGAAAGAATGGAACATGCTAATTACAAATTCAACAGGGTTTGTGAAAAAGTGTCACCCAGTGTTGCCTAAACAATAACCGAGATAGGTTATTATATCGTCGGGTTGTCGCGAGCCATCATGCTTACTTCACATCTCATGATTTCGTTAACCACCATTCACATCAGTTTGAGCTGCAAACCAGTTTTTCGCAGAATGAAGAGGTTGCTTACGTATGGATTACTGAAAGAAATGAGCAAAGGATTTTGCCACACAAAACGTCTGTAAGTGGTTGGTAGTAACAGTCGAAATACTGATAACGCAATGCTGCCTAAAATAGCAGCAGTAGTCACCCACATAGAAAAGCCTGAGCAAGCCTGATAGTGTCCAGTATGTTGGAGCTTTGTTTGACTGATAAATATAGCGCCTTCTCCGAAGAATACATATCATCAGGACTGGCCGAAATTGTATTATTCCTGGAAACCTTGCAGTACCTTTTCCACTCAGCTGAAGTTGACGTCAGCCTGTATGAAGAAAGATACTTGAGCAAGCTGCTCTTTTAATTTAAAGTGCATTAGAATTGTATGCTGAAAGAAACAAACAGCCATCTAGGTCGCTGACAGGAAAAAAAGCTTCACAAGTTGAGAGGAGCTAACATATGAAAAGTTACCAATCAGGGAGCCAGTCAACATGTGACCATGTGATACAGATTCCGTCAGCGAACTATGAGTGGCGCTATATCCTATTTGAGAGCGAGTCGATCACAATGCTCATCGGACTTTCGTGACCGCACGGAATAATTTTCTAAAACTAGCTGGAAGGTCATAGGTTTGAAAGTATCTGGGGTTTTATGAGATACATACTGCTGATGGTTCCCAATTAGGATGAAGCACATCCGTAGCGTTTCTTGGTTTTTCAGCATAAATTGTCTTCCCTCACAGCAAGAACTCTCAATTGAAAAATTCCAAAGTTCCCGACTTTTAAAACTACCAGCAGTGTTTGTCACAGGTAGATTTGTTGTGTGCATGTGATGATCTTTTTACGTAAACTCTGGCAAATAAGACAAAAGGAAATTAAGTGGAGAAAAATACGTAAAGCATTTAGCGCATATATTTTCTCTGGGTCCACAGTAATTTTCATACCAGGTTGCTGTGTGAGCTCTACCCTTGCAGAACAGTTTAGGTGTTCGTCGCTTCTACGCGAGTTGTTCCATCCTTGATACACATGCTTACTAGCGGAAGTCAAGAACTAGTTTACAATTCGAAGTTCTTGTTTTCACATTTCTACGCATAAAGGCATTCCTCGATATTTTTCTTTAGTAGGATTGTAACTTCAGTGTTCTGCAGGGACGAAACAAACCTCACTTCTAGAAGTAATCATCGACTGGAACTATGTACCAAGCTTTTGGAAGTGGCGCACTCAGTTTGGTTCATTTTAAGCCTTTGACCATAAAGCCTGTGATACAAGATAGGTATTTGATCTGATCATAGTTTGATGCACGTGCATGTGCGTACAAACACCCCAAGGTGTCACATTTATGGTCTGGACTTCTCCCGCAGCCAACAGCTGTGCTAGCGAAGCCCAAAGAGTGAGTTTGTCTCATTTTAATGGCGCTGATGGCATTATCGGCTTTTATACTCGATAGCGTTATACTAGCCAGGCATCTAGATCCTTAGCTGTTTTTCAAAATGAATTATTATTTTACTCTCTACTTGTAGGCACCACTCTTGGGAGACACTCTGTCTCGCGTAATCTGAATTAATTGGACTATAAACCGTTGGTGGCCCAGTTCTGTCCCTATATTTACGAAATTGCCCTAAATAGGTGCAAAGAACCAAATGTTTATGACTTCCATTTTAGTTTGAAATAGAAACGCAACACTACCCATAGGGAACGGATAGTCTGTTAATTTTTACATCGATGACTTGTGTGCCAATGGTCAGCGATAGTCGGGTTAAGTGATGATAAGGACCATAATCAGTGAGTATAAACAGCCGAGCACAGCTTGCGCATGCTGTCATCCTGTCGAACTTCACCTTATAGTACTAACTCAAATTCACTCCTCAGTTTGAGTCCTTTCTGTTACCAGGATCTCTCGGAATTTTTTCTAGTTGCGACGCATGCCGGCCTCTCTGACGTTAAACCTACCAGCTTCAGCGGAGTTTGTTTATTTTCGATCCTAAAGCGAAACTTTCAAGTTTTTTCTTCATAAGACGGAACTGAGTTTGCCAGGTGTAGGCAACAGCAATCACTGAGGAGGGACCGGGTGTAGGGCCGCAAGAGTCCACGAGGTGGTATGCGTATTTCCATTCAGAAGTACTAAACTGTCCGGTAGAAACACATTCTTTGCTGGAGACATATAACAAACAAAAAGAAATTCGCTCTCCGCAGTTAAAATATTCAAAGAATAGCGCTCATTTCTGTAATTTTTCCGGAGAATAAAATAGAAAATGAGTTCACTTGATTATTCCATTAACGCCACATTAAATACCAAATGAACGTATTTTTCTGTGAAATTTATTGTTCAGTTGGAGCATAAGTTTGACAAAGTTCCGAAGACTGCGGCTACCTGATGGGCTTCAAGAAAGGCGAAAGCAGTCGTGGGCTACCGAAGGGTTTTCAGTAACCTTGTGAGTAGTGCGGTACGTCCGTCAGTTATTGATGTTGTCTTAAGTGTTGCGGGTTCTCACAGATAACGATACGTGATTAGAAAGGAACAGCTGAATTTGTGGAACTTACACGATAAGACCTGGATTAGGAAAGAGGGCACTCGCATACTCTGTTGCTCATAAAAACTTTCAAATTTCAGTATCCACGATGAATCTGTCCGACTGGTTTCAACATGGACCGTCGCACAGTTTCAACTGTGTAAGTGCTATCGTAGTTGTAGGACATTCGTTCACTGGGAGAAAAGTGATTTAAGCGGCCTTTTTACCTTATTTACCCCCAGTGTTCCGATATAAATGCGTTGCTCACATTAAAAAGACTACTTTGGCGTACGTTGTGTAGGAAACGGGCAAAGCATGAAATACCACTACAAAGTAGGTGGCAAAAATAAGGACCAAGTTGACAAATGCAGCCAAGTTCTACTAATTCTCGCAAATTCCTGTTGTATCCGGCGTACGCATATATCACAGATGCCAATTTCACTGATGTTTACTTCGGTTCTTACAAAAATTTTGACCAGATCTTAAACATACTTTTGCCTTTCAGGAAAGGACGCGGACTTCCTAGCCGTCACACCTTAGAAGTAACTTCTCATGAGCGGGATAATTTTCCAACTCCCACTAGTTCCACTCTAGATCTTACAGAACACTCCGGGATTAAACTGATCAATGGATAACTGGAGCTTTAAAATGCCTGTTGAAGCTGTATCGCACCATATCTAGCCATATAGTGAAGGTAAAAAACAAAATAGCTGGCGACCACATTTTACACGACCTGATCAAATTACCATGAATAAAATTAGCATTGTATTATATTAGTCTGGCGCATTCAGAACTTCAATCAGCTTGCAAAATCCGATGTGAAGTAATTCAATGGAAACATAACCTAATCCTCAAAGCTTAGTTATCAGAGTTTATTTTTTAACCTTCAAGGTAAAAACCGGTTCAAGCCAATTCAATGAGCTGAATGTCTCTTTTGGCAACGCATGACAGTCGAATGTGAACCACGTTGTTCTGCCACTTTGTCAACAGTATCCATTTTACTTTGTGCAGTCATAGTGTTTACTGACTTTCCCTGCATGCATTTCCTGCTTGGTTTGGTCCTGCTGGCTTAAGTCTCCTTACGAGGCTCATTATAGGATCCTACAAATGAAGTAGAGACGTCCGTGTGAGCCACATGTATCGCACAACACTCAAGAAATTCATCCCTAATGTTGGAAACCAACATCCGTGGTTCACCAGGGAAAATACCCCTTCGTAACAACTTTCTACTTCTCTTAGTACATCAGACTGTTGACCAATGAGTGAAAAGCTAACTAAATTGATGAACTTTAACCTCTCGCACATGGCTTTTCTTTAAAATAAGCAACATGAATTTCGATACTTTGTCCCTGTGGGCGAGATCTACTTCTCCCTAATGTTGAAGCGCCACGTTCGTAGTTCAGTGTTATAGGATTTTTTTCTCTGTCAGTGTACTCTTTTTTGCTAGGTTTACAGATGTACGGCTACTGGCAAAATGCGCTTCTCCCTAATGTTGAAACGCCACGTTCGTAGTTCAGTGGTACAGGATTTTTTTTCTCTGTCAGACAGTGTACTCTTTTTTGCTAGTTTTACAGATGTACGGCTACTGGCAAAATGCACTCATTGGCAACCTAATTTGGTTTTAGCGAGAGGCTCAAATGAATTCTGGCTGAATCGGTCGTGTATGCTCTTGTTCAACTGAACGTGCTGTACAACTAATTTGGTTTTGGAATATCGTAGCGTATTTTATCAGTGGATCACATTAACCAAACGTTTACTGAAAACTCTTCGTCAGTCCAAGACCAATTTCATACTTATAGGGGCTCTTCAGGCAGGCCTTCCATTCGAATACCAAATTTGACGTATTTGGAGAAACACAATCCTTTAAAACTTACTTTGGTTTTAACGGAACATTCAGCTGGATTATTTTTATGTCATTTTTTACGAAGCTAATTTGAAATAGAGTGCATTTCTCCTTTTTTGCAGATTAGTGGAAGTTTGGGAATTAAGCCTAGTTGGTGGGTGTCAAGGTGGACGCAATAGTTTATAATAGTTTAAAATGGCTCAGTAATTTTTTCCACCATTTTTGAACTTTTTGTTTTAGTATAACCTCTCTGTAGTATCGATCTGCTGGTCGCCACCTTGTCAAAAACCTCATAAGATGTCGAGCTGTAACGTGTACTTTATAAAACACCAGTAAAACGAGGTATGATTGTCGGAAAAGTAAAATCTGTGGTGGCTTGCGCTTTTTAAATGTAGCCGCAAAACAGAAAACAAGAGGTGGATTCTCAACCTGCTTCAGTAGCTCGTTAACATTGAGTAACTATGCACCCAGCCCTTCCGAATGTTACATTTCTATTGCGGCCATGAAAAATATGATTTGAATGAACACAACTACTAGTAAGGTTAGAACAAACGCTATGACAGCCTACGGCCAGTTCCACTCTTCTTGGAGCTCATCAAATAGGCGCAGTCCGCGACTTTCCGTCAACCTTATGTTTTATGAGGACTAAAATTGCACAAATTTCAACAAGCACACTCAAATGCATAGTAATTTTTTCCCATCGCTGAATCTATGGTTTATGATGTTCTTGTTGTTCAAAGATTCAGCTGGGTTTCAAATGAGTCTCCTGTGGAGCCAAGTTGGTATGCAGATGAATATATTTGCGGGAGTCATTAAAGTTTTAACATAGCTTGGGTGGATGTTGTGGAGGAGTGCACTTGACCAAAGCTTGGCAAGTCTACCCAGATCTACCGAACTGAATCCAGTGGCTTCAGAGGAGTGTGATGCAAATATGACTGAACTCGAGACTCTTTGCCCTGCGAACTCCAATCGTTTTGTCGTACATGGACATCATATAGACCTTCATCGAAACCCCGGTTGGTGATGAAACCCTCGGGTGAATAATTGAGGAGTTCCATTGATTGAAAGACATAACTGACATTCAAATTTTCCCAGTCTTCATTGGGCGAGTCCACCAATTCCATGACAACTGATCGGATAGCTTTGTCCAGTTCACCATTCTTACATGCCGCTTAGGGGTTAACTGTAGGGTAACCGTCGAGAGCGATCAACAGCACGGACGTGTTGTCTTCGCTACCCTTATGTAAACTAGTATCCAGGATTTCTTTACACACTTCATCCAAATTGGGGACGCACCGTGGCCGCTGAAGTACATATGTGACGAGAGCATCGTTTTCAAATACATCCCTAATTCCATCACACGCTAGGACGAGGACTTGGTCGCGATCGGGCTTTCGCTCGACCACACGTACGTCCGGTTCAGGAGAGACATGCTTCTCAGTAGCTCCGCGGCTATACACTTGTTTGTACTCGAAATCAATAAGGGATCTTGAAACAGCAAGTGATCCGTTCACTCGAGATAACACCACATGGCTACCCGCCTCAGAGAGTAGTTTACGTTCAATAGGTAGATAAGGTTTATGGTCTTCTGTAGCGAGGAGTGGTTTATCCTCTCGAACCACCATAGCCCGAGATTCCCCCTAGTTGGACATAATTATATGCGTGAAAGTGATAAAGACAGATAAAGATTTTGCTAGTTGGTGGGGGTAGATTTACGGGAATGCGATGGCGCTTTATGGTAGGGCATATACGAGGAGTTAAATGGTCTAATAGCTAACGTTCATGATGTTGGTCGGAGGTGTACTGTTGCTAAGCAACTTGGGAAACTAATTTTAATAACTTGTCAGTTTTGCAGCCAGTTGCCGCAAAGAGTTCTCACGGTTCACCTTGGAGAACGTGTATAAAAGCAATATGACAAATATGGTTATTAATCAGTAGGTATCAAGAGAACCCAGCTTCCACTATAATTCAGCAGTATAGGTTTCTGATGGAAACGCGAATACCTATCAATCACTAGCCGGATCCGATTTCTTTGCCTCCGCGTTAAACGCCGAATGGTGTTGCTTGCAGGAAGGATTTCATGGAAGGGAGGATACAGTGAGGGACAAATTCAAGTCTTTGACCGGAGGATTGCAAAAAGTGCTACCCTGCTGGTGCAGAAGTCATTTATCTGGGATTGAATTTGTGTTTGCTTCGTGATACATTAGATACCGTGTTTGTGACTGAGAATTATGGTTACTTGTCAACTTAAAATAACATCAGGATTTTAATACGCTGGAACATGGGTTTGAATTCATTTTGTAACGGGGGATAATTCATCTAGGTTGGTTAATCCCTCCCCCCCCCAAGATGGCAACCGTTTTATCACCATTTGAAAAGCGGACATTGATGCGCAGTCAACGACGATGTCTTCCCAACTCCGGAGGAAACGTTTGCGGTCAAGCTTGTAACATTCCCGTAACCTAATTCTGATCAAAATCAGCAGAACTTGCGTTAAAAACAGCATAGGACTGAGACATTTCGTAAGAGACAAATAAAATACTGGTTAAAGATGGACTTTCTTAGAAACAGAGGATGGTTTTTGAATTTCGAACGATTTTTACAGTTCTACTCAAGACAGCTAGATTATGCGGGCTCACAATACTTACCGTTCGTAGGAAATAAAACTGAGTTATATGGTTTATTATTAGCAACGGGCTTTTTCCGAAGTAGCTCCTAAAGGGCCGGAGTTTATTTGTGAGTTCAATGGGACGTACCAAGATAGTTACACGTCAAGTACTTATGAACTCTTTGATAATTGCTCATTTTTGATCAACATTTAACAAACGTGAAGCCAAACAAAATAAATAAGGCAAATGCTTGGTTTTTGAAAGTTTACTCCACTCACGTAATAGACACGCTCAAGGCACTTCCCTACTTCCTGTTTTATACGCTGCTACGATGCTGGAGTGCTTGGCTGACTAGAGTGCTGTTGAATCCTCAACAGCCATCGGGTAGAGAATCAAGATCAATTGGACGGAAGCTGAGTGTGGGAATGTTTGACATGGCGTGCGTCAGGTGAACAGCACAACGCGACGACCAGTAAGTGCATAGTAAGCAAGATCATCAGCTGCTGTGAAATAGCCGGCAGATGTCAACAAAGGGGAATGAACACGCACACAAACTCACGAAATACTCTCATTTGCAAACTAAATTGGCTTTACAGGACGGCTCCACTGAATCCCAGCCGAATCCCTCGTTCATAGTATTATTTGACTGAATACAATGCGCGAAGGCCACCTCATTTTTCATTTGGTAAGATACTCGAGATATCTCTGTTTTTGTGACAGAACACTACTCAGAACACTAATCTTCCACAGCCCACGACCAGTTTCGCACTACTTGGACCTCCTCAGATAGGCACAGTCCCCAGGTTTCCGGTAAACCTCATTCTACTCCAACCTAAGCACACACAATCTTTTCACACGAGAAGATTGTTTGGCTGACTGCTAAAGTCCCCAAGAGGTTGCTTGTATAATCCGAATGACTTAATGAGTTAAAATAACATCTCTGTCTTTGGCATAGAATGGTATGTCATATGTCAACGGTGCCGGAAAAACTTCCTTTTTGTCACGACGAATATGATTTGTTACTCGGTTCTTGATGACGTTCGTCGCAGATATCTCCTGCCATTGCACGACGGTATTGGCGATCAGCTTTTTGAAGATGTTTTGTGTCCCTGGTCAGGAATGCTGAATTTTGAAGTCCAAAGACAGACCTGCTCTTCAATTTGCTATGCATGGCATACACAAATTCAGTAATGTCCCTTTTTTCAGGAGGCAAGCTGGATGCGAGTGTATGCATTGATTAGTCATGTTAATGCCTTCTAAGTTACATGTCATGTATTAATTCTCGCAACGCTTTACTGAGTGCTTATTTCCAGAAAGAATTGACTCCATTTACTTCATCAGATTTTATCTAAGACTGGGAGCTTGGGTAGGATGCCGAAGTTTTCCTCGTGAAGCGAATTATAGGAACAGTTCTCAATGCTTGGGCTACCAAAAAGGCGGTTAGTTGACGCAAAGAGAAAGAACACAGTACCTCGGCTTAGTTGACCAACTGAAATAAACGATGCATACAGTCACTAAAAATACACGTCACCTGTTGGGGAATCAGCTGAGTTTTCTGTAGCAGAACATTATCAGTCTATCAGATCGCTGCACATTACAATCTTCCTGCTAGCCTGTATACGTAGGCTTGCGGGCAGTTTATTGTTGTCTTTCCCCTGGAAAATTCAAGTTGGGTGTTTTCAACAAAAGATTACGCAGGAAGCCTACGTGCTAAATAAAGCTCCACTACGATTAGAGGTGACCTGCAATTTGACAGTGAAATCCTTCGTCTAAATGCCTCATAAAAACAAAATGAGACCGGTACGTGTGTCTGACGTGCATTGCAGAACTCCTTACGTACTAAACCCTTTGCCAAACCTGCAAGAATTCTTTCGCTGGCAGAAATGATGTCCTTCAGAAGATGCTGGCTGTTTGCAGTTGATCTACAAAACCTGCAGTCTGGTTTTGGAGAGGATAGTTAAATGGCTGGCCAAAACATGTGGTAGGAATACACCCGGCATCCAACCCGTATCGGTTTTATGAAACTAAGTTCAATTGTCAAACGTCAGTCGGTCGTTCCAACCACCCTAGTTGGAAGTAAACCAATGAAAGCAAGAACATCGCCAGTTGAATTTGCTTTCGTAATATTAAAGCATATCTATAGGATGCATCTCCGTTGCCACCTGGACTTTAGATCCTTGACTGTTCTTAAGACCAGAGTGCAGATTCGCTGCAGAAGCGGGAAGATCTTATTGATTACATAAAAAAATTCAGCTTGAGCTTGATTGTGCCCCAACGGGGTCTCTCGTATCCAACTGCTAATTTGGTAATTTCAAGCGACATTTTAACCGTTCCATTTCAAATATTCCATGACTGATCGAATTTTTACCAAACTCATTTTATTGCAGTATGCATACTGTTCATGCGTTCAACGGTCGTCGCAGACTTTTTGCTACTGTTGGCAGCGCAAAACCCGGTCAGGCTACGAAACTTGTTCTATCTGGCGGTCGATTCGAATCTGTTTGCAGACGATGTCGTGAACGTGTGGGAAGACATTGTTACCAGGACCCCTACACTGACTGATGTCATAAAAAACAATCTACGGGTATTGATTCCGCATCCACAGCAGGTGCCAGTTAAACTTCGTGATCGTGGAGTGAGTACTTTGTCACCTTATCCCAGATGCCGTGTCATATGTCATTTATTGACAAACTTCATAAGTGTGTCACCATCCTTTTAACAATAAACCAGGGCAAAGATGGGTGCACAGGACCAGTCTACCTACTAGAGTGGTCCTTTGTCCGGGCTCTCAGCTTATGTCGTTTGAAACTATTCACCTGAGTTGTCATCAGTTAATTTCTATCCCAAATCGATGCCTACAACAATGAATGAAACTAGCTTTGTCAGATAAACTACACTGAGGACGGAACCAGGTGGATTAGTACGATTTTGCCCAACGACCCCAATAAAACTTAATAAGACATCAGTTCAATCTCATTCAGCCCGAGTAAGTAAAAAAAAGTAGGCAAAACAGATGGAACTCTGAGTAAACATGGAATACCTTACGTCTTGCATGGTTAACCCTGTAATTTATCGTTTATCACAATACGTTATGGGAAACTGAATTTTTTAATGTTGGCGTTCCTTTCGGAAACCAGCTGTCGGCAAAACCTACTACTGTACAATCAAGGAGGACAGTGACTACGAAGTTGATAGTCTCCGAGATACTAACTCTATTTTGGGTAATACAGTCCGTACACCGGACGGAAATCAACAGAATGAATTTCTGTCGGGTGATAACTTATAGGGTTTGGTTAACTGTTGGGACATACTTCGAAAGAACAACTAAATGGGAACTCTACTGAGAGTATTTCAGTAAATAACGAAGAGATAACAGTCATTTTGATTGCTTATACGTTTGGGGCAGTTTTTGGTCCATATGTATCTTAGACTATCTTCCTAACATGCTAGTTTTGGTAGCGTTTTTCAGACAATTTAGACTGCAGAAGGAAGCCTCCAGTATTCCGGATACAATGAAAGAAACATAATTCTGCTAGAAAGTTATTATCTCCCTTGAGGAGATTGTTCGATGGAACTATTTTTCCTACAGACTATGCTAATCCTACAAGTAATATGACTTTTGTTTGCTGGGGGTCACTTTCTTATTTTAGAGGATCGCGTTAGGTTTCTTACTAAGTGAAAAACACTGGATCATAGATTGACTGCTCCAAATTCCAAAACGACAATGACTTCCGTCACTATGAGGCTTGCAACATGGATTTCTAAGACCGGGGGACGGAACGAAAACTCGCAAAATTTAGATATGATTGCTTCCTCGACAGCTGTAGTTTCCATCTTCAATTAATTAGGATGTTATTTATAGCCACAGGACAATTTGCTACCCTCGCTGGTATGTTGGTATCAGAAGCATAGATTTGAGTTTTCCGATACAAAATGAAAGCGGAGAGGCCTGGCACTTGATGGTGTCTCTATCGTCGTTGCTTGTGCTATCTTCCTCATTCTTGGTGCAGTAAACATTCTGAGATTGGTACCGGTCCTCAAACTGGGATACGGTAATTTTTTATGACTGTCATCCTACCTATGGACGCTCTATGGTTAAAAAGCTCTTGATAGACTGTGACAAAGTGCAAACTTATTTTGTCAATAAATCTCTATAGCACAAACCTACAGGATTTTCCGTTTCGTCCGCGTACACAGCTTTACGATGTTTATTAATGAAGATAACATGATGCAGGTTGTTCCAGGGTTTTTGATTATACAGGATTGCTAGCAGTGATTGTGTGTTATCCATGACAGTAATGACCATACAGCCTCTAAACTCTGATAGAAATTGCTTGTAATTGTAGCTCTTGTTAAGACAGAATTGGTAACACTGAGAATTGTTCTCTTCTGTCCATTCAAACTCCGATAGCCAGGCTCGAATCCATGCGTCAGGCATCCAGCTGTTCCTGGATTAGTAATTATTCACTTTCGTTTAAGAGTGATCAATACCTCAAGAATAGTGTGGGTTGATACACTTCCCAACCAATACTGGCGGAAGCTCACCGCCAAGCTTGATGTCCACAAAAAGCAGCGCAACGCGTCGTCTACAGGCTTTTTGACCCCTTGCGCGCGCTCCGGCGACGTTTTGGTTCCGCGACGACAGATTACGATGGCATGCGTCGGTTTCGTCGGCAAAGAATGCTTTAGAACTGCATAACAGCACTAGCAGTGCGTCTAAAATGCCAGTACATCTTCTGTGGTATGGAACTTTGCCGCCTGTAGAATCATCATATCAAAAATGTGTAAATCGGTTGCCTATCTTGAGTATCTGATCTCCGAAACAGCTTCTCTCAACACCCACTACAGTCTCCAGAGTCACTGAAGTCGTTTACTCTCACAAAAGCAGCCGTTTGAACTGTCTCGACACCTCACTCATGAGTCATGAAAGCTGCTGGTTGAAGGTCTGGTCGGGGTTTTCTTACTTCATTCATTTCGCACTCACTCAGCAGACAGGCCAACAGAATAAGAGGCTTTGTTCAACACTCTTTGGCTTTTGGGTGTTTTTCCTAAATTTTCCTTTTATATGCTGTCACAGTCAGTACGGCGGAGAGCTATGTTGCTTTTGGCGAGTTTGTTTTCCTCAAAAATTCCACAGTCTCCAAAACTGTGAATCTGTGAACCGCTGGGTCGTGTATATCACACAACGATAAGAATGCTTCGGAGGATGCTGTCTACGCGATTGGCGGGGAGATGTGAAGTAAATTGTTGTCCTTAGTTTGCGCACTTTTAAGCAATTCAACCAGCATCTTGTGGTTGCAATGTGTACGTTGGCAGTCAAAGTGAGCTATAACTGGTTAATGCAAAACCACTTGCAGCAGGGCATACGGAGGATTGCGGCCGAGTGCGACCATTCTGTTAAACTTTGTGAGCTCTACATGCAAAGAATAATTTCCGTGTTATCAAGTTACTGAAGAACTAGCGTAGACGGTCATAGTAGCGGGGTGATAGTCCGATTAAATAGGGTGATTGGGCTTGAAAACTCAACTATAAAAGCTAGTTCTGCATTCAGTAAACACGCATGCGCAAAGTACGTGTAGGGCGGTGTCCTGTAGAAAACTGGTTTTAGCTTAGCCGCAAAATCAGCAAATGAAAAAGAGTAGGCTTTTCTATCTTTTGCACTTGTTCTAACTGCAGCAAGTCTGTGGATAATTTTATAGGGTTTTTGTTCAGAGACCAAAAAATGGCCCATATGTGAGCACCAGCACTAGCAGATCACTGCTAATCGCAGCCCGGACATACTGGCTGCGTGATCAGTTGACAACTTCATGCTAACTTTTGATGGCAACATAAAAATAAGTAGAGTGGTGTGGCAGTTTTTATTTCTAATTAACCGGTCCAGGGTTGTGACTTGAAGAGTACATCAGTAGTGACTTAGCTCAGACCCTGTTCTGGAAATGAAATCACATACACCCGGCTTGGAAATCCACAGAGATATTCTGTTAGTGAGACCCTGGGAGTGCGGGATCAAATGTTTCAAATGACTCATGGAGTAGAGCCTCTTCCGGTTGGTATTCGGTACGGTGATGGCCTTGTTCTTCTTCATCGACTTTATTCAAAATATTGAAAGGAACAGTTGATTTAGTTGCATTTTGTCCCTTCAAAAAATGAAATTCTGCCGCCAGGAAGATCACAATTTACTTGGCTCGGTCTGTATAATTCAAAGTGATGACGTGATTGGTCGGTGCCTTTCGTGTTGACTGCGACTGTTATGCTTGTCGGCACTCACCCTAGTGATGATTACTGAACTGGCCTGAGTTCCTTGATTTAACTTTGAATGTCCATTTCATCCCAAAATACACTAACAAAACTAACCTGAAGAAAGGATTCTCCTGTTACTGTTGCGTGCATTCTATTCATGCAGTCCCGATGATTTCTGGTCAGTTGTGCTTACCATCAGTGTGCTGTCAGTTTACCCGACACGCTATACTTCAAATGAGGTGGTGAAATGTGGTTTAGGAGATTGACATTGCCGCACATGTTCGACGGTTCCAACATGGTACTACTGGGTGAGTGTACAGAAAAACACTCACATGTATAGTAAATTTACAAATGCTCTTTCTATGTGCAGGTCAGCTGTTCACTCAGAAGGTTGAACTCGAATTCTTGCTTGACGCCTCACACCAAGCAATAGAAGTTAATCGGCAGCGTAACATCCATGTCGGACTTTAAACAAGGGCAAGGCCTACTGCGTGCCGGCAAGCTGATATTCAATGCGAAGTTGCACAGACCGACTGAGTGCGGCTCACGTGGTGACACTGTTGGGCCGAAAGGACAGGATAGGTTCTGCCTTTGATGATAAAAGCATTTGTCGGATGATATGACAAACGGCTTCTTTTGTTTTTGCTACTTTAGAGAAAGCTCTAATCTCCAAAATCCTTCACCCGGTTCCCTTTCTAGGGTAGTCTGCGGTATCAATTCTGAGTTTCTATATCTACATTTTCCGTTCATTCTGCTGCTTCCAAAATTTCAATGCCGAAAGTATCCCTAAAAAGATATAGCATTTGTGATTTTACAAAGGAACACGCAAAATAACAAGTGGAGAAACAATAATAATATGCGAGTTAAAAACCAACGGCCGCATAATTCAACGAATTGGTTTTTGCATCATCGCTTGCTACTTCGAATAAACCAAGTCTCCTGTGCTGTAGTGATCTGGCCCATATGCTCCGAGGCCTGGTGTTATGGAGTGAAGTGCCACAGAATACAAGTGGCGGTCAAAGTTTTAGGCAATTAAAGATATTATATCATAGTCTGTCAGAAAAGTGATATGTGTTCGTATGCTATTCATTCATCCCTCATCTTTTGTAAACTCTTACATTGCTACATGAATACAAATATCTCACCACAATTCCAAATTCAGAAATCAACTCCCATAGCGCACAGGCGATATCTGGCGCTCAATTTGGTTGTTGGTTTCGTCTTGAAAACTGCAATACTCCGAGCCAAGATGGATGAACATAGTACAAACGCCGGTTTCTTTGCCGCTTTGGACGGAGCCACCTTGCGTATCCAAGTGACAGATTCCATCAAAGTGATGATGGCCTTTGACAGTAACTCACACTTGGCAAGTGCAGCAATCGACTACACTTTGGCACATTTATCTAATTCTTCGACGACTGATGCCTGGGAGTTCGAGTCAAGCCTTGTCATTTCTTGGCCAGGTCCACTGCTTCCACCGCCAATAGAACTGGTTGCTGCACAGTCTAATGGAGCTGATTCCTCGAATCCGTCGACAACTTGCAAACCAGGTTCGTGTGTAGTAAACAATTTCACCGGTTTTAATAACCTTACTCCGAAAGGTTGCTATCGTTTTCTGCAGATGTACATTTACCTGCGGAAGGATCGGTAGAATCTCAGTAGAATCTCCTGTTCATTATAGTTTTCAACTGAATTATCTTAATACAAACTGGCCAGGTTTCAAAGGACTGATAATCAGGGCACTAACATATTCCCTTTCCTATATTATCTGGTCAAAACTCCTGAAGAGCCCAATCACCTCCTTTTGTGACGCGCCAGGTGGGGGTTTTGTAGTACCTACCTTGTACATGAGGACCGAATTAAACGTGCAGGCAAACACGTTTGCAAATTAAAATGACGGAACTAAAAGACTTAGTCCGAACCTCAGCAGAGTTTCCAATTAGTAAGGGAAAAGGAAGGAAGGAGAAGGAATTTTTTCTTCGTGTTAGTATATTTTCCGTCCAAATGACTGAGGGGTTCGTTTCACGAGGCCAGATGGAAGGAGCTTTTTCTGGGAGTTTTCAGATTTTGGGAGCATGTGACGAAACTTTCATTTGTACCGCACTACTTGAATTTTCTTCTCGTTCAACTGATAAACAGAAACTGTCACGGCCTCTTCATACAGACCATTTGTGTTGGCGTCCAGGGACTGTCAAGTAAACTTAAATTATCTAATTTGCAAAGCGGTTGTACGTCCCCCAGGCCACGCGTGATGGCCTGGTAATCAGCACAACCACAGTAACACATTCAGCGAAGTCTCGGCACATCCTTACTTCGTTCTGAAAATAGTGTACACTTCGTGCAAAGTAGATTTGCTTGTCAACAAGATGGGACATGATTACCTTGGGATTCATAGTTTTCTAGTTGTGTAGACTTGACTGCCTACCTCGAATTGAGGTGCAATACCACCGAGGCAGCGCTGTAAATCATAGCGAAGTATATTCAATTTGTGGCACAGTTTCCAAAATAGTAAGGTTGTGTGGAAAATGGATTTAACTGCCGTGGATAATAAGGGAGGCAGTAGCAAATATAAAAGTATAAATGAATGTAAAATTGCCAATGTATTCTTTGTGATCAAGGGCAAGTATCGAAAACGTCAAGACATTCAATATTCCTCACCATTAAATCAAGACATTAGGCTTGACGATCAAAGATCTCCTGATCTGTCGAAAACAAAACAAAACCTCAGCTGAGAAAAACTGATATTCTGTGGACAAAGCATCGTATAAACACAGGCCATTCCATTATTTTTGTGTGCTGAACGGGATTCTGATATAGAGAACACGGTAAGAAGTCATCAGAGATGCCTAATAAGTTTATGTCAGTCCTGATACTGCTCTGCATTGTTTATACTCTCAGAAATTCTTAAAGTTAAGTGAGATTCGATAAGAACCTTCAAACCCACGCTTCCAGACTCCTGCAATTGTTCAGAGCCAGACGACAAACAGACGAGTATCGGATTTATATTAAAGATGTTTTTTTCCAAGGACGAATAGTTCTTCAATAAACTTTTTATTTGTATGAATTCTGCAATGACGTGTGCACACTCGCCTTACTTCATGGAACGATTTAACAATGGTTTATTTAAACGGTCATCAAAGTAGATCACCAAAAGGTGATTTTCCGAATTTGGTTCATAATTAAACTTGGTTCAGTGTGACCAGATTCTCCATAGGCAAACCGGACGTAACTCTGTGCTTGATTGTCGTTACTCCCTTCGGCGAGAGCAGGAGAGCTTAGTTTTTCTTGTAGTTGTTGAAAGAATCTTCATTTTCGAACTAAGACAAACTTTCTATCAACGTAGGCAAATTTTTATTGCTAACTCGGTATGGGTCGTAAAACGCCTAGTGGGCCAAAAAAATGACCCTCCAGTTTTGTACTCTGCATAATTCAATTATTGTCTGACGCTATGCAGCTGCTGTTTTTCCCCTTCTAGATAACGGAATCGTGATGGCTCTGATATTTATGTCCATCATCACGGCTGGGGTCGTGTTTGCCCTGATCGCATTCTTTCTATCACGGTAAATATTCGAATGTTGACAGCTTTCCATAGATCATTCTGTAACTTGTCTGATATATGTACCATTCCCCTAGGACCTTTGTCAACAGTTTTAAACTTTTTCATTACTCTCAAACCATGCATACTAATAAGCACATCGTAAAGAAGTCACTTCGTTTAGAACATAAGGTAGACGGAAACTCGGAGACTACGCCCAACTGATGAGCCCCAAGAATAGCAAAACCGATGGTGGGCTGGCGAACGTTTTTCAACTACCCCACACTTTGTTTACTTTGCAGTGAGGCGCGAGTGAATTTAATGCGCCGGAACTAGGTGTTGAATTTGGATGGTGAAGAATTCTGATATGTGGTCTCCAAAGGGATTTTAAGGAGTCTAAGAATTGTGGGTCGTTCGTTTACATTGAGTGCCGTTAGTCATACAGTTAATGCAACAAATGGGACTGTCCGGTATCATAACTGTCATTATGGCAGACCACCCTCTGTGGTCGCCAGTTCAGTGTGATACATTTGTTTTGTAATCACTGGGATTTTAACTGTTGGTGTATAATCCATTTGGATGGCTGTAGGGGAAGTGAATCTAACCAGTGTTCGTCTAGTAAGGCTGGAAAAATTGGATGAAAAATTCAACCATATTCTAGGAAAACGGTTATTTATTCTCTCGTTTGATTAGTACATCAGGCACAAACAACCATTTTACTAACTGTATAATCACCTTCTCTTGTAGCGGACATTTTGCTTTTAACCTTTGATAAAAATATCAAATCAGCATTGTAGGTCGAACATTGAGGACTACTTGTAAATGTTCATCACTCCGCTAGATTATGCAAGATATTTCACAAAGGCTGTCTCCCAAAAAGGGTGGTTTCATGAAAAGTCAACAACACTGAACCCATTCTGGAGAATGTCGTCAAACCTGAAAAAAATTAATTACGTATGCTACCCTTCAACAGGTTACTCGTTCACAAATGCATAATTGCCACAGCAAACAGAGATATATGTACAAAAATGGTACGGCGTGAAACTTCGAATGGACAAAAATTACTCAGACCAAAACAGTCAGATTCCCAAAGGTTTTTCTTTACAGAGGTTTTTTTATTCTGTCCAAACACGGAAAATTTGTGTAAAGTTTTTTTATGAATGCACTTTCGATAACAAGTACCCATGCTATTAAGTTTTTGACTAATCATTTTATATCCATTAAATTAACTTCACTCACCAGCTGGTACCGTCGAAGAAAGATGTATCGAGAGGGTCCCAACAAACTTATTCTTTATCCGGATGATTTAATCTTTGTGAAAACAGCCAGAGAGCCCCGACCGACAGCTCCAGTGAGTGAAGGATTGTTTGCCTCGACTATATTATTATCCCGTTATGTTGTTTCTGAAAATCTCCCAATCCCACCATATGAACAGCATAGGAATCTGTGGTTAACATGTCACTTCCCAGCTCGTTCCTTCAGGATGTCGTCAAACTTGTTACAAATTGAACATGTTCCCACTAGTTTACACGCTTGGCAAGATGAATATTTTGGTGGCATCAACGCGCGGTGTCCAACACACGTCCAGGTAAGAAACCCTATCCATAGTCACACCACTCTCGCTTGAACGGTCGTGTTCTTGTTCTGGCGTAATCATTCCGGTGAGCCCACACGAAAGGAAAGCACTGTACTCGAGTTTCGCTCTTTTTGGAGCTCATCAGCAGTGAATATCCAATGGCCGTCCCGGGATTTGAACCCCGGACATCTGACACGCGAGGCGAGCGTGTAACCGCTACTCTACCAACACACTCTGGAGGTATCTGAATTTTCACGTCTGAACAGGCGAACGTGTTCGCACTTGAGCGGCGTGATTGGTGTGCCCAACTCAACGAACGACGACCCAGTAACTGTCCTGGTTGTGACGATCGATTGACCCGCCAGTCAGGACTTCCCACTCAAGTAGCGTGGCACACTCTTGAAACCCACTGAGCAGCATTTTTGGTTGCAATTTTGGGGTTTTGCGGGATAGGTATTTTGTTGACAGGTTGATATAATTAGGGTTCCTTTGCCAACTGAAATGCCTTCTAACCAAAGAAAAGAAGCTAAGTTAAGTGCAAGATTACTGGAAACCTAGGTGCTTTCTATTTTGAATTGGAAAAGGGTCAACTTGCTTTTAGAGAACATGGCGGACTAACACCATCGTCACTCTGATTTCACACTTTGGTAATCATATTTGTTTGTATGAATGGTTAACTGTCTCAAACAAGCTGCCATTAAGGCCTTGAATGTTCTCCAGAAAAAAGCAAATGAGCATATCTGCGGCTGTTCTAAATGGGAAAGCCTTCAGGAAATTATTGTACTCATTCATACTTCTTTACTTGTAGATATTTTCAGTGAGTTGGGTATTCTAAACTATATGGAGAAGCTTGGATTTAACCAGCTAATCATCTGGCTAGTAAGAAACAGTCTGAAGGCCTTAGCAGAATACTTATTCTCCCACAAAAGACTTGACAATCACCATGACGTGGGCCTGAAGTTTAGTCCTGCGGTTATCATAACTAGATAGTTGAACAACGCCCAGCTTTCGAAACTTTTGTGACAATCGGTGGATCTATTGTTGGACAACTTTTCGCTTTTGACACAAAAGCTTCGTCAGGCCGATTGACTAGGTTCCGAGGTTGGTGGAGATTTAAGGCGGGAGGAGAACCAATCAGCTAAGTCAAGCTGAGGGATTTTAGTCTGTTAGAGTGGTTGAACAAGTGTTGGGTCGGTGGGGAAACCTACATGTGTTTGGGTCCAGCCTAGGGTCTAGTTCTTCTGGTTCGGTTCATTTGATGGTCCCTCTTGAACGTCGTTTGAACCTTCTGTCCGTCTGTGTGGGTGAGCTGGGGCTAAGATAGTTGTGTAAGAGGGATGCTGTGACCTTTGTTCGGGCTGGGATTTCCAACCCCCACTCCCCGGTTTTTTCCAATGATCCTACGTGGATTGACAGCACACTGTCACGTGTCGACTCGGCTTATCTAAGACAGCTTTCCATACGCTCGCCAGCTCCACACCCTCGATTCTATTCACGCTGTGATGCTTAGTAATTTCCACCGCCTCAGCTATCAGCTACTGTGTGAATCGCAGTCCGCGTTTGGCATTCTTCTGCATTCCTTGGTGGGTTGTTAATCCTTCTTTTATGCTCACTAATTCTGGTGTGCAATTCCCTGGCAGTTTGTCCTATATAAACCTTAGCATAATCGTTTCAGTTAGTTTTATACATACAGTCCTTAGTCCTTCCAACCGGCAAGAGATCCTTCAATTGCACCAAAACTGAGCGTAGCGTTTTTCCCTTCTGAAAAGCTACTCGAATGTTGGCTAAGTTCAACAATCTTCGAATAACCTCCGATGTTCCTGCTTTACATGGAATGACTGCTGTGCCAATCCATTCTTTACTGGGTCTAGATACTGGAGCCAATATCTTTCCTAGTTGACGCTTAATCAAACTCACTGGGTATCCTATTTCTTGAAGTTTGTTGGCAATCTCGATTTGAGCTGCCGTTCGGTCGATCACTTCTGTGCACAGCGCTCTGACTCGATGAAACATCGATGAGACAATAGCGTACACGGACTTTGGGTATGCTGATGAATAGCCTAAGACGGTTCCCGTGTCTGTTGGTTTCTGGTAGATAGTCGTTTTCAATTGCCCACCAATCTTATGTGCTATGCAGTCCAGAAAGGGTAATATGCCCGAGATGGACTCTATTTCCATGCTAAACTTAATGTGGGGGTTTAAACTATTGAGATAATCGTGGAAGCTGTTCACTTTATCTCGTTTGATTACAACAAACGTGTCGTCAACATAACGTCAAAAAAACTTTGGGCGGACAATGATATCCGGCCAAAGCTCTTTGTTCGTAGTCCTCCATGTAAATTTTAGCTAAAACTGGGGATATTTGAGATCCCATTGCAAGACCCTGTTCTTGTGAGTAAACAGTTGTGTCAAAAACAAACTGATCAAGATTCAAGCACACTCTTACACCCTCAAATATTTCACCCACCGAGAGCTGTGTCCGTCCCCCGATTGTCGTGTCTGCCAGTAACAACCCCTTAGTTACCTCCAGAGCACCTGTCCTAGGGATGTTTGTGTACATTGAGGTTACGTCAAAACTCATGAGGACTTAGTCCATTTCCGAAGGAAGCCCTGCGACCTTGCTGGCAAAGTCGTACGAATTCCTAAGGAAGGTGCTTGATTTCCCCGTGAGCGGTTTTAGTATACCCGCTAAGAATCTGGCCAGTTCATGCGGCGGCGAGCCTATACCAATGTCCCGATGGCCTTATCGGGACATCTAAACTTGTGAATTTTTGGCAATCCGTAGAGTCGCGGTTGAATCGCACTGTTATGGATATAACGGATACCTACCAATTACCTTGCCCTAAGTGGTCTATTACAGATCTTAAATATCTCCCGACTTTTTCACGTGGTTGAACACCCAATTTTGTTTTGTTGGGACTCAGCAGAAAAGTGTAGACTGGCCTTACACCCAGCTATTGTTTAAGAGCTCAGGATAGTTGCTCAAAGAACTACATGGCTGATAGTCATTTTATATAGCTGTTACAAACAGCACGAAACCGCTGACCAGATGGTCGTCCCACATGTTTCCGCTCATCCATAAAATTCAGGTCCTTTTCTGTAGCCTGAGAAGCGGATATATTTTACTATTACTGTCTCCTTTGTTCCCATATTCTATTTAAAAACCCAAACACAGAGTAATCCCGACTTGCGTTTTCCGACTTTGAGCACTGAGCTGAAGCCTAATGCGAGCATTCCTAGTCGAAATGGACTCCAGGTGGAGGATCCCAGCAAATCTCTGGCATCAGTGATCAGTGGAGACGGAATAAGTGACACAAATGCTGCTCGGTACAACGTAAGTTTTAGCCTTTTAGCAACTGAAATGTTGCAATGGCTTTAGGTCATGTAATTCCCCTTATTCATGCCCCTGAGTGAATTAGCCTTCAGTTAACCAAATGGTTTTTGCGTGTTAACGGTGGCTAAAGCACTGAACGCCCGAGTATGCTAGTGCGGAGCCGGGTGTGTCAATACAGCTGGGCCTTGAATTCCGACGTAATCGCGAAGGAAAGCTCGCGAAAGCCTGTTGAAAGCCACAGGCCACTTTGAAAATATGATGACATTGCAAGGAGCAATATTACCGGACTAAACAAGGAGGTTCCGGTTGTAACGGACAACATGGGACAGCTAAAAGGCGGATCGAATGGCAACAAACAATCAGTGAATTTAAAACATCGGTAGAATGAATTATCCTTTTATCGTGACTAGTAGACACACAATGCTGATCAAACGAACAAAAATGTGCAGTTACACACAGTTTACTCAGTTACTGAGGCCAATTGTGAAGCTGCTCGGCTTTCGACAAATGAAGCAAAGGTGATACTCAAAGCATCTTGGATAAATATCTTCGAATTAGATGAACAATCGATCCAAATATATTCCAGGGATTTATTGTTACAGCCTGCTTGCTTGGAGATGGCATTCTTCAAGGTTTGTGAAAACCTCGAATGTGATGTAGCTGTGAGCTTACCCGTGCTCGAAACGGAAAAGTAAATTGACAGAATATATTCCGATAGCCACACATTTGTTTGTGAAGTTTTTAGGTACTAATATCTTCTCTTGCACAGAAATACCCGGGAAGATTTTATGGAGCAAACCAGCAAGTCAGGGAGTCGATGCTGTTCGTCGACGCCCAAAAGTTTATTCAGTTATGCTCATTTATCGCGGACTATGTTATGCAAGCGTCATTTGGAAGGCAATTGAGGGGATAAGGTACAGAAACTCAGTATAGCACCTCAATTAATTATTTTTACAGGTGGTATGCAAAACGATGTTTTGATTCCCACTTATGGCCACAAATTTAGTTTGCATTTTGTCATCATGAATACTATTCACACTAACCTGCGAGTAGCTTCAACTGGCAGTTTAGCTTTCCTGGATATTACCAGGATTCAAAGTCCGAACAAGACCGAACAAAGGGCGGTCCATCATGAAGTCATATGCAGTGGCCACTGTCTTAAATTTCAGTTGATGTCCCATCATTTATAAGTGGGAGCATGAAGAAACGACTTCCGATTGGAAGAGAGTTAGGTATATCAAACCAGCTTCTTGGAAAATACACTTTTAAACAAGTCAATTCGTTTATGTCTACTCCCCATAGTTTCAAAACAGGCACAGCCTTTCATGAAATCACACTGTTCCCTAAAAAGAGGTTTACTCTGTCGAGTGCAACAACCGGCTTATATCAGCAGTGAAGTGTAAAATGCTACCAGAGATAGTATGTTTCAGAGTGAACCCAAAGGTTCTTTTCACTACTCTGCCGCAGTCTCCATGTGTCGCTTCGCTTGAATTTGCAGTGAAACTTGCATAGATTGGAAGGATTGGCTCCGTTCTCTGAGCACTATCTAGGACACTACTGAGTAGCCCGCAACATAAGGGTTCAGTATCAGTCACACGTGCCTTGGGTTCATCATCAAGCTTTATCCCTGAAGCAGGTCTTGTATATTATCTTTCTAGATGGTATAATGCTGTCGTTACCCCAAATACTGTTAATCAGAGTACAACAGGTAATGGGGTGCCCACAAAATGTATTGGGTCACTCCGTAGCTCTCCTTATCCTCTCTTCATGAGAAAAAATGTAACATTCAATGCGTGATATACGTTGTTTTACCATATACCCCCAAATATAGGGCATTCTATATTAGTAAAAATTGAAAGGTGCCTTCTGTTTTTGGTTCTACGCTGGATGTGAAAAAAACTAGACATGTAAAAACTAACAAACTTTGTACTTTGAGCAACATCTGGTGAGTAAAGAAATTAAGGAAACTCAGGTTCAAAGAGCGCTATAGGTTTAGTTCACCTTTTTGTTCCCAGCCTAAGATCATTGCCAGGTAAGTTTTAGAGAATAAAATGTATTTCTTGTTCATGGGACTCCTCATTTGGGTCTCCTGTTAACACTGAAGTACTTTGCGGTCGACTGCATTTCATCACTTGCGTGAATTTCGGTTTACAAGTATAACTTAAGAATGATGGAACCTGAGTTCTGTGTCCAGCTCATGGGCCTCAAGTAGCGCGGAACCGGTAGTGAATTTTTGAAGAGTTCTCAGCACAACTATAAATAGGATGTCTTATCAAGCATAATTTCACAAAGCGATTAGACCGTTCGTGATCCATTGTAATTACGGAATTAACTGTGGCCGGAAGATCATAGGCAAGTTGTTCGTCTAACCGAATCGTTCTTAGCGTGTTCTGGAGTTGAACCAAGCTATGCAGTTGAAGTAGGTGACAAATAAGTCGCTGAAGCATGAATCAGCGATTCTTTGTTGCGTATAGTGATCATAAACGAGGACACAGAAACTAAAACCCAGCTGAAACGGTGAGAGGCAGCCAAGGTTTCTTTGTCAGGTCAAAGAACAGCCTGGCGAGCATCGTTGGGACTGTGTGTGTGGGGTGGAAGCCATCAGTAGGTTGACAGCGTGAATGGTTTGAACATGCGTGATAGTGGGAATAGGTTTGACTGACAACAGATGATATGGTGTAGGCCCACACAATCGAAAGTTCATCGCGGTGTAGAATACATAGCTCTAGAATCACAGGGAGTTGCCAAATGTGACAGTAGGGTCTCACTTTATGTAGCTTTCAATGGCTGTTGATACAAACATGTGCGCTTAGCGTTTTCAACCATATAGCATCTGGGATTCTCACATCTGAACCGCACAGTATTTCGGAGTTGAAATTTTTAATAAAGTGGATTCTAACAATAAACAGAAGTCTAGTTTTGCCTTCCGAGAATTTCCCCAAATACAATGTTTTATTTAAATACAGAGATAGAGTAAACAGGCACGAAATCTGTATTTGGATAGCTTAAAGTTTGATGGTGTGTAGATTTTTAAAAGTGGTTTAGGAATCATGTTCGGAAAAGTGGCTGTGAACAGACTTACTTATTTTTTAAGTTGGAATTCAAAAATTATATTTCATGGAAAACTAATGTGGGAGAAGCTTAGGGTCTTAAGTTAATTTGTCCCAACAAAGGTTCAGACTGTGGGATAGAGGCACAAAAAATGTCGACCTCCAAAATATCAAGCATTTTCTTAAGCTTCGGTCTCATCTATTTTCTCAGTCTGACAACCTTGCTCACTTTCATGTGTAGTCTGACAAGATGTACGCTTTGTGTTTTCCCAATCATCACAGTACAAAACACTACTTTGCTACATTTTCCTGTTCACGAAATACGGTTATCAATTTGGAAAACTTTTCTCTCGTTTAAGAACGGTCTTGTCTACGTAAAACGTCTCAACTTGGAGAATGCAACTTTGAAAGGAAAATTTTTGGACACGGTTCGGACACTTCGGGAGATCCGTCATGAAAACATTAATCAGATGATTGGCTGCTACGTAGATATCAGCTCAGCTTTCAATGCTGTTGATACAAACATGTGCGCTTAGCGTTTTCAACCATATAGCATCTGGGATTCTCACATCTGAACCGCACAGTATTTCGGAGTTGAAATTTTTAATAAAGTGGATTCTAACAATAAACAGAAGTCTAGTTTTGCCTTCCGAGAATTTCCCCAAATACAATGTTTTATTTAAATACAGAGATAGAGTAAACAGGCACGAAATCTGTATTTGGATAGCTTAAAGTTTGATGGTGTGTAGATTTTTAAAAGTGGTTTAGGAATCATGTTCGGAAAAGTGGCTGTGAACAGACTTACTTATTTTTTAAGTTGGAATTCAAAAATTATATTTCATGGAAAACTAATGTGGGAGAAGCTTAGGGTCTTAAGTTAATTTGTCCCAACAAAGGTTCAGACTGTGGGATAGAGGCACAAAAAATGTCGACCTCCAAAATATCAAGCATTTTCTTAAGCTTCGGTCTCATCTATTTTCTCAGTCTGACAACCTTGCTCACTTTCATGTGTAGTCTGACAAGATGTACGCTTTGTGTTTTCCCAATCATCACAGTACAAAACACTACTTTGCTACATTTTCCTGTTCACGAAATACGGTTATCAATTTGGAAAACTTTTCTCTCGTTTAAGAACGGTCTTGTCTACGTAAAACGTCTCAACTTGGAGAATGCAACTTTGAAAGGAAAATTTTTGGACACGGTTCGGACACTTCGGGAGATCCGTCATGAAAACATTAATCAGATGATTGGCTGCTACGTAGATATCAGCTCACTGTGCATTGTCTTTGAACACTGTAGCAGAGGGAGCCTACTGGTGAGTTCAGCCGCTTTGTATCCGCTCAACTTATTAGAATGATTCTTTTCCCAACCAAACGGGCTTTCATCCTTCACATTTTTCGGATATATTATTAGTCAGGAAGTTCACGGCTGTCAGGTAAAATCTGATTGCAAGTTCTCGCAGCAAGTGTTTGTACTCGTCTTTTGTTTCACCAAACTCTTTGCATAACATCAGCGATCCTGGACCGTTTTCAGTGGTCTCCTCAGTATGCGTTTTGAAACGAAACAAAACCATCACCCGACTGCTATGAATTCAGGGTATGTGTTTCATTTCATCGGTGTGCAAAAGAGCATAGCTGTCAATTTCCCAATCAACTCGACACTTCTGCATGTTACACAGTCGTCAAAGTACATCCAAACTAAAGGTGACATGATTTGCTGTGAATGGGTGGCTCGTTGATTTAAAAAACGGTCTCCAAACGTGTTCAGCTTGTTAAATTTTCGGAGGACAGCGTAATTTAGACACCAAACGTTTGCATAAATGTACGATATGAGTGCATTTTCATTCTGTTAATCTACATTTTTTCGCATGTTATACGAATTTAAAAGAATGATGAATTATTTTGGGGTAAAATATTTTGAATCAGACTGTGCCACAGTAAAATAGCGCTGATTCATTCACCGTTATTCCGTCAGCAATCCGGCTTGCATTTTTTCATCCTTTACGGCGTTCGCTAAAAATGTGCACAAACCCCAACGCCTGAACGCACGTTTATACACGGACGTAGGCACACACGTTTGTTTATTTCAATTCACCGGCCCAATGAGGAGTTTTCGCGAGGTTGGTGCGCTAGGTAATCTGTACTCACAAATCGTGCCACCCGAATCGCAGAAAAAACGCATCTGTCACCTGCTGAGATTAACCGTTTCAAACCAGTTTCTTAAGCGTCTCCTATTTAAATACGTCATAGTAAGGTGACTAAAGAACACATGATAAAGCAAAATGTATCTGTGTGGTGCTCAAAAAAGCGACATCCCAATCTCAGGCCCTGATTCACCCGACTTTGCTACCGAATGGTACTGACTTAGTTTGGGTTTTCGTACCGTGTTGAACGTGAAACTTTGGAAGCCTTACGCCACAGATGGCATTTTGTGAACACTGGATCGCTGAAGCACACCTAGCCATCAATTTGTTATCCACGATAGGTGCGTAGCTAGTGGACGAAATAGCCGACGGAAAGTTCCGAAAGCAGGTAGATCAGCTGCACATAGGGTGGAGGAATACTTCTTTTATGAGTTGTGATGCGAATGGTTTCAGTTCGGTTTATGCCGTATCCGTCTTATACCTGAGGGCCCTCCGACCTCAACTGATACGTACCACAACAAGAATACTGCCATAAGCAGGGATGAGGTCATCAATCAAAGCACACGGCAAAGAAACTGTGCAATTCCTGATCATAGCATTTTGAAAAGTTTCGAATATGAATGACTTTGTGCACCAAAAATCCACGGAGAATACGTAGTTGGCATTGTCACACCAGCTAGAGTGTGAAAAGATTCTGTTGTGCAGTGGGATGCAAACGGATGCAAACTATGCACTTACGAGCCATTTTCGGATTTTTTCATTGAATGTGGTTTACAACAGATAATATCTCTATGCCGCTGGGGTCCATTCATCCCTGTAGTTTGAAGGCATTAAATTATTTTTGCCCAAATTTATAACCTCCAGAGTCCTCCAATTAGTTCGTTGTTCAAAAATGCTGTTGTTAAGCAAGATGTTTTCATTTTAAGCCATAGCGGATAATGGGTAATAAAAAACTGTTGATTGTAATAGAAATGCATTGGTGACTTAACAAAGAATGTAGCAGAATACTTGTTATCTCAACCAAACCGTAAATAAAGAAACTTTAGGTTTCCGAGACTAACAGTTAATGTGATATTCTGTTCGATACACATGAATAATAAATTGCATAACACAGGCGGAAAATCAATTCGAAAGTTGGGACACTGGAATTCGCAAACTTTTAAAACTCCACCCCAAGTATTCATCAGTTAAAGAAGTGTCACGCAAGTTTGTTTAGTAAAAAGCCTCCTGCTACAGCTATTCGGTTGCCCCAGGTGATATTCACCACGCCCAGTAGCCATGGCGGCCAAAATTAGCGGGGTTGTCCCACTACCACTCGAAATTCTGAATAATTTTCAGCACCAGTTGATCGCAGCTACAAAACCCCTTTAAATTCATTTACGCGCAAGAGAATGATTACGTGCCCCATGAAACAAAAAATACATCTTGTTGACCGGCTAACTAAATTCGGTTGCGATTTTTATGCGACATTCCACGGACAGCAGTTTAATCTCTTGACAGCTAAGCCAATAAAACTGTTTTCAGCGATAAGAATGTTAATTGTTGTCTCCCGAACTGAAGACCAACGCCAGCCGAAGGAACTAAAATGAAGTTGGATTAAGAGCATCTCCGTTGACAAATGAAACTCAAAATTTTGCAAAATCACGATCAAATGTGCATGTGCGATTTGTTCTTTTACGACTTATGTGTCTTCAGACTGTTGGTTGATGGAGCTATATGGAAGTTTAGTTAATCTTGTTTTGTTCTAGGTTGAATACTGGGAGGCTATCTTGTAAGAACTGGCACCTACTTGCAGTAAACCAGTCAAATTGAAGTATAGAGAATTGAGAAGCAGGTTTTTAAAAGTGAACTTTGAACCAGCACGTGTGATGAAACCCTCAACTAAATGCTGGCTGATCGTGATAACTGCAGTGCCATTGTGGTACCGGTGATCCCTCCTCGTTGAACTGAAAAATCATGTATCAATTCCGTATACTAAAAGGGCTTGACTCAAGTCAGTTTCATGAACCACAAAATGCCGATTAAATAAAGGGGGAACTCGGTGGGACCAAATGCCAATTTCAGGCAGTAACTGAGTTTTTGAAGACTTCAGCTCTTGACAGATAGAGATGGACCAATATATACGGCGGCTAAAAAGAAGTGCTTATGTGATTGGTCTAAAAACGGTTTGTTGAACATAGTATCAAGAAACAATGACTACCCAGTTGGATAACCGGTAGACTCATTGGTTAATGCTTCTTGTCTACCCTATGCAGCCGTTTTAAACTGACGATTCATCATTTCAGCGTCTTAAATTCCAGTGCGAATTTCACTGGCGATGTGTTGTAACAAGTTCAATTCGGATGAAAATTTTAGTGTCAACGCATCATTCGCCGGACAAACGTCCATATCAAACAACATAACAGGATATTCAGCTGCATTCAGTTGAGTATCCAAGAGACTGTTCTTCACAAAGATGTGGAACTCGATTGTTGTATGCATCGGGAAACTGAATTCTCAAATAATTTGCATTTACCGGAGGACTCAACTGAAGCTCTCGTTTATGATATTCTTCAAGTGAATATGCTACTCAAAGGCCTTCTTATATTTCAGTTGTTATGATATTTGAGATATCGCAGTCTACTTTCAGGCTTGCTGAAAACTCCTTGAAAGTCGACGACTGTAGTCGACCTTCCTGGGGCTCAGAAGGTGGGTGCAGTCCAAGAAGTTCGATCGTTTAAAGTGAAAACATAAGCTGTCACAGACTGTGAATCATTAGGTCTTATTTGTGCAAAACCCAGCAGGACATCAGCCTTAACCGTTTACTTTTGGTCCTATTTTGCAGGCCAGAGGGATTCTAATAACTAAGCACAAGTAATACATTGCAGTATAAAAACAGTGATCCAAAATTTACGAAATATAACCACATAGACCATATTTACCATTGATCTATACCTCCATGGTCCAAGAAATCAAAGGAAAACGGGGAAATTTAGCAGTAGTTTTTGACACCAAAATAGCTGACTGTAATCGGACATAAGTGGAGGTTATAGGAAACCCTGTGTTCAAGAATCGTGTGGCAAGTCCACAGAAGCCTTCTGGCGAACCACTAGCAGGCTAAGATTGGTTGACCACAAATGCTTGATTGGTAGCTGGAATCACTTACCATAACAGTACCTGTGCGCCAATATCACTTATCCAAATGGAAGAAGCGATCCCGAAATCTGACTTAATCTTACTGTCTATTGACTAATCCACGATAATCAACCAAACATGGATGGTCGGAATGCATCTTTGTCCCAATAACTCAGAGCTACCTAAGGAGAATCAAGCAGGCAAAGCTTCGGTTTTAAGTAGCTAGTAATTAATCATAATGAAATTTTCTGTCAGGTAGTTTAATTCGACGAGAGTTCCGTATATGACTGTCCACAGTTGGGTGAAATTTTAAACTCCTTTACCGTTTACAGGACGTTATCAAAAAGGAGTCTATCACGCTTGACTGGGAATTCAAACTATCTCTTATTACTGACGTTGTGAAGGTGAGTTATTCATTGATTAAGATTGCAACTCTGTCAAGCTACTGCGGTCATCTTTTAACGTTACTTGTCCTGTTTTCCTTGAAAAGGTGTGGTAAGGTATTAAAACGTTGCATCTCCTGGATAGTAGTAAGGTGGATAGGATGGTATGGATACAGATGATTATAGATATATCGGATTTCTTCGCGCATAGACAGATACATACATACATACATACATACATACATACAAACATACATACATACATACA
>NW_008751708.1:357910-368945 GCF_000715545.1 Opisthorchis viverrini
TAGATAGATAGATAGATTGATAGATAGATAGATAGATAGATAGATAGGGTGGATGAATTGGCGTATTTGTCACAAGTGTTTTTGGTGGTTTGTATTGTCGTTCCCGCAGCTGTTCTCTGATTACTAATTACGCGTTTTGAACTATGCGGAAGAATAAATTCACCAGAGCATCTCATAACCACGCCAAGTTTAGCTTGGCGATGCCTTCTCTTCAAATCCAATAAGTGCACAACTACGGAAAGCGAGAAAATAATGTCCAGGTTGTGGACGATAATCAGCTCACAAGATGTCCGTGTCCGCCATGTAGCATGCAAGCCGTACGCGTTGTAAACACCATAATGTCGAGCGATCAATCACGTTGAATATCAGGTCTTTCAACGTTTAATTACTCTGTGTTGGCTTATTAAGGGCTGCTTATTCAAATGTCCATCATAATACCAGTCACTTCTGGTCAGCTAACTGGCTTTCTATTTGGATGCATAAATGCTTGCCAGTCCATAAGTTACGAAGATCGTTGTTGAAATCACTTGCCTTGTTCTAACACATTGAGTGGACCAGTTATATTCTTTGACTCTGACTTTTACGGTTAATGGGCTATCGATCCTGGATGCTGGATGATGGCCAGAAAGGTACATTGCTTCATCAGACAGTGACCTATTTTTGATAAAATATAGGTTTATTTATTGCCAAAGCTGACGTTGATAAGTAAGAATGGTTTTCAGTGTAAAATTTGGGCTTTAGTACAGGTATCTCTCGTCAGGAATTAGGCCTCACAAATTATGAATTAAGAAAGGTAGTTCTGAAAATGCAGATTGAGTGGATATGGAAGCCATAGATCTTCACAATCACAGCTATACTATTTTCGTTCGGGTCCGGGGTGCATCTGGAAAGTTTGCTAATGCTTATACGCCCGCCCCATTTTAGGAAAATGTATTGCGTCAACCCCCAACGGAGCCATTGGTAATGGTCCAACAGCGGGCCTCATCAGCATGTTTAGGCTACTGTGCCAGAAAAACTAATGAAGCTAAATTTGTTTGCAGATGCTTGTCAAAAGGAGGCATCCGATGTAATGCTGATACTTATGTTTTCGAAACAATTCCAAACTTTATGAGGTAAACTGATTGTAGTTTTGTTTTGTCGGAAAGTATGTGGCACGTCAGGTGACTTACTAAATTACCTGTCCTTGTTTCCTTCTAGGGAATGCGATTTCTTCATGCCAGCCCAGCAAAAAAACACGGATGGCTCAAGTCCAGCAACTGTTGCGTGGACGGTCGATGGGTCGTCAAGATAACAGATTACGGTTTGCCTGATATGTATGCCGTTTATGGTGAGAGCAGGAAGATTGATGATAAAGGTAAGTGGAGGCATTTCTAATAACAAAATATACTGTTTCAATTGAATTGCAGGCAAAACAAAAAACACGCGGTACATTTTATCGACTATTTCTCTCCAAACAGGACGCAGCTTCTTGAAGTTATCAAGAAAAATGTAAATGAAATCTAGAAATCTTGCGAGTATCAGTCGGAAAGGAAAAAATCCTACGTGACGAAATTTCTGATGGCATCGTTTTTGTTCCTTCAAATTGAAATAGTTCCCAGGTTTGAGGGCTAAAGTCACCTACTTTTGAACTTTAATTACTCTGTGATCACGTTTGAAAAAGATTTTCAGAAAATAACTTCAATTAGTTGTTAAAATTCGTTGAGACCCTTTTCATAAGGGCGAGTGATTTGCACTAATCTCATTGAAAATACTTGGTTTTGGGTTGATAATTTAAGCAACAAAGACTACTGAATAATAGCTTCCCACTCAACGCATTCTATCATTCTAAAATGAGGTCATGCTAAGAACGGACCACAGTCAGCCGGGCACTTGTAATATTCTTCATTGGTAAAATCCTTCTAGGGTGGAATACGTTAGGAGACTGCAGTTTTAGTTCACCTTTTATGATGGAGATGACTGTCATTGCCACCCACAAGTTTATCGCGTTACTGATTTCATTCAAGCACCACTTTACACATCTTTGGAGTGAGCTTTCAACAGTGAAAATTCATAACAGCTTGCGGTTACTCGAAAACGAATGTGCTACAACTGTGCAGATTTACTGGAGAGATAGTGGGCCTTAACTTCAAATGAATATGCACTATATGCGCGCGTTCCGTGCCATCAGATTAGTGACAAACCTTATTTGGAACTTGGATGTTGTGGGAAGGGCTACTGTGATCCTGGAGGCAGTGAACCTCAAAGAGTGAGCAATGACAGCTAAAACAGCCAGGACACACCTCCCACACGCAGTGTTGCTAATATAAAATGAGGTAGAGCAGAAAAATTAAAAACTAAAAATATATTTCAAAAATGTCTGGAGCAGAAAAATTAGTGTGAATTAGAGGAAAAGTGATCAGGGAAGATTTTACCCAAATATTTGCAGCTAATATGTCCACTTGTTAGCTGCGGCTCCATAGCGTAATAAAGGAAAAAGCCGCATATTTATTCTGCATGAAGACATGATTTACCATAAATGGCTGAGCGCTTTGCAAATATAGTGTGTGTGAGCTCACGCAGGCTGAATATAAAAATTCACATGTTTTTCCTTACAGTACATCCTCTTAGTTAGCAAGCACAATTTCGGACCGATGAGCAGGTCAAAACATCTTGTCTCCCTTAACACGGCAGCAAATGTACAACTGGGTCTCATTCTGAAAGACAGCTGATGACGAAATAGGTACCAGCTGGCCACTGTTCATATGCTGTGACAGACGTGATGTTTTGCAGAGTTCATCACCGAGCAGTCGACCTGGGATAGATTAATTAATTACAATGATGTCATAATCAAGCATTTAGGCGTGCATTGTGACACTGTCGTATTCGGTTCCTTCATGTTGCCGCCACACGCAGAAGGTAGATACTAGGAAGGGACGAAGCTACTATCATTTCTTTTTGCCTGACAACAGCTGCACAGAATATCTATGCAACTAGATGTTAGGCTGGAAATATTAAGGAGATGGGGTTATTAAGAGATAGGTTACGCTGGTACTCCATGTTCTTTGGCACATTCAGGACAACTCTGTGAGTTGTTCTGTTGGAGGAAAGCATGCTAGTTGGGGCATAGTTTATGCTTGCTGAGGGTCATCATAAAGTGATTTTCTATCTCAACTGGATTTCACTACAAGGTAGACTGTACGTGCGAAATTTTAAAAGTAAGATAGCCCCAGCGGAAACACTTCACCACAAAAACCTGAAAAAGGGTTATCTTACATTGTTTGCGACAAGAAAACCTCCCGAGAGAAGAAAATGCCAACTTTTGGTCAAGATCATGGTCGTAGTGTTTTGTAGTGTGTGTGGTAGTTTAATTATGACCTTCCGCACATTTGAATCAGACCAGCAGGATCGAAAGAACATTCTTTCATCTATTTACGTAGCTGAAGTCATCGAAATATCATCCCTGTAGCCTACTGCCTCCAAGCCTCATGAGACTCATTCAGATCCCATGGCATGTCTCTGCGCTTGCTACCAATCGAAACATCACGACTTCTGTAGATGTTGCCGTAGTGTGACTAAGACTGGCGCACATGTACAACCAATGTCTAGGAGTGTCTGTCACAGAGTTTAATGGACTTTTTAACAGTTCCGGTCCTCATAGTACCCGCCTAAAACGGTATGTTTACTGAGGGTTTTCATAAAGTAATTTTCTTCTATCTCAACTGGATTGCACTACAAGGTAGACTGTATGTGTGAAATTTTAAAAGTAAGATAGCCCCAGCGGAAACACTTCACCACAAAAACCTGAAAAAGGGTTATCTTACATTGTTTGCGACAAGAAAACCTCCCGAGAGAAGAAAATGCCAACTTTTGGTCAAGATCATGGTCGTAGTGTTTTGTAGTGTGTGTGGTAGTTTAATTATGACCTTCCGCACATTTGAATCAGACCAGCAGGATCGAAAGAACATTCTTTCATCTATTTACGTAGCTGAAGTCATCGAAATATCATCCCTGTAGCCTACTGCCTCCAAGCCTCATGAGACTCATTCAGATCCCATGGCATGTCTCTGCGCTTGCTACCAATCGAAACATCACGACTTCTGTAGATGTTGCCGTAGTGTATTCACATCCCATGGCATGTCTGCGCTTGCTGCCAATCGAAACGTCACGACTTCTGTAGATGTTGCCGTAGTGTGACTAAGACTGGCGCACATGTACAACCAATGTCTAGGAGTGTCTGTCACAGAGTTTAATGGACTTTTTAACAGTTCCGGTCCTCATAGTACCCGCCTAAAACGGCCGAGCACGTGAACGAACAATCTACCGACGAGATTTTTCTTTAGTGTTCATTACACTTTATTGTTCTCTGTGCACAACGTCCATACACACAAACTGGCAAATTGTATGTATTTCAACCAGCTCATGATTCATAATTTCACATAACTAGTTAGGGGTTCGAACAACATGCTTTAATTTTCAAGCGTTTTGGAGTTCTTCGGTTTCACAAATGAGCTCAGTGTCACTAAATCTGTATTTTGGAGGGGAATGCAAGTCCCAGTTCTAGAAAACACATCAATACTGAACTAACCTGGACGCTAATATTTGACATCCGTATTTCAATATTCGGTTGGTCTTTTGTTGCGCAACCACGCCAGATCAGCAAGTTGCAAACGCAACGAAAGCATCAGATAAGTCGTCTGGGGGTTGATGTGGTGGAGCACGTGAGTTCACAATAGAGACCAATACGGATACGGTACCGCAAAAAGACCCATAGCTGTTACCTCTTGTGTTCCCGCCCTTGATGGAAGTTGTTTTCGAACTCCTTTTTACGGTTCAGTGTCTCCACAACGATAAGTGTAAGACATTGAGGCCACCTCCCGATAGTACTGAGCAGAATATATTCTAATTCGTCTGAGAAGCAGCCATAGACTTGACCATAGGCAATGACTGGAAATCAGAATATCGGGGATTCGAGAGTCCCTGGTGTTTTGTGAGATCTGCGCTGTTGATGATTTTCAGTAAGGGTGAAATAAGTATGCTCCTTGGCTTCTCAAAGTAGATTGCTTTCACTTACATTATGAAGTCTCCAGTAAGATAACCGTGGACTAAATTTGATTAACACCAAAGCTGTGGCAAAATTTGTCAGCCTAATACGACAGACTGCAGCTAATTCTAATTGCAAAATAGTTAAAAAAAACAAGTCAGTAAAATCGTGTATGAGGTATTCACGCTCCTCAAATTACGCCAAGTTGAGTGTAAAAGTATGTACCAATTTGTAGCAGCCTCGGCCAAAAGTCACTGACACGCAGAATTTCATTGTTTCTGAGGTTTCTCATATCCACATAATTTCCAGAAAAATACCAAAAGCATGTGTGTATTCTTTAGAGCGGATTGCAAGTTTTTATAGTCAGTAAACAGTCAGTTATCTGGAGCCACAACTATTCTCTAACCTTGACTACGAAATGTATTACCCAGACAGCAGCCGTTTACAAATAATGTGGAATCTGCCATCCAAAGCCAGTAAACTTCTGGGAAAACATTTACTGACACGCTAAGGTTAGAGTTACCATGACTGTCAATAACGATTACGCGTGCAACAATGAATATCCATTTGATGAAACCATTTAAATGGTACCTAAAACTACCGCTTGTCACTTACGCAACACACAGCGGGCGAGTACAAAGTTACTCTGCAGAAGTCCCAATCCGTGAACTGCACTTCGTAAGCCCAAGGCCTTACACTGAATCTCCGATACCTACAGCAATTCCCCAATCCGGGGCTTATGTTTTGCCGTTGTTTACTTTGGTAAGATAGACCTCCTTTGCCTCATTTGAATTAGAACTGGATACTAGTCGCAGACCTTGCTAAGTAAGCCACATTTCTGTACAGTCGACATTCGGTCATCAAGACCCACTTCAGAGTGTATAGCAGTATTCGTGCCATAGTTGTTATCTACGTATCCAATGCGTGACAGTCAGCCTGCAACAGTGATTGAAGCCTGTTTCTGTCTGAAGATCCGTCTGATGCATTGGTCCTCAAAGGTTTAGACCCTGTCGCTTATTTCAAAGAAGACACCTACAATTGAAATATCCTATCTTCACGTAGAATCATGCCTGAAAACGAATGGTGGTATAAGAATCCGGGCACAGGACAGTCCCAGGAAGATATGAAAAAATTTTTTGTTTCATTAAATTCTTTTTTCTTCTTTCTCAGTAGATGCTACCACAAAGATCGCTTTGTTTTCAGTAAATTATTGAATAACTTGCAAAATTCCGGTCCTAAGCTTTGGCAGTTTGCTGTCTCAATCAAAATTATTAAATACCTCCAGATTCAAGCAACCGTGGTTATCGTTTTTTGAAAGATCACGGAATTTTCCATCAGAATAGCATAAACTCATAATAGTTCATCAAATATCTCCAATTTTAGGGCTAAGGATATAAATGACCGCGGAAAACCGTACGATCACTAACTTCCTGGTGTTGTCTTACTTCTGAAGATGAAAACAGACACAGATGAAACTTCACACACCTCCGTTGAACAGAACGTGACGGAGTTTTATGGTTCAAAAGTTACAAGATCTGGATTACTGTCTACGGCCAGAAACATACAGACATCCTGAGGTCTAATTCACTGAAATGAGGTTCTTTTAACTTCTTTTTGACTGACGTGTCAGCAAAATTACGTAAAACATTATCACTATCTGGTTCATTCGCGACGACCCACGTAACACATCATTTTATTTCAAAACTAGAACTACTTTGGACAGCTCCAGAACATCTGCGCGAATCCCCATTGGTTTATATGGGAAGTCAAAAGGGAGACGTGTATTCGTTTGCAATTCTAATGCAAGAGATTATTACCAGGAGTGCGCCGTACAGTATGCTCGAATTGGCACCATCTGAGGTTCTATCGAAACTTAGACGTCCCCCGCCGCTTTGTCGTCCGAAGGTAGGTGCCCACAATTTTCGTGACTAGTTATTTTCGTGCTGTCGTACGTTGCTCTTATTCAAGCGCCATTATCCAGGTACTGTCCTGAAGAGTGTGTGTTCCAACAAGTTTACGAGCTACATCAAACCGGTGGGATACTTTCATGATTTCACTATTAAACTCACTCATTACATAAATTGTTTGTCAATGACAATTTAAGTGAGGACAGAAAATTTGAAGAACTTGTTTGTTAGCGAAATACACTCATTTGCAAGCAAATTTGGTTTCACAAGAGGCTCACCTAGAACTCAGTTGGATTTCTCGCTTATGATGTTTGAACAATTTGATCTCAAGTAGAACATAAAGTTGATGGAAACTCGGAGACTGCGCCTACCTGATGAGCTCCATGAAGAGCAAAACCGGTCGTGGGCTGTCGGAGAGCTTTCAGCAACATTATGAGTAGTGTATTACGTCTAAACTTGTTTGTTAGTTCTATGACCTGTTTGTACCATTGTTTCCACTCTCTGCTAAGAGTTTCAGCCTTTTGTTTGACGTCAGCTTCAGAAGGTCATTTATTGGGCCACAGATCATACAGAATTGCTCAGGTTCACGCACGCATTATTTTTCTCTGCTCCAGCAGTACACATGAATCAGTTCTATAATCGTGCTGAATGATATCAAAATAAGCTCACTTGTGTAGGTTGAAGCCCGAGATTCCGAGGATCGTTCTAAGCGTGCAAATGACTGACAGTGAATGAGTGCTGAAAGTCGATGAAAACAGAGACTTGGGAGATGATTAAAGTGATTAACCTGACCTAAGTTGACCCAAGTTGGAGCCTGACATTGGGTGAATTCTTGATGTTGCGATGTGGAAAGCCATAAAAAAGCCCAGCACTTTTTTGTTTAGTCCGCATCCGAAGTGCAACGTGTTTGCAACTACTCATGAGTAGTCGCAAACTGATGCATTTTTTCACAGAAATTCCGTCGCCGGTGTCCCCGATTCTCCCTTCCTTTTTTATCCATCTTATCTTGCTGCTAATAGAGCAGGATACCGTGCGCAGATAGAATTTCCCAGTGATTATTATCGACTGTATGGCAAAACTCTGCTCTTAACCAATGCTTCCCCTGCTTCTTGGGCCCCTCCTTCGCAATAGGTTACGCAATCCGAAGCGCCACCTGCATACATTGAGTTTATGAAGCGTGCTTGGGCTGAGACTCCACTCATGAGACCATCCTTCGAAGAAATACACCAACAACTCCGAGAGCTGAACAAAGGAAAGTGAGTTTCACTGTGGAACGTTTTTTCCCCAGATCATTAGGGGTATGTATTTATCCTAAATCAAACTCCTCTTCACTTATTGTTGGAAAGTCAAACAAAGAAAGTCGGCAAGAGAAAATCGAAAGAAAAATGTGACTGATTGTGTGATTAATGGATAGAGGAGCCAAATGCGCTTCTGTGGCGTTTAGGGCAAGCTAATCGTTTTGCCCAGAGGACACGTTTTACTGAAAATAATACAAATGGCTAAGACCTGAAAAAAATGATGATGAATGGACCACACCCCTTAAAGAAGACCGATATTTTGTGTCCATTGAAGGAAGGCGAATTATTGGAGAGTAAAGACTTCCCCTGGGTCCCTGGTCATTAAGCCATCTGGCTGACACGAATAGTCGTGAAACAAAGAGGTAACGCCTCCATGGCACTCAGCTGTTTCGGTCGCTGGAGAATTAGAAGTTAGATCAGGCCCTTGCTACGGATTATATCGTATCGAATCTCTTTAGATTCTCTTGGATTATACGGTTATTTATTTTTCACCTGATTTGCTTTCCGTTGGTGCCGGTCATAGTCTGAGTTCATGAGATTAAAAACGAAAGAAAGCATTGGGAATCAAACGAAAAGGAACGGGGGAGTAAAGAGTTAACGAAAGATTCCAAATAAAAAATACAGTTAGTTAATGAAAAAGAAACTACTAAAGTTTTGCCCACTAAACATGGTCTTTAGCTACTACCAGTTCTGGTATTTTCTGTTGATTATCATATAATTTGGATGCTATTTTGTTTGCCGCGCCACGTGCCACGTCTTGGAATCTAACCTTATATTTCCTGCATCAAATTTCAAGTACCATATGTTCTAAGCTCTACCAAATGATCAACCAACTAAGTCAAACATAGCAATGTTCTCTGATTTGCCATTTCACTGTGCACTTTAGGAAAATCAATATCGTGGACCATATGTTCAAAATCATGGAAAAGTATTCTGCTGACCTGGAGGATCAGGTTCGAGAACGGACAGAAGAGTTGGAAACAGAAAAAAAGAAAACTGAACTGCTTATTGCGCGAATGCTACCCGCGTAAGTTCATCATACTGATTAGAATTGTACATACAGTACCGTAGTCTTTTTAGCTGATTTTCTGATTTCAGAAAGTGTGTGCTATAGTTCCAAAGCTAGACGGCCCAAAGACAGCATCTTTTGCAGCAGAATGCTTAGGTGAGGGATAACAGTTGGGAGGACCAAGATGCACGGTTGTTCATTCTTTAGAGGTTATGTGGACATTCATTACAATAATCCGACAACATTAATTCCATTTATCTTGGGCCAAGGATGATTGTGAAGAATGAAATTTTTGAGTTTTTTGCGCGATCACTTGAAGGTAGGTTTTAGTTCACTATTGATAACTCGATGTCGATCAGCCATATTCCCTTCAAAAATCCGTTATCCTGATTAAACGTCCGAGACCAGCTTGAGTGATCTGCCCGTGCAATTCGGACTGTCCACATTATCTTGGAAATCTCACTGACCATATCCTTATGGCACACATCAGGTTAATAGACTATTAAAATTAGTGTTTCTTTCTAATCGTCTACCGAGTCCATAGATATTTCACTGATTTCAACACGTGACAGTTAGCCATGTATTTCTGAACAGCATTTTGATGCGACCTGTTATTCATCAGTGACTGTACCAATGACGTTCTCTAATTAACTTTCAAATTCCATTGTGTTCTCCTTTATACGTGCGCAAAGTATGCAGTAGTCCTGGACATACTAGGCAGAAAGCGTCCTCAAGTCTCCTATTTTGGTATGCCTTGTTTAGTCCCACGTTTTCCGACCGTCTGTCTATCGCACCGAGCTCCATTTTCCTAGAGCATCATGAAGTCACTTTCCCTAGTTTATAAACCACAGTTGCTTATCTGTGTCCCACTTGAGCGAATTACTTCTTTTTACCGCGAATTCTCCTAATAAGAAAGGTCTAATAACTTCTCCCTGAGTTCGTTTTCTTACGATCCCCCATAGGACTACCTGGGAGGGAGACGGTCGTATTTCTCCCTGTCAAAACGACGGTCCTTCAACATACAAAAAATGTTTGTGATGCAGCTGGTTTTATCGACTCACGGATACCCTCCTAAAAAGCTTGCAAAACTAAGAAGCACAGTGCGTTAGTGACGTGTCCAATAGCAAGTGGGTGTTTAGGTAATCCCGCTTACGGTGGTCACCATCAGACAGACCGCGGAAACAAAGCACCACACCAGTTCAGGATGGTGTCAATAAATAAATGCTCAAACACACACACAAGCGCCAAAGTTCTACTTCGGTCCAGCTAAGGATCAGTAACGGAAGCAAATTCTGTGGCGACTACCAGATAACACTAGTTTAGGACGAAATGGGCCAGTTTAGAAAGTGACCAGTGTCCACCCATTAGTCTGTTTCCACGATCCGTTGCCGAAGTACACAACCTTACTGGGAATTCGCCCACGAGGTCATAACGTGAGTTGTAAGGTCACAAAACTAAGTGCTCGACTCAGTGTGGTCTTTTAGCCCTGTTGAAGTGTTCAACGTCTTATTCCGAAAATTCCCATTTATAATAAGCACGTGAGTTGGTCACAAAACTAAGTGCTCGACTCAGTGTGGTCTTTTAGCCCTGTTGAAGTGTTCAACGTCTTATTCCGAAAATTCCCACCCATAATAAGAACACAGATGGGTTGACGAACATGCTTTCGGCAAGGCCTTTTCAAGTCATACAATTGCAAAGGTTAAGAGAGTATGGTGTAAATGGACAGGGAATCGAGTGAGATGACATTGGCTACCTATCAAAGAACCATTAGTTCAGGTCGCCAATAGGATGACTTGAGCTA
>NW_008751708.1:369124-395998 GCF_000715545.1 Opisthorchis viverrini
TATCGTACTCTAGTTCCAGAAGCTAGCCAGGGTGGGTTGTGTTCCTTCATTCTTTGGCCGAGTTGCCTAGTCGTGCGTCCGATGTATTCCCGTGCACAGTAGCAAGAGAATGAGTAAACTAGCATATTTTGGGCGTGGACAGGCACCCTATCCTTGAGATTAAAGGGGCAGAAACGATTGCTGGTGAACCAGGTTCGGAGTTTTGCGGCCTGGAAAACCTTGTTCAGACTGGTGGAAAGTTTTCTGTTCAGTAGATCGGCCGGTATATCTCCCTTAAACGGGAGGCTAATGTGAACTGGTTTCCTTCCAGCTGTGGCTGTGATGGTGGTTGCTTCTTTCCTGTTCAAATGTTTTGTGATAAATTTGTCGAGGAATCCATTGTCTCTCAGGATGTTGGTGAGAGTTCGGAATTCTTGTTCCAGTGCATCCTCAGAGCATATTTTCTTCGCTCTGTTAGTTAGGCTGCGGATCAGGTTCCGTTTCTGCTTTAGTGGCACGAAGCTGCTAAAGTTGATGTATTGACCTGACCAAGTAGGTTTTCGGTACACCGATCGTTTCAGTGTACCATCGTGACGTCGTTCAAGGCCAACATCTAGGAAGTGGAAAAAGTTGTCTGTTTCTCCCTCCGAGGTGAATTGAATGGCAGTGTGGGCCTTGTTGAACTCTTGTTGGAGTGACTCCAATTCGTCTTTGTTGTTAACAACGGCGAAGACGTCGTCAACATATCGGCAGTAGTGTTGCATATTCTCAATGTTAGCCTTTAAGGGACCATTTTCAAGTTTACTCATGAAAATGTCGGCTAGCATTGGGCCCAGTGGTGAGCCCATGGCAACGCCATCAATTTGACGGTAGAGCATGTCATTGAACAGTAGTTGCACATTCAATGTGCATCGCAGGACGAGTTCACGCAGCTCGTTCACTGGAATAGGTAGGTGAAAATTATTTGCTTCTATGTAGTTACATAGGTGGTTAATCGTTTCAGTTAAGGGGACGTTAGTGAACAGTGAAGTCACGTCCATTGAACACATGAACGAATCTTTCAGTTCTAGGTCCTTTATTGAGTCCACGAATTGAAACGTATCTCGCAAGCTGTATTGACACATTTGTCGCCGTATTGGTTCAAGCATTTTGACGAGCCATTGTGCGATTTGGTGATAGGGCGAGTTTTGCATGTCTAGGATAGGTAGCCAATGTCATCTCACTCGATTCCCTGTCCATTTACACCATACTCATTCAAATATGTTAAATACCGCTCTCTTAACCTTTGCAGTTGTATGACTTGAAAAGACCTTGCCGAAAACATGTTCGTCAACCCACTTGTGTTCAACGTCTCTTGTCCACTTCGTTGGCGTGCCGATGGCTCCAAAATAGTTTTAAAAGCGTCCCGGAATAAGACGGTTCTTTAGTTGCGGTGATACTTAAACAGGTAGACAGGTTTCCTGTAGCACAAGTAAGCATCGTTTTACTACTGAATTTGCATCCACAGGTACTACCTTCGCACAATGGATTTCCCTTGAAACGATGAAAGAGTAACTTAAACGTAATGCGCTTTACCACCTCTAGGCTCACCAAACGCTTCACTGAAGTAGTACAGACTGATCACCTATGAAAATCGGCCTATTGTGTATAGTAACATAATCACCTGGCCCTTCTTCCCATGTAAGAGTTTGGATTATTGCCACTGAGCTTGTGGACGGACACAACATTCTATTTTCTCTCGTTCCACCCTACAGTGTTGTGGCTGAAAACCTCATGTCCGGTAGACCTGTTGAGCCGGAGGCTTTTGACGAAGTCACTATCTACTTCAGTGATATCGTTGGATTCACGACTATCTCAGCCATGTCCACGCCTCTTCAAGTGGTTGACTTGTTGAATGATCTATACACGATGTTTGATTCAACGATTGACTACTACGATGTGTATAAGGTGAGTGTTGCCACATTTAGGTTTATATTTTCAACTATACTATTTAGTGCTTCCATTTTATGTTCATGATAGGCTCTTATTTTACATACCTCCATACAAATGACCGGATAGAGGTTCTCTAAGACACAAAAGGTAAGGTTTTTCTGCCTTTTTGACGTGTTCAGCATGGATAGTGGAAGCTGGTACAACATAGCATCCAACATAAAATGCGGGGCGCAGTTTTTCAGTGAATGCGCGTTAATGCCGTGTTTCTCTCGATCACGCTGAAGAACTGGAAATTAGAGGATCTTCAGAGTGCGCCGACTGAAAATTACTGGATGAAAACGGCTGTAGTGAACAAGAGATGACTATGCCTTGTTCTTGCCCCTTGAATTGGACAGTCCATGTTTGGTTTTACGGCTTTATGTCAGATTATATTTAATAAGCCCGTAGAAACTTTTTAGTTGCGCGATTTATGGCACAAGTCCTTCTTCTCAGGGATAATCAGTCTCAGAAGAATAAACAAATCTGATCGACCACTGAAGTATATTTGTTAAGTAAGAAAGGGACTGCCTTCAAGAAAAGTCACTCTTCGTTGATAGTCATTTGTTCCTTCCAGAAGTAGTACCTACTTCTGAAACACTCCTAAAATCTGTCACCGAAAATCGTTAAATTTCGCACAGTAAAAATTCAGCACATTCAAAGTGATCATGTATACCCGAGTTCCAAGACTTTTTCTTTCCTGATCACATGAGTCAAAGAGGTCTTGGTGAAGTCATCCGGTAAAATGAACTATATCTCAAGGAGAAAACCAACACGATTTTGAGGCGTCATCAATTTCGGGTGGGAGTTCAAAATTTTAAGAACACAGCTTTTGACTATCCTGCATTTCGCACTTACGGATGTATGAAAATTTATTAGAACACTGCTGAAAAATGACCTTTTACTTTCAGTTATTTTAGACCCCTAGTATCCCCTATACATTTTTCTAACTTTTGCTTCCAAAGTCAAATTCCAAAATGCTTCGAGTTCACGATAGATGTTTTGTGTCATACATACCCTCCCTCCGAAATATGTCAAGATATCGGTAGCTTGGTTGGTAAAAGACAATCAGGTGGCTGTTGAGCTTTTTGACAAGCTTGGCACATGGCTTGCAAACATTCAGCTACCAGTCAAGAGGACATCGTCACAGTATGATTGGGTGTACTGCCTCCAGAAACAGATTTCATCTATTACAGCGTTTGTTCATCCATATACTGCAGTAAGGTTTATAAATTAACAAATGTTTTCCCCTAATTCTAATTCTCAATGATGTATTTTGTACGCACTCTCTGATTTTGTTATTTTTGTTGGAAACACCTCAAGGTGGAAACCATTGGAGACGCGTACATGGTTGTGTCGGGACTCCCTACTCGTAATGGCAGACTGCACGCTGGAGAAATAGCCACCATGGCATTGGATCTGCTCAGTCAGTGTGGGACGTTTGTAATTCGTCACATGCCAAATATGCCACTGCGACTGCGGATCGGACTGCATTCCGGTGAGTCTCGTTTAGTTGGATATATTAACTACACAGTTAACTGACTTACCGTTTAGACGAGAAATCGAATTATATCTGGTCAGAAAGGCTAAGAAAATGCGAGTAACGGTAATGGTATAATAAACATCAGCTGGATATAGTAGTTAAAAAAAATTAGACAGATGAGTCAGGAGTGTTTGTCAGGCCAATAAGCATTCTTCCAGGCTCTGCATGATAAGGGCTTCCGTTAGCAGTCACATTCGTTTGATTTGGACAGATACCCAGAGCGAGTCCCTGGTTGTGATTCTGGGATGGAATTTTTTAAAAGAGAATCTTTTGCTAAAGCAAACGGTTGTCACACTTGATTCAAGTTTTTCGCTCCGACGGTCTTAAATCTGCATCGAACAACTGTAGCTTTCAAGCTAACAATCCTGTTGCAGGATGTACTAGAAAAGTAAACCAGAGCGGGTTATTATCAACATAGATTAATGGTAATCGTACATAATAATGGTATATGCAAAGGTATTGGGACTATGATCACTGCTCGCCTATTAGAAAAATCCCAATCTAGGCAACAAACCTTAGAACAAACAGGATTCTAAGCTAGAACGGTTGTTTTACAGCCATTTTAAAAATGGACACATCGGAGAAACCGTACGCTGCCACAAATTCTTCGTCCTGTGACCACAGTAGTTATCTGATTCCCTCGTTACTACAGGTCCGTGCGTTGCCGGTGTTGTAGGTCTAACGATGCCTCGCTATTGCCTGTTTGGAGACACCGTTAACACAGCGTCGAGGATGGAATCCACCGGAGCAGGTAAGTCTGGTGCACACGTGAAATTTGTTTACACAAGGAACAGTTTGATGAAAAATCGTGTGTTTTTAACTGAGGCCCTTATCGAGTTGCGGAAAACTTCATTGACAAACTTCCTTTTCTTACCTTTGCTAAACTACGGGCACCATTGTGAGACGCAATAAACCCCAATCTTGAAAGCTAGTTTTAATCTGAGCGCATAAATAAAGTAGTAACGTTTGTTTTACCTAACTGTGCCATAGAAAGCCGCCTTGCCTGTTCTGTGATTGAAAGATTCTTTGTATTTTAAAGCTCCTGGTCCGTTGCTCGATTTTCGTACATTTGCGGAACTGCCTAGGTTGCTCTGTGTACCCCTTATGGCAAACTCAATACTCACGTCCCCCGAAAATTTCTTCGGATGGGCCAAATCAGGAGACCTCTTTTTACGGTCAATTTGCACATTATGGTCGGCGGCCGGTAAATTCCATGGACAACACTTCACACTGTTACTTGAATCGTCAAGCTACTGATCCGCTTAACGAGTCCATATTAGTCCGTAGGCATGGTGGATTATGTCCTTAAGATTTACCACCCTGTGATACAATCTAAACATTTTTATTATAAGGGTTTATCAGCTGGGATGTCAGTTCAAACGATGTTCCTTAATACCAGGATATTTTTCGGCAGTGAACTTGTCACTCTGGATGGGTGTACAGATCGGAAATACCGTTTGCATATAACATTTACAGGGGGACAGCCTATGAACAGCCAGAGCGTGAATAGGGCCTGAGGGGTTGTGAACGTATTTTGGCGTCCACATTAACATGTGGTATGCTATCACTGATCTAACTGACTTGTGTTTCAGTCTAATTAATCTCGTGGTAAGTGGAAACCGTTCATCATCTGTGCCCATAGTATGACGCACTTATCTCAGTGATTACTTGCGAATGTATGCCTCATTTACTGAAATGGAACCTTTCTGTAGCCAAATTAAAAACTTCGTATGAACAATTAATCGGGGGTGACACTAATACTTCGTTGGAGAAACAGACAATGTATGCATGGTAATTTAACCACAAAACCATAAACAGGCAAGCTGACAAGTTTTCTGATAATCGGGGTTAAACTGATGAATGCTGAAGCAAGTAAATAAGCAACGTGGTGAAAATTCCAAGCAACAGTAGGAAGTAGTGCTTATGGGAATAATTGGATTCAGTCGTGTTAACCATTGGCCGAGAATTCTCTGAACTGAGCATCTGGGTTTTGTTGGCTACGCAAGATGAATAATTTTACCCTTGACCAGTTCAACACCATGAACTTTTGCTGGCACAAAATTGAATGTTCTAAACAATAAGTAAATGGTAAACTTTACCGCTACACTTTTGTTATCTTCGGCCATTTGTGTGGGCTAGTTCATCTGATAAACTCTGAGGTACCCAAACAGACGTTAATAAAATCACTTTGCCATTATTACTCTCTAAACGCAAAGGAGATGCGACAGTGTGTCCAAGACAAGCCGCTATTCACACAAGTTCACTTACGATGATCTAATAAGTTCTCGCAGAATCAAGTTCTTGTCTTCAGCCAAAATTTGATGAGAATTTCTGGTGGTTCAAAATAATAGGAAGTATATTTATTCTGAAACCTGTATGCAAATTGTCCATAAAACCTAAAAACTCGGTTCGAGTCATTTATTGTAGCTTTTAACGTGATGTCCGGTCAATTTGTGCCCCTTAGCTCCATCATCACCCGTCACTAGACTAGGCGACGCATAATCTTTTTTATAAGCTTTGACTACTGTGTAAAATGCATATAGAGTGCGTTTTGAAAGTCGCTTCCGCATGGATCTTTATGGTACTAATTAGCGATATTGTTGTTCGGGGACCCTTATACACAGAAGCAGACGAGACCAACCGCATCCCTTGTATGACTAACTTTACCCGACCATTACTAAACCCCAACAGAATAAGAGTACTGTCCGCAGCATGGTATTCAATAAAATCTCTAAACGTTTTGGCTGATAATTCGTTTGGGCCTGATCTTAGCTGAAGACTAATCTAAGTTGTTGGTGAATACTTCTGTTCCCTTTTTTGATAAATATACTTCGGTTCTCCAAAAATCGTCTAGCATTTCGAATCCATGTGAGTCCTACAACAAAAGAAATTCTGGACGACCTTGGTGGTTATCATTTGGAACTTCGAGGAAAGGTAACTCTGAAAGGCAAAGGTGAAGTCGACTCCTTTTGGTTGGTCGGAAAAGACGGCTTCAGCAAGCCACTTCCCATCCCACCTGAGATTCATGAGTAAGTCTCAATTCGTTATGATGACGGAAATGCTTCCTTTTTGCCTATTGCTCCCAAGCCGTGCAAGATATTGTTCCATAAACCTGACTTTTTTGTACTTCAGTGGCACTCTAGCTCATAATCAGTGAGAGTCTGAATGTTCAAGTACCATGTTCAGGTACTATGCATCTAAACTCCTTTGGAACAACGTGATAGTCCTTCCTAAAGGGACACAGTATTTCACCCTGTAGTTTGACTACCCTGACGTTGAAAGCTGAGGCCGGGTCTAGCTCTTTATCGCTATTGGTCGTAAGAAATCGGCAATCGAAGGACCTGCGAAATCCTGATCCAATGACAATCACGCACGGTGTTTAGGTGTGAGTAGAGCCATCTCAGGCCTCTATGTAGGTCGTTTTCATCGCCAATCGACCGTCTGTTCACGCCGAAAATCTTCGAGTCTGAATACTCATTGTGCATACACAGCACTGATGGTTCATTGTGGCAGTGACATGGTCGCACAGTTCAGTATGGTCTATCTAGGTGGCTGATATTGCGAAATTTGGGCAGAAGTTGGCTAATGAACTTGAGGCATCCGGAATTTCACAAAACGGTTCTCTACCTATATGCATGCACTTTTTACCTTGTAACTTGAAAGACACGGGGGCTAAACTAGTGAACCATAGCAAGGTGGCGCCATCAGCACTGCATTAGGCGGCTGTTACCGTCTTGTTTATAGAGAACCCAGGCAGTCCCAGCTGTTATCTTCTGTTGCCCATACTGAAGTAGGACTGTTTGAATTTATATTTCATAAAAGTCACCATTCAACTGACGGAACTGTACAGTCCTGTTAGAAGACTTAAAACAGTGTGACACATTTTGTTATCAGCTGGAGATTTCAGCCTGGACAGCATTCGACTACCAGCATATCCACACTTAGCACGTAACTCCTTATCTATGCTCTGTTACAACAAATCTCATGACAAAATTCCTCTATTTCCTTGTTTCTTTTAGGGGTGATAATCACGGGTAAGTCTCCTATGAGTACTTCCATACGACATGAAAACTGGCAATCGTTTACGACCCATTTGTATAAGGTGATATTTTATTTTTATCTTGCCAAGTAAAAAAATATTTTTCTTCAGGATCAAGGCCTAATGAAATGCAAATGTCAACCATTAATTAGTGATTTTGAAAGCATATTTAGAGTGTCAGCATAAGGTTTTAATTTTAGTGGCTACCGGACAATATCGTCTAACTGGTTAGAATTTTCGGTATCCGTGACATACTTCGATCAATTTTTAAAATAGCCTGTTCTGTTTGAGGGACAAAATGCTACCTTTTAAAAGATTGCCGTTATCCTCAAGATATCAAGAGAAGAAGGCATTCCAGTGGGCTGTGAAATACTTGCAATTCCTAGCTGTCATCAATAAGTATTATTTTGTTTAGTACTGCTGCTATTTTCAAAATTTTGTATGTGATTCATGATGCATATTGAAAATGTAGCCATCTTAACACCACCTGGTTAATCGACCCATTTTACTCGCAGATTGGCCTCATTGATAAATCCGGAAGAACTAAAAGTTCTCGCTGGAACAACATCAAATAATGATGATACAACCACACACAAAGGATCAGCACCGGCGAACATGTCACCTAACGAAGGCACCGAAAGGCGTTCGAGTGGGATATCGATGAATCTACCCGGAATGGACGTTTCACGACTGAATACAACACATAGATATGCTGGCCATACAAACTAAAGCGCCCATCTCATGTAACCGATTAGAGTTTACTTTATTTCATCAAAAAGCCGGTAACAGTAACAACTACAAACTACTGAAATAGCAAAGGGCTATTTCTCCATAGAGCACCGAGCCATCGATGCACCTTACCTTTGTTGTACACTTAATTCCTCACATTCCGCTGTCTTCACCAACAGACCTCGCAAGGTCTCCCGAAACATACAAATGTTAGGTCATTCTCCAGTGAATAAGCGGATTCACATTATTTGATCAAAGCACCAGCTACAGTTGTATTGCCCCCACCCCGTTTTAGACCCATGCCTTCCCCTAACATTATCACGTCCGAATAAAAAACACCAGCAAAAATAAATGTGAACAGTCAGAGGAGAAAAACAAGTGAATGAGGATGGATAAAATCGTCTCCTGAGATAGGTCCCTTGGATTCCTTTCATTTTGACGGAATTCAATGGCTGAAAAATCAGTCAATCCATCTTGAACAAGCTGACCCCCAATTCGGAAATCTTCATTCCAGGACCTTTAAAGTATGGAATATTCCTTACTTCAAAGGATGACTGCTTTCTTGAGACCTTGGTTCATGTTTTTGACATGTAGATTCAACCAACTGCAAATCATTAAATTAAGCTTATTCTTCCCATCTGTACTGCCGATTGGACAAATAATGGATCCTTTTGTCACTAAACTAAGTGGCTTCTTTCGTAGCAATCGGATCATCATTGTTCAATGAGTCTCTGATGAGTGAAATCGGTTTTTAGCTTCCGACCCATTTTAGTACCATCGTTTTAATACACCTGCAGAAAGTGGTGAGTATGACTGGAACCCGAGAATTGGTGGCGATAATTAACGACAAAGAAATGACTGCACTCTACGTTGAGCAAAAATTGTGAAAAATTCTAGGTGCACACGAATAAAAACAGACAGGCGAAGTCACCAGTGCATCACTTATTTTGCCTTTAACCGGCAGGCAATTGTAAAGATTGCCGTCACAAAATCTCAGGCTTCTGTTAAGTTGGCACAAAACTGGCGTAGTTTTGTACTCTTGCATGCTTCGATAGTTACAAGTGCAGCTAATATGTTCATCCCACTGTCCCTTTTAATAGGATTTTGAGGATAAGTCTATAAAAATACTGGGCGCGAAAGCTCTTTTATTAGCTTTTCTTTGTAGATGTCATCCTTCCGAGAGAAGACAGTCAGGCGGAAGTAAATAGTAGCTGCCTGTCAATAGAAATGTTAGCAAAACATATGGCGGGAGGATCAGAATGCCACAAGATGAACAGGTTCGCGGCATATGGTGTGCCAGGTCAAACGATTTTTTTCGAAGTGCAACCATGCTCGCTGCGTTAGTCAATTATCGGACGCCAATTACAAGGTGACGGTTCTGGTAGTGTGCACGAGTTGAAGGGAGAGAATGGCATTGTCAGGTTGCAACGAGCAACTAAAACTGTATGCGACCTCCCATCATTTTAATCTTTTCGAAAACGGTACCAAAATATTCTTTCATGTTGGTCGACTCCAATTTATGTGACTGATACGATACCTCATCGCACAGTGAAGGAATTTAAAACTAATTACAAAATCCTCACCCGAATGTAAGAGTTCATGTACAGAGTTCATTATTTTATATTATCCGAGATCCATGTGATGAAATATCATGAGTGGACTTTTGATGATTTACTGGTTTATTGGAGTGGAAGTTTTTGAATTATTTTGCTAACTAAAGGTTGATCAACCAAATGTTTCATTAGGGTTGATCATTGTGCAATGCAACGTGATTCCATTATGGGGCCATATTCAACTGTCTGAAGTTGAACCACTTGATGTGGCCGTGTATGTGATCTGATTCATGTTGCGTGCTTAACGCGATATTCAACTCTGCATCCCCTGTAGACAGCAATCCCCATATTCTCGAGTCAGCTTTCGGCTTCTGTGTGACTGCTGTAGCGTTCCTTCTAAATTTTCCCAACCCTACTGACATTTGGATGGCGGTAGAACTCTCCGCTTGAACATAAAAGTGTGGATTGAGGGGTGTGGATGGCGGATACGCCGTTGCTGGTCGCTGGTCGCTGGCAGGATTCACCGAAATGGACTGAAGTAAGATGGTTGTTGGTGACGGCCGCCATGACATGACCAGCCGCCGTGTCGCGCTCTTTTGTTGAGCTGAGGTTTGTGTGAGCTCCTCTAGTTGTTTTCCCAGCCTTCTTCTTTGTGGCATTTTCGGCTGCACTTACTGCGCATGTGGTTATAATGAGGACAGTGACGTGAAAAGTGCAACAGGCAACAAACAGGGTGTCGGTCGTTTCGTTGGAGTCCGACTGGGATCGGAGTGACTTTTAGAAGCTGTTTTGCGTACCAAGGCAAGCTGAGAGGGGTGGCAATGTCCAGTCAGTGAGGCATTGGCCATGAGACTGTAAAGATGCTGGCACTCGCTGGTAAGTTTGTGAAGGATTGACTCCAGATCCTGTTCAGTTTGACCCAATAACCGGATCCGGACAACTGCAACACGTGCCGATTGAAGACCAGTCACGAAAATGAGGCACTTGAATTGATCCTTAGTCATGATGGTGGGTTTGAGATAACCGCACTTTGTTGATCACACCGGCTTATATGGTGAAAGCCTCAGTATCCATTTTGGAAATCTTCGAACACTGACAATGAATACGAAGCAAGGAAATTTGCTCAACGGAAACTTGGGCCGGGATCTTGACGACACACGAAGAGTCAATGTCACGAGAGATTTTAGGGGTGTAAAATTGTGAAGCTACACTGTTTTGCTATCTTTAATTCCCGCAGCAACGACCAAGCGTTGTGGTCATACGTCTTCAAACTGAGCAAAGTCGATCTAAGACACGTCTTCATATTTCTTGAACTAAACTTTGAAATTGAGTCGAGATTAGTCGTCAGAACTGAATTCCCTAGTTGAGCTGCCAGCAACACCCGAGGAAGAAGACAGACCCCCTACTGTCTTTGTCATATTCATCGACGCACCAACCATGGAGACATTAATTTGAGGTTGACCATTATAGAGGAAAAGGATAAATTTTACGATTGTGTTCACAGGCTTACCACAATGTTTCAAGAGGTTGCCCTACAATCTTTGTGAGGAGGCCAGAAGCGCCGAGGTAAAATACCCAATTCTGGCATTTCGGTTAATCAGGTTTCACCTTTAGCGAAATACCCTCATTTGCAAAAAAATTTGGCTTTGCGAGAGACTCACCTGGAACCCAGCTGCGTCTCTCTTAGTTTCCTGGAAACATCACGAACGGGAGCTTTTGAAAGCTAGTCAGTGAATTATCAGTGCTTCACAGTCCCCCATTATCCGGTAAACTAGTAAAATTTACAACAAGGTTCTATTTTTGTCGCCAGTTTAGGGATGTGAGATGTGAAAAGTGTTTTGGACAGAGGTAGCGCTAACGCACAGGGCCAAAAGAGTACCGTAGAGTTGTTGAACAAGTGGACAGAGTATACCGAAATTAAAACGCGAAACCAGGATCATTTGGTCCAAACTAATGCTTCAACAGATTAGAATGAACTCGTCACATAGGCGGTTGGGGTCAGGTAAAAAGGGTATTTGTAGTTGCCGGTGAAGGAACGAGTGAACAGAAAGAGTCAGTGGAGAGTAGATAGAGAATAGTTGCTGGTGTACCATCGAACTGGTGTGGCAGCACCGTGCCGTCATTGCACTAACATACTTCGGTTTCTGGACAGCCCCGTAACAGACATCAAGGTTGCGATGATCGGACAGGGGATTAGCACTCCTGTGGCAGCTGAATTTGAGTTAGACAGGGGGTCTGAAACAGGTGGAAGCAAATCAATGTGCGATCACAGGTAACGTTGATTCTGTGGGAGCTCCATATGTGCGCGAAGCGGGTATCGACCCTGCTGGGCGTTTGGAAGAGCTACTGCTAATGATTGAATCACAGGGTGATCCGCTCAAATTTTGCTGTCGTGGTTAAAATCAAGATGCGACCAGTGCAAACATAACAAAAGGTCTAAAAGTTTGCAAACAAACTTTGAACATTCGACAGTGACTGGAGCCAGTCTATGCCAAAGTGCCTAGAAGCAGTTTCATCATTTTCGGAAGTATTCAGCACTACGTTTTTCGGGAACATTCAGGGCGGTTCATTCATTTTTCTGGCTAGCCAGTTCTTAAAGGCTCAATCGTTTTGGTTAAAACCTCTGGTCAACAGCGATTTCGATTCATACCAAGACAGCATACAGCATCACTCGTCGTCTAGTCTCGGAATACAAGCGACGTCGTCAAGTTTTATCTGACTCTCCAGTGAAAACTCCACTCTTCGCCTGAATCTATCGTCTTTCTGATCTTAGGTAAAAGCCAGCCACATTAGTGATCAGCCGGTCGTGACCATACGGTTCAGTCCTCATCTCCTATCCAGGAGCTTGCGGTTTCATATCTCTGCATCTTATAATATGAAACCTCTGCAACATCCTGTCAGGTAATTCGGCTTAGACTTAACTTATTTACAGAGCAAATTATTTATTGAAATTTCCTGACTACGTTTACGAAAGTAAACCTATCTCCAATGAAATACAGTATCCACTCCCGCCTTCAGAACTCTGGTTTGATTTGGAACTCGCCGTGTATTCCACAAGCCTCATGAGACATTACACCGCAGTTCTCAGTTCATGCATCTGGGGCTGTCAACTTTATCATTGTTTGAGGGCGCCTTTGGTATCTGGCGGCTACTTCAATACCTAGGGGATACGTTAATCCGACCGGAATGAGCTCAATGAATGGACACTGAAATAGGGTTTAGTTTGCTTCCCGAAAACGCAAGGTCATCCAACAAGTATGCAATAGTTCACTAGCACACTCCTGTATGTAGTATGACCTGCAAATCTTCTCTTCCGCGATGCCACTGTGGTAGACAACATCGAGCCAATGAAGAAAACAGATTTCTTGAGCCAAAGGTTACTTAAAATGAAACTCTGTCAATTCCAAACAGGCAGCTTACGCTCGAATCCCTCCGGTTCTATCAGACCATCACGAATCAATAATCGAGGCGGTTACTAGCACGTTGGGAAGGCCAACTTACGAAACTTGGCGGAACGCGAATCTAGCAAACTCGTGGGCGCCTTATGATTGACTTCATAGCGGGGGTCTCTTAAAAGCCTCAGGTTTCACACACAAAACCAAGTCAAAGCTTTACATTCATGAAGATAAATACATGCCATCGGGTCATAAGTTTGCCTACGAGCCAGTCCAGCCATAAAGCACCAGTGTCTTAATGCTACTTCGGAGGAAGCCACAGGATTCATAGAGGCCTGTACCACGCGTTCGTCGGATATGGAGCTCCTCAGCATCACTACCGCCAATCGCAAGCGAGGTGAATCACACTATACGACGCTTTCCTGTCTAATTTAGTCTCAACCTCTGAGCTTAAAAAGGTTTCTTGTGTGTAATAGACTTCAACGCCTTCTGTCAAAACAGTAAGCCTCCGGTACTGTATTGTGGAATTTAGGTAGTCCAAATCTCGAGCAAGTTCACTCTAATGGCCCTGATAAACTGAGCAGTGCATCATAGGAGCATGCCGTGCTTAACTGTAACAAAGCTAGTGAGAGTAACTATCCCCAAGAATACTGAATCCAACAGCTCCTTCTGTTCCCGTTTGGAGTGAATCACTGAAACTGTAGCTTGATGGCTGTGCCCATATCGGCCCACATGGCCGAAAAACCACTTGGTGCAAGTAAATCTCGCCTCTCATCTACAATGACCTCGTTTGATCTGTTGAAAATCTTCGCAACTATCCATTTGAGCCAACTAAAATCTGGTACATACGTGCCGATTGTCCAGATCAAGGCAACTTACTCGCCGGTCTTGCTGCAGGAGTCATTGCTGTCCACACACTAACCTCTTGCAACATCTGAAGATTTTCTAAATGTCTTCTCCTCCTTAATATTGTGGATAACAAGAGGTTGGCTTGTATTAAAAACTGGACGAATATGGGTACAGAGTGGCAATCACTGCATCTCAGGAGTCTTTGTGGGGAACATGGGCTTCATTTTGCTTTGCAACAGCAATGTTGCCCGTACCCGTGGATACGGATCCACCCAAGCCTTTCTTTCAGGATATCCATGAATTAAGTGTACTTTTATGTGCTGTATCTAATAAGGTAGATGCCTCCATGCATGTAACGTTTAGGACTCGTCTTAATCAGCTAGCAGTACCTGTCAACAAGGCCTAGCTTAAAACGGCTCTATCGAGTCATCAAACGCCCTGCATCCTTTAAATTCCTGGGCATTATTTTTTTCCTACCGATTTGGGCTAGAATTCTGGTTTGAAATCACGATATGTGGCGGATGACCTGAAACGCGCATCAGCTACCGCTTTACCACTCATAATTTTCAGGAGGTGAGTGTGGCTTTAACCTATTCTCTTGTCCCTGAATATTACCGCTGAATTATAGTGCTACCAACCTGTAGAACAGCAAATATGGTAATTTAAAGTCATTACAACTTGATGAAAATCATAACAACGGATGGGAAACTGAAAAAATTAAGGGGGCATGTCTACTTACTGAGAACAGTTAGTTTGAAAGATAAATATATAACATGGGCGCAATGAGCTGGGTCCTTCGGCGATAAAGTCAACTGATGTGAACTAAAACCAAAGGCCGTTGTTGACAGTCGGCGATCTTGGACAGCGTAAATCATGGGAAGCGTGCGCTGATTTGTTGAAATGGAAGTATTAGCAATATGCGTAATAGAGTTTTAAATCGCAAAAATAATGATGTATAATGAAACGGCGAGAACAAAACCGACCCTGAAAGCTTGATCGAGAGTGTGTGTCACCTCTTGAATGCGCAAATAACTGACAATTCCAAACATGTAGCTAGCATAACAATCAAGAGATGATCAGGTCTCTCAAATTTGAGGAGGGCCGGCCACAACACAACGGAGAAGGCATATCTGGAGGGCATGCTTATTAGATGATAAGTTGTAGATTGCAGAAAACAAAAACCCAGAACACCGAGGCCGGGACAACGTTCATTTTAGTGATGAAGTCGGCCAATTCAGACCAAAACTGAAAACTGCTGCTGAGGATGGACGACCCTACTCAGTGAGATAGTGGTCGGGGTCAAGAAAAGCGTAAATGGGAAGGAGGGCACAGGAGGTATAAATAGCATTGTACCGTACATGATTATAGTGTGGGGCCTTTTTGTTAGAGAGAACTCAGCGGTGAAGTTTCTTCGGTAGGTGAGGTTTTGCTGATGCACAAGGTCGAACGAACTCCGGAGTGAAAATCGCCAAATTTTTGGATGGACAGACTAAAGGGGCAGCCGCACACCGATATGCTTAAATAAGAGGGCATGGTTCTGTGGATGGAAAGAAACTAGTCCCAGAGTTCAGTACAGCTTAGGGAATAATAGGAATTCATTTAATGAGCCTGGATTAAGACAGGCTTGTATTCAATGACTTAGGAATCATGTGAGAGCTTAGGTTACCCACGTAGTAGCCGCATGGTGCAAAAAGGCGTTGAACGAACCTGTATAAGTGGACTTCTGCTCAGCGATTATGAGCACATTCAGATATGCATATAAGGAGCTAACATTGTGGTATCACGTGTTTTCCTCTTAGCGTTGGCTGACCGGATGTTAAGCCAAAGTGTGGGGTAGTCGCGTGACTCGGGTAGGGTGATGGTCTATACAATTTAGCACCTGGACAAGAAACCTAGCCGGTTGGTTGGTTAGTATGGGCCGTTATATTGTTCACAGACAGGGAGAGTCCCGTCTGAGGGACTCGGTTGTGCATAGGGACGGTTAATGTAACAAAGACTAGAAGACAGAAAAGAAATTATGGAACGAAGACTTCAGAGATATTGAAGAAACTGCCGCAAAACAAGCACCAGCTTCGTTAACTGAATGGTGTCATATCTTGAGATGGAAACATAAGTCTCACATCTACTGCGATCTGCTCCAAACACTGAGTAATGCGTGGTGGAAGATACGGCGATATATGTTGGTGATGAGTACATTTACTGGTGCAGTGCGAAGATCTGTGACTGTATGTAGCCACTGGCAACCATTTCAGAGGACAATAGAGGGTGGCTGCGTGTATTGATCCTGGTTGGAGAAGTGGGCTTGGTATACAGTGACCTCAAAGAAGACGAAGACGACTGCTTTGCACATCGGGGTAGGCCAAAGAGACGCGACGGTATTTTCAGATTACCCCATGCATTTTTTACAGACGAGAGAATACCGTTCCATCGCCTGTCTTTCACAGCGTTACCATATACATGATAACTGGAACAAACCAAAATTCGCAGCTACGGGCAGACAAATGTGGCGCACTTGATAGTTTTCCAGAAGTAAAAACGAAGACGAAACACATTGTTCGCAGGAGTGATTGCGGGTACACGAACACACCCTGCACGCATCGGAACAACGCAAGAGGTTTACAGTCCTCAGACGTGTTATCAGATTTGCAAGATGATAGGTCATATAGCAGTTACAATTGCGGCTTGTGCATTACCAAAGAACTCCAGCTACCAGATATTTCATCCACTACGTGGGAAAGGCAGTAGTCAGTCTGGAAAAGTAGATTGCACGTAGTCTCCGGGATATGCGGAGGCAGCAACTAAAACATCATTAATCACTGGCCCAACGGGATTGGAGTGTAAAAGTTAAGAGGGTGAGCTGCAGCCAAACAACGATGGAGTGTCAGCACGATGCAGCACGATGTCAAAGTGAGAGGCATCACCATGTTATGTATGCGACTTGCCTGGCTGTAGATTCAAGCAAGAATTTCACTCAGCGCACACCATCAGACTGACTATTTTGTGAATGTGCAATAATCCGTGATCAGCAAATGTACCAGCAATCTGAGGAGCGAGAAGCCACTACTATATTTCGGTCTGTAGCGGGAGCACTTTTTAGTAATTAGGGTTTGGCACCTGGTGGCAGTACACTGAATAGTTTCAGAACTGACTTTGAATCTGAAATCCGAATTTTACACATTCCGTTTTCTGCTTCAACAGAGTCAGATTACTGTGCGAGAAGGGGTCGGTTAGAGTTTGATAACAGAGAAATCTGCTCAGGCTTCCTCCGAGAATTCGCTTAGCTGCTAACCTGTTTGTTCACACAAATAGGCTTTCACAGGCATACTCAGGGCGCTAGTAACACCAAATATGGCACTATTGGCTTACATCTACGTTGTCTTTACTTTTTTATACTCCACATTACCATCATTCAAGACCTGAGGATCCATCTTTTATCCGTGTATCTCACCGGATAACGGCCTAACAAGACGCATGGACTTTTCCACCACCGTGCCAATAACCAAAACAAGACCAACAGGGCAACAGCTACCCAGACTATACTTATCTATTACACTGAGCTCTGGCTTGACCACTGCGGATCCTTAGTCACTGAGGACTGACTTTTCCAGATTGTTAAACGGAAAATTGGCAGCAGTAACTTGGCTATAGCCAGGCACAGGTTTTGAGGGTGCTCAAATGGAATTCGTTTGTGGTCTGGACAGATCATGTCTGAACTATTTAGCACATGGGTGGACCCCTCAACCTTGGGTCTGTTGTCTGTCGGTTGTATTGACTTTGGATAAGTAGAGTCGAATCACATCAGTGGAGTTGTTTTGGACAGTGATAACGACTTGCTCAAAAGTTGGTGTTCTCCAAATCGTCTGACGGGCCAGGGTTGGGGGTATCCAATAATGTATGAAACAGCCTTCTTGTGCGTGGTGCCGATACCGGTGAACCTCACAACGCCTAAGTATGGTGTACCGTTTTTGGGGGTACCTCATACACCATACTGTTCACCACAAGCTGAGTTCCGTGGAAATAATTCCATAGTTGAAATTTGTTATTTTTCAACAGGGTTAGTTCTCGATTGATCCGCAAAAGGCCCTGAAAATTTTTGAAAAGTCAAAATCAGCGCACCTTCCAAAGGGGCAGTTGAGTAGACATCTTGGTGTATCTAATGATAGAGGGACTTCCAAAACCTAAAATGCACCTCGGCTATCACACTGTGCGCAGGAGTACGCCATGCACTCCTGAGATTTGATAGATCCAGGCACAGCACCCTATTCACCTCAAGCGTCTACTTGGATGATTGGGATATCCTATAGGCTTGAGAGATGTTATACAACTTCTTTCAAACGTTTTGCTTCTCAAAGCTGGACCTGAGGTACACTTCAATCGGCTGAGGTATGTGTTGCATGAGGTCCAACTGTGACGCTTTGAAGTTACCGAGCGCTTTGAGATAAAACCGGCGCCTGTCTGTAGTTGGCTTACTAAAATCACCGGGTTGAGATGCCTTCACATGATGCATGCTCTCGGGTCACCAAAAGTCATTGGACTCTGATATGCCAGATCAGGGGTAGATGCAGCTCGATTCTTAAAGGGTTTGATGTCCTTTTCGTAATCTATTCGTGAAACTCTGAAAACAGATGCCACACTGAAGTCAGGTGTTCATATTTCGTGTTCGTTCGTTCGTTTCGTTCGAGTTCCTAAGCAGGCTAGCCAAATATTTCAGGCGCTTCCGTTTGCCGTTTATTATACAAAAAATGGAGAAACTTTCTACATTCACCGTTTACTTATTAAGTTGCGTGTTGCAGTGGTTCGTTGAGACACAATAGCACAGAAATGACAAAATAAAGGGAAAACTTAATAAATACAAGGGCCAATTTCAAGGGCAAGGACAAAAACAGCAAATCAAAATCCGTAGTTGGCATTTGTCTGCATATGCCTACGTCCAGCTGATCGCGCGATTTGAACAAAAACAGATTGTAATGTGAAATTTTCAACTATGGACGTGACAGCAGCGCAAATGTAGAACAAGAGCCTTTGAACGTCCCGACTGATGAAGGTATTCGGATATCTGACTGCGAGGGGAACCAGCGGTAAAATAAACATGGAATGGATTGAACTACAACGTCCTAAGAGATGTGTCCCTAATGCCATATTCGTTATTTCTCCATTGGTGATCTCAATTTGGTAATGACCGAGTACAAAAAGCGCTTTAATATCTTTATGAGAGCTTTCTTCAGTGGTAAGCCAGGAGCCATTCTGGTTGCAGGTGGAGGAAAAAATGTAGTGAAGGGTGCCATCCAAAGCATAACTTCGAACACCCAGAACTATAGGTGTTCATACCCTACATTTCTCGGTTTAGACGTGCATTTATTGCCGCAAACTGGCAAGTCCCTGCCACGTTGAGCTTAGCTGGAAACGGCTTACACGTACAGAGCTTACAGGGCACCAGATAAAATAGAATAAGCATCTGCAGTGAGGCAGTTCGTTGGGAAAAGAACAACATCGTTGTGATGGTAATGCCAGCCCGAAAAGTAGCTAATTAAGTTGAGTATGAGCACCGCTGTCTAAGGTTATGAACCGCAAACTACGAACAAACAGTTGTAGCTTCTAAGACTAACCAAGAAAAACAACCCAAAACACATAGCATTCCAAGAACCGAGGGAAGGAGCGTTTGGGTAACAATTTCTATCCCTCGAATTTTTACAACGATGGGAATGCATCCCGGCCATGTTCTTGCACTGTACTGCTTTTCCTGCTTACAGACATAATTGGACAGAGTTTTCGGAGGCCCGACGACGGCACACGTGCTTTGAATGTCCCTCTGTAATGTTTCTTTCAGTAGCCGATCTTACAACTGAGACAACCAAGTAAGTCAACCTCAAAAGAAAGTTGTGTCTTTGGCGTGCACCTCGGCCGATCCAAAAATCCCCACACCGGCTGCTACACTGTGCTGACTTGAGAGTGGATGTAAACAGCGATACAAATGTGTTGCTGGACAGTGGCAACTATGCCACTAGTGACAGCCCTGAAAAATTTGTGAGTGGTCACCGGTCATTGGTGGTGTTTGGGAATGGAAGTAATCCCAAGAATTCCTCAACTGTATGAACCATAAATATTTCTATCGTGGTTGGTTAGAAAACATGGTGTATTGAATCTCACTTGACCACATGATAATTTCCCCTATTCATTTGCCTACTTTGCGTAAATACTTTTGAATTTCTACTTGTTTTGCTTGTCAGTACACACCACTCTCTTTCCCGTAAAGACTGTCCCGTCCAACACTTGTGTATTGCCGTGAGTATCTGTGTCTAAACGTGTGCATCTGATGTACTTACCCACGCAGTTCGTATTCCGTTTGCTGAGCCTGTCTTAATTTTCTTTCTCATGGGTTGAAAATCTGGGTTGAAAATCACAAAACGGTCGTCGGAAAAGACGATCACAAGCCACACTGCTGAGCCAGCATTCCGCTCACCGCTGTTTGATGTGCGGAAGCTGACACTGCACTGTGCCAGTCAGTGACAGGCTTGTGCACTTGTTGACGCTACGAACGTGAACAGCTGGGGTTTTTAGTGTGAATTCGTACCGTAGGATTTTGAACCGCACTCTTACTCTTGATACTTGGGATTGTTGAATCTACGCGTCGTTCAAAGATCCGTATCAAAAATCGCAACATGGTGTTTTTTTACTTAAGGATGAATCCTGAGTACTCATATCAAAATTACGTCCCCATACATCGCGAAAATTCATGCACTATTTTGTGAGTAGCTCTCTGGTAGCTTTGAAAACAGACAGTGGTCTGGTTCAATATCGGGCTACAGAGTGATTCGATGAGTGCAAAGCCAGTGAACACAAAAAGGCTTTCTTGGCACACGATAGATGGTCCCCTGTAACTGCAAAAGGGCAGCAATCGTCTGTGGTGCAGCGTAAAACCTTTAGGTGATAGGCGGTTGCAACTTAACCTAACAGGTATCGTGAATGCTTTTCGCTACTAGCACACACGATGGCACCAGAATACTTCTGCGAAAGTGGGTCATTAGTCCACAGATGTGGAAGGCCTTGTCTACACAGCTGTCAGGCCACCGTCGGCAACATATAACAACAGTCCCATTGGACGGAGAAAGCAAACTCTTATTTGGATCCCAGATTTGAAAGTGATCGGTTAGTGCCAAGCAGTGAATAGGCACACAAAAGGCAGTGATTGACGTACACGAATGCGTGTGAGAGCCAGATTGTAGAAGAGTGGATGTGGATGCGTTCATAATCACCGCTACTCAAGTAAAGACTGAGGATTCATATGCTACCAGCTAACTTGTATACAACCATTCAAGGAACTGGCTCAGAAAATTCGCCATCTGATCTCGATGTCAGCATGGCTCATCCAGACCAATACACAGCGCTCTTTATTTCAGGCTCCATTTCGGCCGTCCATCGGCACGATATTTGAGCTCCCGCCACCCTGTCTTAAGTGGTTCAATGGACTCTCTTGATGGCCACCCTGATGTATGAGAAAATCATAGTGCGTCCGCTTTTGCGAACAATTATCTTTTCAGTGTACGGCCAATCAGCAGAGAATTAGAAGATACCATAATGCTAGATACACGCTTATGTCCCAGTCCCGACCAATAACAGTGAGGGGAAAACGGCGCCTCGGGAGTGACAGCTAAGTAGAACATAATGTCACTCCCGGGGGCGTTGGTGGGATTCTCGTGACCAAATACAGAAACACTGGGTTGAAGCCACTCTTCTGAATCTTCGTCAGTTTGATTTACGCTGATTATTCTTGTCTCACAAACCTTGTATGCTCCACGGAAGAGGCGACCGTTCGTCTCCAGTGGTGTAAGATCTTGCTAGCTAAACGCTAGCAAATCTCTTAGTTCCGTCAAGGAGCACTTTTTTATGGTCTGACTGTTATCCTCTACGATATTTTCTATCATAATTAGTTGTATGAATGATTGCTTCTGATAGGGCCTTCCAGGTGTCTGTTAAACTGGCATTCTCACGCTGGTAAAGATGTCAAGCCAGACCCATCAGCGTTTTGTCATGGGCGCCCTACTTTTGTGTTATAATTTAACAGTCTCCTTTGAGGTTAAGAGTCCTCCTGCTTTACAGGTGCTGGTGGCGGGAAGAACGAGAGGCCAATAGACCAGTGAGCTCCTGTAGGAAACTGCGTCGAAAAATGCGTAAAAATCGGGATCGTCCATTCAGTGGCCCGGCAGGGACCCACAACCAAGCTGTACTTTGAGGGCCGTCCGGGAGGATTTCGCGGACATAAGCATCGATTACTGGTGTAACAGTGATACTACTGATGGGGAGACACGCGAGTAGTATGTGTTGTTCGTAGAATTTCGCTTTGCGTCTTTTGAAAAGGGGAGATCTGTTGCGTAATTTGTGGAGTCGCTTTGTAACATTTGCTTGGATTTGACCGACGAATGAGTGGAGTCAATGAATCTCCAGGAAAGTTCAAGAAGACCGGTTCGGGAGAAGATCGGTGTCCAGTTTTGTAACTAAGATGCACATTAGAGTTTTGCTTCCCTGTTCAATGGTCTGTAACCGGTCAGTTGGCATTTCCGAATGATTACCTCCGCAGCGAAGGCCTTCTTCCCTTCACCGATATTAATTCAAACTCGAGAACTCCCGAGGACAAATGATTGGGAGAAAGCAGTTGCGTTTTCAGACACCGTTGTATACCGTTAGTCTAATACTCCCGTGCAAGCTAGGTAGCCACTCCTCGCAAATGATTTAGACTGTTTGGAACTAGTGAACAAATTTTTAACCAGGAGATAGCGAGACCATGTTATAGATATCGAACTAAACTATTAGATCAATTTCCTCACTTCCTAGAAAATGACTTACGGATTACTAAAAGGGCCCCCGAAGGCGTTAAAGTTTTACCAGATTGAAGGCAATTCTTCTATTCACCGCCGGACGCCGGTGTTCCATCACTAAATAAGGAACTGATCGCCACACTGACGAGAGTATTATGTCACTGAGAATTTAAAGCGTGGTAGTGATCCAAACTACAACAATTAGCATATACCTACATGCAACGTTTAAAATACACTCAAAGATGATTTGAAGAACACTATTTCAAATTGGAGGAGGGTGAGAGGATCCTCGCTAAGAGTTCCAAATCCTTAACATAATCAGTGAACCTAAGTTTTTCTGATGCGCTGCTCGGTTGGTTTCACAAGTTAGGTGGCGTTTTGGAGGAGGCGAATGCCTACTGGGTCATGTAAGTCTATTCTAATCTTTGAAAGGCTGGAGTGGTTGAACAATTGCTATTGCCTCACTTAGCGGGTAAGTATGAAGCCGGTTGAGTGAGGTCATTTATAGAAGCATAACTAAAGAGCACCAGGAGAGAAGGGCGAGCCAACTTTAAACGATGGTATCACATACAACAAATGCGATAAACAGGCATGAAAATAAGAGATGTAACCAGCAAAACGCCTATTTATTTTGGGCGATGAACAGCGACACAAAAGCACATATCCATAGAAATGACGTGCTGCGCATAGTCTATCAGCTTCATGGGAATGCATAACTAGGATATAATGTGAATTTAATTATGAAGATTGTCGGAGGAATGAAGATGAAAGTCAGAAACGAGCATAAAGGAGGGAAGAAATTTGAGAAAGAGAAAAAGTGACATGAAATGTGTGCGCAACTAAAAATGGAAACAAAAAATGAAAGCGAATGCCACTGTTTCTCCGAATTGTCCCGCTGATTACTTTGAGCAATCATCTACATCATACGGACTCTGGGCGAACCCTAATCGGCTACTATAATCCCAGATTATGATTCTACTGACGATATCTTTTACCCCTCAATACCGATCCTGGACCTTTGTGCGATGCATTGTGGAACCACATTTCGTTCCTCGGGGCTGATTTTCATGTTCTCGGTGTGGTTCACCGTTGTCTCTCGAATCCGTCGGGAGATGACCAGTTTCTCATACAAATCCCTGAACAAATATTCTGCAGCCATCACTTCACACACCTCTTGCTTCTAGGTGATTTTAACGCTTCCAAAGCCTCCTGGATGAAGCTCTCGCGCGTCTGACCTAGTGGACAATGGCAGCGGTACTGACCGAATTCGCTCAACAGACCCCTGGAGGAAACGTCGCTCATGCTGTTTCTGATCTACTTCAACGACTTTCCAAACGTTCATCCAAATCCATGGCTACTGTTTGCGGACCACTTGAAATCCTGGATTTCAAGTGCCAGTGCCTTTCAAAGGGATGCAAACGCTGCAAAGTAGTAATCGTTGGATTGTGACTTTTTCGCGAATGGTGAAAAGTACATCCATGTGTTCTCCAGCGCGCTCCTTTGTCTTGCATGGTGAGAATGGACCAGAAGACACCACGAGGATAGATGCCAAAAAGCATTCGTGTATCTGGCTCCGTTCAAAAATGTCGTTCTCACTACACAATGCAGTCAGCTCAAAATGAATTCGCAGTTCTACGGACGATTCAGCGCACCTTCCACAGAATTAATCTCATGGGCTTCCAAATACTCTACGGGGATTACGTCAGGTTGATTCGTGAATACGCCAGCCAAGTTGTCTACTCAGGACGCAAGGAGGACACAATCTCACTGGACTGTCCAACGAGCTATTACGAAAATGACTTCAGGCTGAAAATCTGGAGTTAAACCTTGAACGCGTCTTGCAGTGCTTGACTTCTTTCAGAGAAGACATAATACTTGCTTATGCCCTGTTCGAACAAGCTTGGTCGACAGGTTTTTCACCGTTGGCGCAACTAATACACGGCGGGGGCTAGTAGGAAGATTTTGAAGTTCAGAGCACACAATTTTCTTACGCAATTTTTTTGTCATTGCAGGTGGTTTCTGCGTGGAACAAACTTCCTCCGACTGCTGTCTACTCTACATCTAGTACCAAGTTAAAAACCCTGTTGGATGGTTTTTGGAGTTCTCGAACTGGCAAGCCTACAACCCCGAACTGAGAACTTAAAGAGCAATGCTACACACTTTTTTGCTTTTGCCTTCCAAATGAATGACAGCCTCTGAACGATAAAAATAAAATTGATCGGGAAACTTGGACGAAGGCTTCTATCCTGTGCAGGAATTTGTGAATCCGTGAGAAATCGAAGCCTCTCTACAGCAGCAAAACGGGTAATCTCAGCGGGGTGGCTGAAGGCCGCTGCACCACTAGCTATTTACCGCTACTGTTCATCCAACATTCCTGCCAGCCAAAGCGTATCACTACCCTTTTTTGTGAGCACGAAATCATCGATTCGCCAATTTGCTGAACTGGACGAGTACGTCATGAGGTTGTGCAAGGTGGTCTTAGTTAATGGTAGCAGCGGCTGTTTTGAGTGTTTGCGCTACCCGGCTGATCCCTCGGAGAATCGGAAAATGGGCTGCACGTTTCCAATCCGAGGTCGACCAGCTTTTGCCGTCTGCTTTTACATATTTCCGTCTTTCGGTTATATCTCAGTATAGCGATAATGATACAAGAAGATGGACAGGTATGAGTAACTCAATTTCTACTTTATTTGCACAGATGGAAGAAGACTTGAGCAAGGAAGATCTTTTGCGCCTCCTTGCCTGCCTCCAAAGTGAACTCGAGGCTCGTGACGCTGTAATAAATACATTGAAGGTATCGAAAGCTTGTTATTTGCATTGTGCTTGAAGAGCGAGGCGCTGTGTTCAAGAATAACACCGATTTATGGAGTTCACCTCCGTACAGACGCGGTTGATAATTCTGAGGACCCATTCGTTGCATTACAAAGAGATTCGGTAATACGGCTTAGCTTCCTTTTGATATCTTAGTTGGTGTCGGGTGGCACATATGTGGAGGAAGGATCTAAATCCATTCACGATACACACCTTATACAGCTAGAGAAGCTTGTTTCTTCCCAAAGATCCGCTCAAGAAAAATTGCGTGAACAGCTCCAGAGTACTCAGGATAAATATATGAAGGTACACATGCCAACTAATTTATACATGGTCCAGACTTGCATCGCTCTAGAGCAACAGAGAAAATGTCACGAACGCAATGCTGCTCAGGGCGACAACGTGTTGATAATGCTGGAGAAAGAACGTGATAGGCTTCGATCCGAAGTACTTGTTTGACTTTTTCAAATCACTTTTAAGGTTGCATATGAGAAAGTTCAGAAGAAGAAGTTGGAAAGAATTCTGAAACGCGTGTTGGTAAGCTGGAAGCAGCAAAGGCTCCTGTTGGCGAGGCAGAAACAAGCGGCTGTCCTTGTTATCAAGGAACACAAACGTCTGTTGGCTCAACTATCTCACTACCGGAGACGTGTAAGCGACCTTGAGGCTACGTTATCCGGCAGTTCAGTTGACCCCGCTGGTGATGTGCCATTGGTATGCCAAACCTTTCAGCGCATTAATTTTCAACAGTGTGACTCCGATTCTGGAGACGAACCACCTGAAACCACTGAAAAACCTGCAGGCAGTGAAGGTCAGACCGATGTGTCTAGACTATCGTCAGGTGAATCCTCCCTACTTAAACAGCAGCTCACCGCAGAAATGACAGCGAGAACTGAACTTCAACGTAGTTTTGATAAGTAAGTCATGTAATCGTTTTTCACTTCACGTACAACAGCCCATCTCTTGCCACTATCTTATTCTTTTTCATTAAATGAAGCTCGAAGTCCTGGTTTATCGGCCACTTGCAACCAGCATAGCAGCATCACGGCCGTAAATCTGTAGGAAATTATTTCTAGTTCGAAAACGTGGCAATTCTTGCATCATCATCATCAACATCATCATCATCGACAGCATGACATCAGTGTTCAACACCGATGCTTCACTGCCGTACAACCATGACTTATTTGAAAGCCTTATTGTA
>NW_008751708.1:398125-399172 GCF_000715545.1 Opisthorchis viverrini
CAGACGACTTCGGCTATTTCGGAAGTTCGTACTGCATAAAAACAGCCTGCTATCGGCACATAGCTGAAGCAATCGTTCCCCATTGTCCGTACCTACCGAGTCCAGTCCATGTCGACCTCCCAATTGAGTCTCAGATGCACTGAGCCTGCCCACTTGCACATTCATAACTTACAGCTTCGCGGCAGCTAATATGAGTCTTATGGTGCTACAGCTAAAGGGGGTGGGATGGCTCGTTGGTTAGAGCGCGAATTTATCGACCGGAATGTTCGTTAGACCTACCTCTGCCTATCGACTTCCCCTGTATAGGCTTGGACAACCTGGCAGTATCCCAGCTCTCTTGCTTCCTTCGTGTGGCATGTTAGGCCCTGTTAGAGCGCGAATTTATCGACCGGAATGTTCGTTACCCCGACCTCTGCCTATCGACTTCCCCTGTATAGGCTTGGACAACCTGGCAGTATCCCAGCTCTCTTGCTTCCTTCGTGTGGCATGATCGTTAGGCCCTGAATGGGATTTCGACAGCTACGGAGAGTTCAAACTCAGACAGGGAGGCAAAGGCCGTGGCATTCATTTTGACTACACTCCTTTTCATTTCCATTGCCATGTGATAGTTTGCTTTCCGCAAACGTTTTGCCGAAAGGCTTTGGAAAGGGTCTACTTTCCTTGGGAGGTTGTTTGAGCTGCTCTCCAAGAGAATGATGCCATAGCTCATGGTACCTGCTGCGTGAGATTTGAACAGAGACAACGAACTTTACTAGACTGGATTCCGGTAAGGACCTGTATATGGGCAGGTGACTGACGCAGCTCGCTGCAATAAATGGTGCTTGGTTTCAGTCTACCCCGTCACGAAGAGACTGGACCTTACCGTCGTGTGACGGTTTGCGCACCTCAGCGATCCATTGAGCTATACTGGAGAGTGCCCCGCGACACTCACAGAGTCTCTCATAACAGGTTGGTCAATGGTTAGAGGTTTGACAAACACAGTCTCCTGGCCCTCCAGGTTGGGGGTTGAAACATGTGGCAACTTGTTCCGTAGAAATGGTAATGCAT
>NW_008751708.1:403127-441744 GCF_000715545.1 Opisthorchis viverrini
CCCCTGAAGGTGTAACAGTTCATAAGCCTAGCAATTTGCTTCCGTCGAGATCTCCGAATTACTTTGGTCAGTTGTTCTGGTATTTGATGATGAATTAATGACATAGCCGGTCGAAGAGGCCCGATGGGATCGCATTCCAATGATGGTTTCATAATTGATGTGCACCAAACAGATAACGAAATGCGACCTCAATCACTTTGAGCCCGTTCTCTGTTCCTAACCAGTGCGAATTTTCAGCTGAAGCACTCATATTCTTTTAGTGGTGATCGCTAACCTCTATAAAGCCTCGGACGTTTAGGTGCTTCAGAATGATTGCGGTTGGCTAAAATCGCGCTCTTTTCATCTCTTTGCTCCTTTCAACCCGAAGAATTCACTTGATTTGGGAGGGTCAGCGCCTTGCTTTTCCTGTGGCACCTTCGCACTGTCAGAGTCAAGTCTGTGGCATTCGGTTCGATACTATTTTGTGGATAGGAGACTTGGCATATTTGTGCAGATAAGTAAAAGCATCCAATTTTTGACCATTGGGTTCTCTGGAGCATTTCTTAAGACCGGTGTGGTCATCCGATAAGTTATGCCGGAAGTACTCCAGAATGGATTTAGAAAGAAGTGTATTTCGATAGAGTAGTTGGTCCTGCTCGACAGGCTATACGGGTTAGGCCGTGTACTTATTGTGTCGAAACACAACCCCTCTTGTGGACATCTTTGAAGGTCTTGCAATTTCCCATACTATCCTTCCTTAATACGAAGTATTGATTTTACTCCACATCTGCATCCATGGATTGGCAGATGACCACCATGCATGGTTCATTTTCCTGGCCTTCACAACACAGCACATAGCTGGTTACTCCCAGGTCGTCCCGTCTTCTACATCAACTGATATCGCCACGGTTGTGGATTCGGGGTTAGCGAATTAAATGAACCAAAGCCGATTTTTTTCTTGTTTACTCTCGATCCCCAACCGCATCATCTGGCGTGAACGTGACATCAGCTTGCATGTTATTGGTCGCATTGACGGCGCTGCGGTGCACACCGTATTGTTGTGTGGGTAAGAAAGTTGACTACTGTGAGCTGAAGACATTAGAAGAATTTCGACCGTCGCTGTCTTCGGGACATTTCCCGAGTCCAGTGGGAACATAAGATTAATGATATTGAGGTAATTCGAACAGTTTCCTTGGGAATAACTGGTCCAAGAGGGCTCAAATAGTCACACCCCATAGGTTGTGCTTGCTTGATCACATTCTTCGTACGTCACTCGACCCCCCTAGGAGTTGTTTCGCACAATCATGTAAAGTGTAAGGATGAGCCAGAGGAGGTCAAATAATACTTGACAGCGAAGTGTGAAATGCATGACCAGCAAACTCATTTGAGGCGGTTATAGTCGTCTACTTGAAGGAAACCCCCATATAGGACACGCCAATGACTAGAAACATTGGCAGATATTGCCCGTTCGTGCGCCAAATGGCGTGCGTGAATTGCTTCCGCTGTTGTTGCTTTCAGCACATAGTATCCCCTGTCGGTTTTCCCGAGAAAAACTGCACTGACGCGCGCGGCAGTGGTCTTACCTAGTGGCTCCATCCTTATTTTACCAGAGATGGGCCGAGATGGCCCAAGTGGTTAGAGCGCGAATTTACTGACCGGAAGGTCCGTGGTTCGAATCCGACCCCCGCCACTCGACTTCCCCTGTCTAGGCTTGGGCAACCTGGCAGTATCCCAGCCCTCGTGCTTCCTTCGGGTGGCATAGCAGCTAGGCACCAGAAAGGTGCTACAGCTGAACTCTTTCCTTCTCTCTTTTATTTTGCCAGGCCAATTGCTAACGAAAACGGCAATTATAACCACAGTGCCACATACGCGACCTACAGCCGGCAGTTTGATTTATCAATAATTTTCCGTTGATATTTTGTCTTGTCAGTGAAGCCAATTTGCGCTGAGAAGCTCAGAAGCTCTGCACATCTGTTTTATCTCCATTGGGAATCATCAGCAGCGTGCACTTAACGGAACTCTGAGAGTTTCGAGCCCGTGACCTTCTGGCCACTGGCTGAACACAAACACTGCTACGAGCAACTAAATAGCAGTGTAATTTCAGTTAGAAGATAGCGCCACTCATCCACTAGTCACAGAATCCTTATTGCGTGTTCAAGACTGGCTCCCCGAATGACGATATCTCAGGTGAAGGATTCGCTCATCTTGTGAAGGTATTCTTTGAATAATTTATGGATCGATAGTCATGGTCGATAGTGACTGATGGCTCCTCGGTTTGGGCGCTCCACCGGTATCCCGGCCAACGCACAACAATGAGACTGACCAAAGAAATGTATCAAGGTTGCCCTGCCAACACCTAGCAGCTCCCCAGGTTTTGTATGCTATTAGAGTGAGGTCTTCAAAGTTTGCGTGGTACGCTTGCCTGGCTTGCCTCTCGGATGACATTTTGCTAGAGGCCTGGGAATATATCCCTTCCTGTTACAACTACAATCGTACGGATCGTCCGATACACAACAGGAAGCTTGGCGAGCTTAAAAAGGTCGAAAGAATAAAATGGAACGAATGTAAAATTCCGGTCGTTCCGTTTCGTTCCGCCTAATCGGATCAACAGTTCCTCCAAAGCTTCCTTTTAGTGAAACCACGTAACTGCGACTACTTACTGATATCCTGAAAAGACATTTGAACCGTCAGGCAAGATATTTCGACCAATAATTCGGCTTGCCACCTGCTATTTCCTATCCGGGCTGCTGGCGTGTGGCAGAAGCTTTGATTGTGAGTATGGAACTTCCTTTAGCCTAAAAAGTGCACTACCGTACTTCACCTGGTTTCGTTCAAGGAGAGCGGTGAATTCCCCACTTCCTGTCTTACTTGTATCTGTCAGATAGAAGAAACCTCCCAAATAAGTGCAGTGGATCAATAATAGTACCCGTCTTCGTAAACACCTACTCGGAGCGAATGTGGTAGGCAATGTTAGCTTCGCCCGAAACATTGACCCTTGGACATCAAGTGGGATTTGGACCAGATGAAGGCTACGTCGGCCACATCTTAACACCCCCGTAGGCATTGGAGAAACCCACAATCCTGGTGTTCCTTCAATTCAAAGCTGCCTTTGTTCCTATCAGTCTGGCAGTTTTTCCCGTCATTCTTCCCCAACAAAGGATGGTGGGCAAGGTTTGGAACAACCCGGCCCTTATGCACATACTTCTGAGCGTAAGGGTGTACAGGGAGCTCTCCAAGTATCCTTCCAAAATAATGTATAGGAAGGATGTCTGATTCTCCATTTCCGTTCACCTTAGTCATCAATGAAAGCACAAACTTCCTAGCCGGAAGGTCTGTGGTTCGTACGCAACATATATCTCTCGACTGCGCTTGTTTGGGCTACTTAGTTCTAGCTGCTTCCTCTCGACAGCGTTTTGAACAGGGACGAAAGTTAGTGTTTGGTGCTTCAGCCGAGTTGACACTTTGTTGCTTGACCGCATTGGGGCGTTGGCTGCATCCCGACTTCATGCCACATACGGGCATCGTATGAATTACTCTTAGTCCATTACCGAGGGCTAGCAGGTGTACAAGGTTCCGGTGAGATGAGATACACCTACAAACGTTGAGGATGCACTGGGAGTCCTGGGTAGTTGTCCTCCAAAGTGTGAAACAAAACAGCCTCATTCACCGGCTTCTCGGAGATTGGGGACTTTATGCGTGGTCCGGCTGCTTTAAGGGTTAAGGATTCCTGGTCTTTTTGCGCATCCGGAAGACATGCACTATCACACAACAGTACAACGCAAATGTAACAGTGCATGTTTCCTGGACTTTCGAACTCACTAACAATGCTTACCAGACGTTTTACTTTCATCATCACCTCGGTAAGTTCTATGCATACTATTGGGCACACTGTTGGAAGTTTTGCCTGTGGCACGGCGCTACCGGATCCGCTCAGGCACGATATCAGACAGGACAATAGCGCTGCTTGAATCTCGGTGAAATGTTCCCCCTGGCTCTGAACACAACTCAGCTTGACGAATTATCAGAAGCCAAGTGAAACTCAGCGTGCTCGTCCCTGAGGCTTAATAGACGTAGAAGATCAAGGAAATGAAAGGAGCCCAGTAGGCAGGGAATGATCGGAGGTAGCTTCGGTTGATCGGTCCACGGAAATCGGCTATGAGCGGAATCAGAAAACATCACAGTGGCGCGACCAGAACTGCGATAGGACCCTGGACGGTGAACCTCCACGGCCTCGGAGGTTGTTTCAAGCTCCATATGCCCGAATGTCTTCGCAGCCTCATTGTTCAAGGATCGGAATGGAGTCCTCAGATAACGCTTATCTGGTCTGTTTGCCTCCATCTGGGAAAAGTCCTAGACAACTGGTCAGCACCAGTGATGGTTCCCATCTTCATAAATGGGCTAGTATTGAGTGGCAACTGCAGGGGATCAACTTGACTCTGATCGTAACAAGACTTGACGTCACCTGTCCCTCTGTTGTCTGATGGTCGAGCGTGAAGCACTCAATTAGGAGCAGCTTGATGGCGGTTTCATTGACCAAATATCCACACCATCGCGTTCAGGACCCCACAAATTTTGATGTTCCTGGGTTATCGAGTATCACTCGACTCACTTGACGAGTCTCTTCTCCCTAACATGCTTGTCCAGTAGGGAATGTCCGGGAAGTTGTTAATATAATAAGTTCTCTGTATTGCGTGACTATAGGGAAGGCTCTCTGAAGGCTAGCTTACAGAAACAAGGATGCTCATCCTCGTTTTCTACTCAATTTTGTGCTCGACGAGATGAGACGAACGCCAGAATATCTAGTGACTACCCCTGAATCTCAAGGGGCATATGTATTAGGCTACAATGTGGTCTGTTTTGTTACATGGCTGTGAGATGTGGCCTCTTTGGGCAGCAGAACTGCAGCTTCTTCAGATCTTCGATAACCGTTCTCCCTGAACCATAGCTCACATAAGATGGTGACGCCGAATCCGCAACAAGAAAACTAGGAAACGGCTTTTCGGCTGTGGAGTAGAGATTTCACTCGAAGAATGTATCCCTCACCACAAGCTGCCGTGGTTTGGCAATGTTTTGCGTGTGTGAACTCATCATTGACCGAAAAGAGTGCTGTTTTCCTTGCCCATTTCATAGTAGTGCAAGCAGACGTGGTCAACTTTTGACCTGGCAGAGAGGAATGAAGTCGATTGCAAAGAGTATGGGTGCTGTTCTGCGTACAGGATGCGGTCCGGTACAGATGCTGTTATCGATTCTGATGATGGCGTTTTACTGAGCTGGAACGGTAGGAATGCGGAAAGTCTCGCCTTTGAACAAGGCACAAAAGTCCCAATCAGTCGGGCTGATATGTGCCTCCTCCCTGGATGGCGACGTCGGAACTATCCTCACGAATTATCTCAGTCACGGTCAGTAGGCGCTACCGCATCACAAATACTGCCTTCAAGCGTAGCTGTCCTGTTTCCCATTTCATCAGACAACTATAGCGATTAAACCTCAATGAGCTTGTCGGATCGTAGTCTCCCATTTCTGGTCATTATTTCCGATCTCTTTCGTTTTTCGTTTAACGAACCTGCAGCGGTAACCAACATACTCTTGGTACATGACTCGTGACCTGTTAACTCAGTGGCAGCCAGTGACCTGCAGTTTTTTCCTGGGTGTTTGGTAGACATCGACGTGGGTATTTCCCTTTCTCAGCAACCCACCCATGTGACTCACGCTGTTACCGCCTTGAACTCTTTGTCAGCGACTAGTCGAGAAACGGCGATTGCACTGCTCATTCTAGTCGGCTAAATAGCAGAATCCGCTTTTTCGGATTGAATTCATATCAACAAAGTCTGTACGCCCCGAGACCTAGCATATATCTGCTGTACAGACAAGAAATATTGTTTTTCGTTTTCTTAACATGCACACCCGCTACTTGCAGCTCTAAGGCAGTCAGGGATCAGTTTTTCTTTCAACTTTATTGCTTCCTTCGACCGTCGCTGGCAACCACCCATATGTTGATCAGGAGTTCGAGCGCAGGTAGAAAAATCGTTCAGCTGTGACACCCCTTCGGTGCACAGCTGATATGCGATTCGAAAGAAGTACAATGACTGAACTACTACCAGGTCTTCCAAGTCCAGATGGGGGCAGTCGAAAAGCAAGAACAACTAGCTATCCTTTGAGTAGATCCGTTTAGCCATCTCCAGCTCGAATAAAGTAACCGGGCGTTTGGGTTCAGAAGAACTGGTAATGCTTTGCCGGGTTTTAAACATGTAACAGTAATTAACTCTTGAGTGTGTACGGAAAGCCAACTTTAGGTGACAATTGAAAGCTTTAGATATATCAGTTGCCACCATGTTGTTTGCTACTCACCACCACATATCAGTGGTCTTGAATTGATCATGTTGACTGTAGACGTTATTGGGAAAGATGTGTTCAAAACTTTTCCTGCTGGAACATTTGTTTGGGATCGGACACTGTGCCTGAAGCTGACATAACGCGCCTGTGAACAGGCAGCTAGTCGGCAAGAGCTCTGTGATGTGAGCATGCTCAGAGAACCAACTGCGCATTGTCAGGGCTTAGATGTGGCGTTAGGTGAGAAGACCTGACATGGAGCAACAATGGCCGTTAGTTCAACTCGCTCTGGAGCGCGTGGCAACCAATACTTGTGGATACTGCAGCCCTTCATTGGATATCAGTTGCAAACCTCAGTTTTCTAGGTATATGGCGTTCTGTTGTGATTATTTCCATCCATAACACAAAGTAATATGGTTGAGCACCAGTTCTAGATTTTGCGGAAAGGTGCACGTAGTCTGGGTTGTTAGAGATTGCTTGGTGATTGCTTACGAATCTCAACAAGTCTGGAGAAGGTTAGTGTAAGCAAGACAATATGCAGCCTTTACGGGACGTTGAACGTGAATCGCTATCGGTCAGTAGATAATTGAGCAAATGCCTCAGACTAACCACGCCTCTTCTGTCACCACGGCAGTGAAGCATCGGTGTTGAATACTGTCATGCTGTCGATGACGGTGATGATGGTGTCACCACAATTTCGGGCGATTGTGCTCGCAAGTCCGGATACTCTACTGACACAGTTCACTACTTTGTAGTCCGACATCTAGACAAGATAAGTCATATTTCCAACCTAAAAAGTCACATGTTTGCTGGACCCCTCTCCTCTTCGTAAAGCTCGCGTCAGTTGTGTCGAAAATTCACCAAGTCTCCATTCCTCACAGATTAACCCACACCTTCGAGTTGACGTGTTGGAAGCGCAAGACTCTTTCGGTAGTGATTGTGTTTGCGTTGGTTGGATCTTCCAACTGATAAATTCTGAGACATTAAACATCTGAGACATCATGTAACAACGGCCAACGGTTGAATTTTTTCTGGACATCAAGCTGCTTTCTACTCGGTGGAACTATCTTTTAACAAGACGTTTCGCTTTTCATAAAGAAGTCAGGTTGTGTCTGCGCGTACAGTCAACTTTCCTCATCCTTTTCCACCACGATCACAGCTCAAGGGTGTCCGGATTCTACCTTCGACAGAACTTTGCTGTGGTAACTCAGTAGCGTAGAACCCCACCTTAGAAACAGTCATTTACTAAGGTTGCAAAGACTAATCGTCCGATTCACCTGAGTAATCTTTCAAAAAATTCAGCCAGAGTTGTTTCGTTTTTCACTACTTAAGTGTGAGGCGAAAACGTGCAAACCTGGCCTTCAATCTTACTTCTGTTGGCAAGCATCCGTAAACAGCTCGAGCCTGTTAGTCATTTCACCCCGCTTGAAAGCCAAATATCAGCTGCAAAAGACATTTCTGGCCAGTTACTCATGAAACTTCGGTAACTTTGGCACTGACGCATCATAAGCCTCTTGAAAGGATGGGTGTCCTACATCAGTCAGGTCACTTTTCGTCCATGGATTCAACGTTTGGTCACCACACGTATAGGATACCCAGCTGCTGTTTACGGAGCGTTTCCAGCAACGGATAAGATTAATGAAAGAAGTACGGCATTGTCCAGGAAGGGCTTCGAACTAGGCTATGTGATTCCCTTCACCGTGCCTCGCTGGTTCGGCCACATTTTAAGAGTGCGACCACACCGGCGAAGGTGACTTGCTCTACTTGATCTACTGGCTCTGTAGCGTTTTGGGGGCGAATAAAATATACTACTTATTTTGTCCTGCTTGTGGACTGAATTAGTTTCGTGACCGTATTCCAGAACGTAGTGAACATTTGCGGATTAAGTGCATAACAGGGAACCGGAATCAGTATTTGGTTGTTCGTTTCTGCTATCGCGGATTTCTACTCATATTGAATTAAGTGCTGTGGTGTCACTCTGAAGAGCATAGTACTCGAAAATGCTGACCATAATCATCCGGTTCTTCGGCATATGCTTCACAAAGTGCAGTCATGCTGCAGAACGAACAGTCTTTGAACATACCTTTGAGAGTTCAAGGAGTGACATTCATCATTGTCAGCTGTAATAACCGCGTACTCGTCGTACAGTGGTTGTAGCTGCCGCAGTTTCGTTCACCGAGGATTTGGGGGGGGGATAGGTAGCTACGCATTTCAGGCGGGAGATGATAAATTGGTACATAAATCCAGCACTGTCAGTGGGCTGTCAAGTGGGGGGTTGGGGTTGGAAAATGAGCTATGTAATGAAGACAATAACTTGGATGCACGAGCGCCATGGAGTGCGCGACTGGGCCATGTCTGACAATGTCTCCAGCCGTTGATGTGGCCCGTCTCGTGGTTCCCATCCAGGAAGACGGCAGTGACCAGCGCAGCTGAGTTTGCTGGTAATGGCTTTCATACTTCGCTGCCAAGTCATTGTTTGACCGCCTCTGGCTCTCTTCCACCCTTCACGTGGTTGTGCGAAAAGAGCCCTTCGAGGAAGTCGGTCGACTGTATTTCTCCTGAATACCATTCGGCATACGTCAGAATTGCTGATCCGGTGTTCCCACCAGATTCGGGTAATTCTCCGAAGACATCGATGACCAAACACTGAAAGTCTTTTGACGTCCTCAGCGCGCAACGGCCAGGTTTCTTATCCGTTTAGTAATATGGAGCGCACCGTAGCATTGTAAACTAGATCCTTGACAGAGAATCCGATGTCACGCCTACATGACAGTGACGTGGGTTCACAAAAGCTGCTCTGGCCTTCCCAATCCGGATGGAAATATCTTTCGCCAGACCGCCGGGACTGATGCAGCTGCCCAGGTGAACAGATTTGTCTGCTACCTCAGTCGGTTCGTCCGGAAGCATGAGGCTAGGGCTCGAGCCCACCCAGTCTTTACACTTTACACTTTGCAGGTGTGAAGCTCATGCCGAACCGTGAGGCAGAATTATTTAGATTATTTAGTATTGTTTGCAATGCCACGGGGTAAGATCGGTACGTACGGACAATAATGAACGATAGCTTCAGCTGTGTGCTGAACACAATCTGTAATCCCGCAGGCTACACTGGCGGAAACTTAGTCCCACAAGATGTAACCATGCCAGGAAATCCAAAGAGGAGCAGCGAGACCCCGTATTACGAGTAATCGTGCTACGAGGCGGTCTGGGGAAAAGTTGTACTGTCCTCTGCGACAGGAGCGTGAAGGAAGTAAGGTGTTTCCCCCAGGCGACCAGCATGTTCATATTCATGGAAGCAGTGATGCTGCCTTCCCCTGAGGAAGGACGGGTTAGAAAAGGTTGGCCCCAAATCCGCAAACTCCGATCGGTTGACCGTGACCGCCGGCGCATTATCCAATACGGTCGAAATGATTTTGAAACCAAAGAGTCCGATGCTGCTCAGAAGCACCTGCTGTGCGCAGCCGCATCAGGAATGAGACAGTAATGCCTTATTCCCTGTGCCCTCGGGTCAGGCCAACCCTCTGCAGCCGAGCAGGTCGGATTGTCGGGTCATCGGCTCCGGGCAGGGTCCCCGAACAAAACCCTACGTCCTCCCACTGCCTTGTGGGTCAGACTTTTGAGTCAAAGGCTCAAGCTGGGGTACCTCAATCAAACGTCCTTCCTCGGCCTAGGCAACCTTGAAGTATCATTTGCCCGCGCAGTTCTGCGTTCACGGATGTCCCTTCCACCGCACAAGAAGTGACATTAGAAGTTTTGGAACGCTGTATCTTTGAACTTGCTTTAGCTCTGACGGTGGCGCAACAAACAATTTGAACACACGAACTTCAAAAGACAGAATTGCGTTTCTCAATTTGTACCACTTGTGGCTTCCAAAATTTATATCACTACTTCCCAGGGAAAGCGTATATCAGACTACAGTACGGGCTGTATTATTGTATGTCCACAAAACTTGACCACTTCGGAGGTATGGTCTGTGGCACCCCCAGGTCATTGACCTACGATTTCTCGGAAGCATATCTGGAACTAACGAACTTGCAGTAAAGTTATTAGAAAGCGGGTTTTTGGTGAAGCAGTCGGCAATTCTCCGGCACTACAAGCTTAAGTTGGCTTCGCCATGCGTTACACATACCGAGTTATCGTCTGCTGAGAAGATTATTACGTGCCTAATTCCAGGTAATTGAGTCCTTGGGGTGGACAACATACGACTAGGTAAATGAAAATGATGGATTTCAGGACAAACTTCGTTCGACTTTGTCGTTTAACAAGTATGTGTCCACATGTCCTGTCAACGTCCGGAGCACTATCTGTCGAAGAGGCCATATAACGGCCCTAATTTTTCACACTGGAATCCTCAGGATAATCAACTCCAAAACCTCAGGGACTACACTCTCTGTCAGACGTAACTGCTTGTCTGTTTGCACCAAACTCATTTACTCACAGTGAACTGATCGCCATGATTTGCAGCTCTCCATATCAGCCCGTCTATTTGTTTATTCATATTGTATGTATTACGACTGAAATTGGAACACTACAATTGAAGTACCTTATGCGTTGTACCAGGTACACTAGTCAACTGTCATACCGAAGTTCTACCACGGGCATAGTGGATACATCACGCCGCCACATCAGCTGACTCTTCTCGACTGGCAGTGACTTGGCTCATTTGTTTTCCCATCTTTATTCAAGTGAGACTTCACAGCTTGGACGCACGAATCTCTCACGAGGTTACGCCACCTTGGGGACATTATTTTGCCAGGTGACCCTGTTTCAATCAGGAAAGATTTTCATCTGATTTCCGTGAATGTTTTGTGGCTCTTACCATGGTCATAATCTAAATATTTCAGTGAGATTTCAGTGGCGTGGCCTGAGTTGAATGACGAACAGGACGCTTGCAACCAATAGACTGCTCGAAGTTTTCCCACAGGTAGAAACAGGCTTGCAGACCACTGGCTATTTGTGGTTGACGGTTCGATGCATGATGGAAATAATGCATGTTGTGGGGATGGTGCCAGTAAGATTAAGACGGTTTGTGCTGTAAGAGATTGCTTCTCATGGAACAACCGCTGGAGATGCTGTCTGGCGACAACGGTGTGAACCTGGGTAACAGCGTTTGTGTTGCTTGTGTTAGCGACGCTTAATCAGCCAAGCCAGTCAGTGGTCAGTTGACTTGGCGTTTTCGTACGGTCAGTTAATTGCAGAAAATAGTTAAGCTTTTCGATTTACCCAATCATGGTGTGACGCTGAAGGTGCCAGTAAGCGGAACACTGGAACGGGGAGCGAAACTTGAGCTTCGCGAAAACACAAAGTGGAAAGGATGGTATGAGGACGTTTAGAAATCATCTTTGTTTCGTTGCTGATAAATAACATGTATATAATATCAAGAAAAGGTTACTAGTGGAAATGTATGAAAAGCATACCTAGAGACAGAGTATCCATTGAAACTACCAAGTCCGGCACTTCCTACATGCAGACGAACGAGATGTTTGAAATTAGCACTATATGTATGATCTCCAATTAACAACCGCATAAGCAATCTCTTGACTGTTCGATGTCTTTGTCTTGGATACCCCCAAAAGGTTGAGCAGAGGAAAGTACAGGTATACTTTGGTGACCAATTAGAAAGTGTTCGTTTGTAGGGGAAACGCTTTACTTTAGCGAAAGTAATGGATATCTACATATTGCCAATTCCTAGGAATAAGGAAAACTCTGGCAACCATTGTCATAAAATTGTCATTGTCATATATTCACGTCCAACAACCAAACTTGAACGGTTTACGGTGAAAACAACATGACAAGACAAGAAATATGGAATTTTCCAATTTGTTCCTGACCATTTTACCACCATAAGCGTTATGCTTCGTATGAATCTTCATTAGCGAATTATTTGAGAATGGAAAGATAGACATCACAGATTTAGTTGTTTTAGTTTAGTCAGTCTATGGAAAACCTGATCTGGAACTGAGGGTTTTCGTCGCAGCAGCTGGAGAATCGTCTCAAGTTAAAAGGTAGTAGCATTTGGTTAGCAAAAGTACTGTAATCTCAATAAACATGCTTAAGTCTTGTATTTGAGCTTCAAAAGTGCAGTATGTGTTCCCGTAAAGCATCCAGTATTCACACAAGGCATTTTGCTGGCAGACAGTCGTTCACCAGATGGACGCCTGAGCTGAACGGGACAATGTGTTTCCTGTGGAAAACAGCCCCATGTGGTTTTTATTAATTTACTGAGACTATCGTATATTTCATATTGACTTCCGGGTTGATCATTCGACCCTGATGCTTATATGCAGTGACTTTTTGACGTTCTTCTGAACAAAGCACGAATACATGATTTCCGCCGAGGTATCCCACATTGCAAGGCACTTAATTCGTATTGTTGGGCAAATTTCACTTTCAGTGTAAGAACTCAGTTACACACAAGGTTGCTGCTTAGCCAACTAAGTAGAAAGAGACAGACTTGTCAAGAGTTCCGTCTCGGGAGGATACGAATAGGTAGACCAACTTAAAGCAGCATGTTATGTGACGCACAGAAACATCGCTACCTTTCTGTGCGGCGGCTGCCTTTAGTAGACACCCCGACCAAACTTGTTGTGTACAGTTGGATGCCAGGTCGATTTGATGCATTTGGCACGTTTGAAATGCCTCTTATTCTGAAGTCCTATTTTCAATAACCCGACAAATGTCTAAAAAGCATAAAGGATAGAAATTTCGTCCTGTAAGTGAAGCCAGTCTATGCCGGAAAACTGAGCTTTGTACAACTGTTTTGTCGTTATTGAAAGTCATCAGAAGTGCGCATCTCAGAACTCTGTCTATCTTGCGATGTGCCGGCTAGTAGTTTGAACACTTAACTCCTCGGCCACGAGCGGCTGATTACCAATGTGTTTTGTTCATTATTTATTAATTACTCCTGTAAGTAAGCCAGTCTATGCCGGAAAACTGAGCTTTGTACAACTGTTTTGTCGTTATTGAAAGTCATCAGAAGTGCGCATCTCAGAACTCTGTCTATCTTGCGATGTGCCGGCTAGTAGTTTGAACACTTAACTCCTCGGCCACGAGCGGCTGATTACCAATGTGTTTTGTTCATTATTTATTAATTACTTATATTCAGCTACGGGTGGTTGAACCACACCGCGTTTATCTTGCAACCACGTTGAAAATGCGCAGTTCATGTTGCGTTTCAGCGATAACTTACGAGCGATAGGGTAGTATGATTTCCTGTTTTCCCGCCTTTCAGTGCATACCATATGTGTTTTGTAGGTTCAGAACTGCGACTTTAAACGGCGTTGTACCTCGTGAATTTCGATAACTCTTGATCGGTGTTCTTCATACACACATCAGAACATAGCGTAGCCAGGTTCCAGTCAGATCTCTTACCTGGAGTGAAATGCAATTATACGTTGGTGGACATGCGTATAAAATGACAGCGAAGTTCTTCCAGACGAGGTGCTCGTAAGAAGAACTTATTATAGTACTTTGGTTCGGGTAGATTTGAGTGGAGCGAAGTTAATGAAGCAAAATCTGTGGCCACGATTTACCCAACAGTACTATGCACGTACGGCGTAAAAAGCTCTCAACACGCACTGTTCAAATTCGAGCGTAAATGACAAGCCAGATAACACCGCGGGCTCGTATGTGGACAACTTCATTCGATCCCGTGGACATCTTGAAACTGGCCGTTAGCCTTTGTGCGTTCTACCGGGAGCTGGTAAAATCATTTTTCATTGAAGATGTCTCTGAGGACATTATCTTGAGTCCGTTAGCTTGTACAGCCAGGTTACAATATTGTCCACTGTGATATCAACAGTTGGCGTAAGAACCATAACTAATCCGCCTCATTACCAAGGTAGTGGAACTAACAATGGGGTTACAGGAATAAACACATCTGTCCGTGATTCGTCGAAGTAGTAGTCATCCGGCGCAAAACCGAAAAACGATAGACGTTCCATTTATCCGTTTCTTACATAGTCGCGCACTCCTGTTCACACTGTATTTTCAAATGTCTTTGGGTATCGCGTGTAACAAACATATTTCGTCGCCCGTGGGTCCGTATATTAGTCAACTAATCCGTCTTTCAGATACAGATTATGTATCAAAGTACAGTGTATCGGGCATGTTGTTACCTCTACATTTTATGTTGGCTTTCAAGATAAATGACTCTCCGTGTGATCTTACTCTTGTTTCTTCCACTAATCAGGTTGCAGCGTGACTACGAAAAGCTGTTGTCTCTCACCAACCCAGTGTCGACATCAACAACTGATTTTTCGGCGAATTCCCCCTTAACTGTGTCCGTGGGACAGTTAAGAGACACAGCTTCGTCCTTTATACGTTCTAAACCAAACCTTATCCTTCGGCGTTCGTGCGATGTGTTGTCGTCTGAAGGTGTCAGTTCATATTTAATGTCAAACGGGCCCATGGCGCAAATATCTCCTCAACATTCAGATGCAGCGTCGTCACTTGTGTCCAGCGATCCTGTAACCAACACAATATCTTCTAGCTCCGATGAAATTGCCTCACCCCTCAGTCCTCTAACCTTAACCTTGGCACCACAGGCCACTTCCTTACTCTTCTCTGACTCTCGCTCATCAACCCCATCCCCACCACCACCTCCCCCCGTTCAACTTCACTACCCTTATCCAAGCATACAAAGTCACCTTCATCAACCTCAGTCACGAACTACATCGGGAACCACTCACTTTTTGTCTTCTGCCAGTGGTCGTCCGTTGTCTGTACCACCGTCCCAGTCACCCCAGCCAAGGAGTTGTTCGATCACACAATCAGTCACCTATCAGCACTCCTATCAGAATTCCACACACCCGATCAATCGCACACAATCCGCTTCCAGTACAAGTTGTGTGCTTGTTCCAAGGAAAACAACAGTCGCCAATCCCTCAGTCCATCATTCCCATACGTCAACTCGTTCACCCAACTACCAGCCACCATATTCCACCCATTTTGTAGCACCCCTAACAAAGCATCCATCTTCAGGTCCTCCGACATTTGTTCACCGTGGCCATGCAGGACCGTCTGTGGGACAGCATGCGTCAGCTACTCATCACTTTCCATATTCTCCAAGTCGTATTACTCCATCTGGCGGTCCTATACATTCTAGCATGAGAACTTTGCGTGGTTCTTCATCAGCCACTCCCTCACCAGCTGGCCTGAGTGGGACGAACCCATCGATCGGAACGGGACATTTGTGCATTAATGGCAAGTAAGATAATTCCAAATATCACATCTGTTTATGATCTGGGCCTTGGTGCTTCTAATGCCTCCTGAATTTGAGGTAGTTTCATCGGACCCTCTATCCGCCTTATTACCAATGTGTTCCTGGTCTAGTTTTCGACACTTATCACACCCCAGATTTATAGACTATCAATAAAGGAATGATGAAGAAGCTTTTATGGCCGTTTTGACCGTTTGCCAAGCGATGTGATCAACTCCAGTCGACTTCCCTCGTACCGCGCCCAAATGCATGACAAATTCTTAACTAGTACGACTGCGGTATTTATCAACCAACATCTACGGTGTTGGGTTATTTTGGTGTCACGTGCAATCCGTTTTTCCTTTCAGTTTTATTTCTCACTGACCCCGTTTTATTTTTTCATCGCGGAACATTTTTATAATTTGTTTTTTCTCGAGGTGCATTATTTGCTCCACTTTCTTGTATATGTACATCTATTCTTTATCCACATCTGCAGCTCCAACGATTGTTGTCTTGTTATCTCTTTCAACCAGGATCCTGCTTTTTCTGGGATGCGTGTTTTCTGGTTTGAATCCGATAACCAGTTATTTTTACATTCGGATCGATACTGCTCCCACACTACTGACTTCCCATTGACAGAGAAGTTCAGTATTGTGCTGTAAAGAAAGTATTCAATTCGTTTTCCATAGGTTGGTGCATTTGCATTTTTCAACTACGCATGCCTCCTGTATGATGCTAATTCGCCATTGTTCAGCTGATATCATGCCCTCATTGTCCTTTAATTTTGGGGGATTTATGTTGCGTGCAAAAACTTCTTTTCGACTGCGCTAGTCCGCCTTGACGGTCAGTGTATCAGTCTTACACATATTTCTGAACAAGAATATTGCGGTACTTGCATAGGACGTTGGAACTGTTTGTAGTTACATCACCCAAATGAAGCAAGGTGAAGTTCACGTGACTGCAGATTTTACAGCTTCATGTTTGTGCGCTGTAAGTCTAGGGCGCGATTAGTTGTCTGAAAATTTAAGCACATGGTGTTATGTCCTCTGCTAAGAATGTGATTGACAACTGTCGCAGGCGGGAGACTTGAATGTGTTTTGTGCTGAGCTTTGTTGTTTGGATTAATGGATTCTGTGAGGTGAACTTCCCCAAATTAAAGGTGTCTGAGCGGTGTTCACGGTCTACAAACCCGCTCTATTTTCTGTTTGTTAGGCGCTGGATACCGTTTCGCTTTCAGATGAAGTCAGTTGTGCGTATCTGTTGCTTTACACGGTGTTGGACTCCACATTCCTTGCAATCTAGATGCTTCAGCACTATCTCACGAGGACTTAAACTGTCCTATCTAAACGAGCGGAAGCCGAGATTTAGTGGTGTGTAGTTTTCAAAGAATGACCCAATAGTTCTGGGGTCGTCTAAACGGGCCACCCATCTATAAGGAATTCCTACTCAATGCTACGGAGGACTGTCCCGTTGCTCTGGCGATTGTTATATCCAGTCGTTCCTGTCAGCACAGCTGAATTTTGCCGCAGTTTAATATTCAGATGAGATCATCATCAAAGGCACCTCAGCGTAGATGAGGCTTACTCCACTCACTTTTTAATGCGATCGTCTACGTATTCCTAAATTTTACAAGTTTTCGACCATGTAACATGCCTTGGAGAGGAAATTCAAGATGGGTCTGTTGGTTGCGATAACTAAATAACACAGGACGTGGGGATTCTGTATCCATGCAATTCGTATTCTCTTGTCGGTACCAAGGGCGATAACCGAAAAAGGGTTTTATAGCAATTTACAAGACCAGATTATTCACAGTATTTCAGGTGAGAAGACTAATGCTGTAACCTACTGTGCCAGAGCAGCACAACGGTCACCTTTCTAACCAGTGAGCCCTAATCAATTTATTTCAGCGGTCTCGATAAACCTCAGAAGACGAATTTTGGTGACGAAGCAGGGCGGTAAGTGCTGAGATGGGTGCGAATTGATGGTTTGTAGAGTGATGTCCGCCCATAGGAGACCGGTGTTTTCCGCTTGGTGGTCAGTCCGGAATTTTGAGAAAAATAATCTCTAACCCAAGAGGACACGTGGACTTTTATTCTGGAGGTCGGACACCTATCGGCTCTTCCAAGGTAACTTCCCCCGCGGTTACACGGAGTGGCATAAACTTCTATTTGCCTCAAAGGGGATGATCTCTTACTGAAGATTATTATAACTCCCAAGTCCGGTTAAGAACCTATAGTTCTGCTTTGTTGGATGTCCCCTTAAGTGCTGGTGCCGAACGTCACATTGCTATTGTCACTTTTGTCTGTTCTGAAGGGGAGCTCGCAGGGACTTTGGAATAAAACTAGTATCCTTTGCTGTGTTAAACCCAACACGTGTGATAATGTTTCAAACGGACCGAACTACGTAGAACTAACTACTTACTTTTCTTCTTCGACGCCGAAATTCACGTGTTGTGCTTGTCCAAGCTGCTGAAATAAGTCGATCAAACCCGACGCTGCACAGACAGACTATTTGGTGTAATTGTTATGCTGTCCTGAACTCACTGATACAACAGGTCATCGTTTTTTTTGTTGATAAGCTAACGCGTGCGGTCGTGTTCCGCTTCAAAGTGATGCTTTTTGAGTAACCACCCTGTCTGTAAGGCGAAATGAGTTCTCTCCGTTTTGTACACTATTTTGGAATGATGTTTACGCACAAAGTCTGTACGGCTATTTGTTTCCATCCAATACTGTGTGTATGTAAACGAATTCACGAAATTTTGACGGTAGTGATCGAGCACTGCCACATGAAAGAATCTAAATGGGCGTTGTTCATTTTTAGCGGATGTGAAAGCCATTGAACCAATTAAGCAAATGCTTCAGTTGAAACGCCACCGGCATGGATTTTTCCGGGTGAAATGTTGGTATGTGCACGGTGCCACTAGGAAATAATTTTGTCTAGCGTATGAGAAGACAGAGTTAACTCACAGCTGCAACTGCTGTCATTCATATCTTAAGGTTGTAAAAGTCGTAATGCAGAATCCTCTCTTCCTAGGCTCATTTTTTCAGTATTTGAAAAGACGAATTTATGACTTTTCCGCATTCATATCCCACTAACTAGTTACCATAGGAAATTACTACTAGATGATCGTATACAGAGTACGTTGAACCCATTTACACTCGGGTGGACAAGAATGATAGTGGTATCAACTGCAATAGGTGCGCACTATGGTTAAAAGCTTAGTTCGGTCCTAGTCACGCATCTCCATCAGCGATAGACAAGTTCCGGCCGGTACGGGACTTAACTTGGTTTGCACGAGCGCCGCGTGATTCAAATAACAGATTAGGCCAACAGTAAGGTGGCTCTAAGTCTGGGGATATTTGTGCCTGTGAACACACAAGCACTCAATCCCTGTGAGGTATGACGCCCGTCTGATATCCACCTCAAGTGTTGGTTTAAGATGTTCGGGTACATGAGGGTTATCACTGTCGGCAAGGAAATAGAGTCGTACCATCCGTACTGCATAGTTATGATTCAGATAGCTCAATTTCAACCATTTATTCAGTAGTCAAGCAATGAACAAGTGTACTTGTTTCTCTTCAAGGTTTAGTGTGTGGCCAAATGGCAGTCATTATTAAACTTCTCCATCAAATTTCTTGAATTATTTCATGTTCAGTAGTAAAACAGTTCGATGAGAAACCTCTCTACAGAGGACATCCGAATTTCGGGTTGGAATATACAACGTAAGAAAATAACTGGGTTCTGACGTCTCTACGTTCGGTAGAGAGCAAGAGTTCTGGAGCATTGTCAACAGCTTCCTCCCAATACGCTTGATGTTTCCGTTAGGTCAGACGGTCTGGTGGTTAGAGCGCGAATTTACTAACGGAAGGTCCGTGCTTCGAACCCGACCCATGCATCTCGACTTCCCCTGTCTATGGTTTGGCAACCTGGCAGTATCCCAGCCTTCGTGCTTCCTTCGGGTTACATGGCAGCTAGGCACCGAAAGGGTACTACATTCCATTCTGGGATTGCTTGCTCCTGATTTACGGCCAACATCGTCTCTCGGGTACGGCGCTTCTTCTAACCTGATATGCGGCGTGCTTTCTCGCCAATATGACTTTTGTTTCGTGAGTGATGAAGGTATAGTAGTGCTCATGACACATTCGTGAGTAATCTTCGTCACAACGCTGCGGAATTGCGGGCGCTTGTACGAAAACAGCTATAGCCTCTTACCACTGACATGTTTTCCAAAACATCATTCCAGTTTATTCCTAATGTTCATTCAGCGGTTGTGGACACGGGCTTGCTGTTCGGGAGCGATCCACACGATAGCATTTATATGACGTCATTATCCACTCGTTTATCACTATCCTCGGGGTTAGTACTTAAGAGACATAGTTTGGAGGAAACGAAAAGCTCGAGCAATTGGCTGTTTTTTTTTTCGTGCAACACACTATAGGACATCCGGATAGTTTATCCAGACTTAGGTTGACAGCCTAACTGATGATTCAACAGCTGCTGGTAGGAGGACTTGTGTACGCAAATCTGTCGTTTTACTAAGATTCTCCGCAGAGGCTGAAACTGTAATTTTTTATGGTCTATGGCCTTGGGCGTAACTATATTTTGCGACTTTCACATTCCATGAAATTTTCATTGATCTCTCTGTGCTCCCACCCATCAACTACCGTTGGGTGCGGATTTGGTGAGCGATTTCGTAGTACTATAATGGTGCTGATAAGGTCCTTGATGAAGATTATACCCGCACGTTTGCAAGTTCGTCGGAGGCCAGGAACAATAAGGCGCACAAATATAAGTCCATGTGGCCGCACCACAGTCCCACCCTACGATTATCGCCTTGTTTGTAGAATAGCCGCCCTCTGTAGACTATCGGGTCGACCGCGGCCAATGAAAAAAGTTCTTACCCTCTGTCAAATATGACGCCAATCAAAGTTTATTTTCTATATTGGTTCGTCCTCACGACTAATCTCACTGCAAACACACCCCAGTTGCAAATTATAATCAGGCTCTATACAGCCGGGTTCACTCTGACTGGTGTGAAAGTATGGGTCCCCGGGGCTTAATTCTAAAATCCTATCTGTATTAGGCCTGTTTTTTCTGACTGGCTGAGGCCTAGGCACACTTCTTACCAAATAATATCAGTGTCCACGTGCCAGTCTCAGTTCGTGAGCTAGTAAAGCAACCTGCCAACGTGCAACACACACGTCTCGATTTCAGCGAATCCAAAAGCTTCTGCAACAGTATACTTCCCAGAAGACATCTATGCCCATAATGAGGTGCTTTGTGTGTTGTTTAGGTTTGGCAACTGTTGATTTTGAGACCGATCTACAACCTCAAGTAGAGTTGCAGAGGGAAGTGGGGTGCTACTTTTGCTGAGTGGTAGTCAACGGATGACGGCGCATTGACGTGGGAACGAAGTCAAACAGCCAAATCATTTACGGCTGTTACGCTGCCTGTCTGGGTTTAAGTTTAACTCACACGAAAAGCCAAACGCTTTCCGTTTGACAGGTGGGCGACGCGGCTGTTAAGCTGCCTGTCTGGGTTTAACTCACACGAAAAGCAAACGCTTTCCGTTTGACAGGTGGGCGACACAAAATAGCTCGGTTAACCTAGAGAATGGCGACTGCCTAAATGGATGGCTTGAGTGTGAACGCTGCTTTTTCACGCAATCAGTCACTTGCATGGGTGGAAGAACAGAGTGGGACCTATGAAGCAAAGGTTGGAATATAGTATCCACTTTAAAATAGGTATTGAACCCTCAGTTTTCTGGTCTGGTGTATGGAAAACTGGCTGCAAACACGGAGCTTTTCTTCACCCAGTGGAGAACGCATACATGGCCCGACACCCGTAGTGCAAGTATTCAATGGAACGGACTCTATCGGAAGAACACCTGGTAGCCTAAAGTACAAGCTTGAGATGTTGCTTCCTTTTCTGGAAAGTATACTCCATATCTAAGTCCTATAGTGAGTGCAACAGTTGTTCACTGCGAATTCGACCATCTTTGTAGAATTTTTGGGCCAACCAAATGAGTAAATTTGCCAGCGGTCCGTTTAACAGCACATTGCGAACGGTTATTGACAGTGTCCAAACGTTCGTCTGAGTGAAACAATTTCCGAGAGGCGACTTGAGCATGGTTTCTTCAGACAATCCCCAGGTAGGAATGGAATAAGCTACCCTAAATGATATCACCTGTTGGGAAGGACTGCTGTCGCTTCGGGAAAGAATCCCTTATCCGATCAGACACCAAACGCTCCGGGATTAACGTAACAATGCAACTATCCCAAGATTAGCTGTATTCTGAAGAATTCAACACTGAACCGTAGCTGACGGGGAAGGCTATTGCGATATATCTGGGGGTGATGATTGTAACTAGTGGTAAGCATCGTTCCACCACCGCAGAGGCGCTTGGTGTAATGCGCAGGTCAACACCATTAATTCTTTCGACCTGTTACAATTTCATTTCTAAATCACTTCAACACAGGTACGGGTTGTTTCATACAGTACGCCATTGGTATATTGACCATATTTCATAACGGCACATTTGACTTTCATCATCCCAGGCCTTGTGAAAACAGTTTTCCTATTGAATCTCCCGTCATATCCTGATTTTTCCGATATTCCTAACTGGTCAAAAATGGGGTTTATTCCGCCAGACTACACGGTTTGGTGCGCGTTATCCACATCCGAGATCATAACGATTACCTTATTTGATCGATCAACCAGTTCGGTCGATTCCCATCTAATCGTTCGGCCAAACTCGACACAGGAACCTGTCAACTGGTGGATAATTGATACTATTTCGCAACCTTGAAAGACACATAGTGACAAAATAACGTACCTGGTAATCTATGGGGCATTCATCCATTGAAATTTTGTCCTGTGAAGTACCGTAATGGAACACTCTGTTATTGATTGAATTACATGCTAGTTATAAATAGGTTCGACACTAGAATGTGTTGGAGCTATATCTCGTCTAGAAGGCCTCAAAAGACAATCGACAATACAAGTGTGAAATCTAGCTCACTTGGATCCGTTTGATGGAGGTATTTCGCAATCGACTTTGGGACTAACCTACAACCACCTGCTGTTTAGAAATTCCATGACACGTTATATCCTCAACCGGTATCGTCACCTAGCGCCACTCCCCCCTCAATAACGGGGTTCAAATTACGTGACGAATTCTCCAATGGACGTAACAGTCATTCGGCGAGTTTTATTTTCCCTCTGAGCTACTTATATAGGAGGCAACTAGCTCAGAGAGAGAATAAAATTCGCCCGGTGATTGAAACCTCCATAAGAGCAATCGTCACACGAGGAACCAGGCAACAAGCGTGACCACGTGATGTGGACCCCTTGATTGAAGGTAAGCGATGCTATTGCCGGTCTAATTGCATGTTGATCACTGACAATCAGCCGGGAGATCAAGGGTTCGTCAGATGCGCCCCGCTTGATGACTTCCGATAAGGATGAAACAGGTCTACCGTGCTCCTCGGCCTTTCGCTATAGATTTTCACCCACATGGCAATCTCATTTCTTCTTCAACGACTCTATGATCCAGGGATGGTCACACACGTTTTATCTGAGTGGATGCTCCTTTCTGCAGATCTTTTAGTCTGGATATCCCGGTATTTCTCATTAAATGTTTCAATACGGATCATTAGATGTTCCGATTCGAAATTCAGCTGTTCCAATTAGGACACACGAAGTATTCGGAGGAATGTGACTATGAAGGACTTATGTTACGAATTGGATACCCGCCTTGGACATCCTGAAGGCACGGTATTCCCATCAGACCTTGGGCATCCTATCAAAGCATATTCAGTACAATAACGGGAAATAGGGATTTCCCGTGATAAAGCAAAAGCAAAAGATAGGAAGAAAGCGGACAATATGGCAAAGGTGTACTGGCTCAGGTTACCACAACTTCTAGAACCAACTAAAGGGAAAAATAAGAACTAACAGTACTGCAAGCGATAGTCAAACCACGTAAGCGCAAGCAGTACTCGACGTGGAAATACAAGTTGAGGTCTGCTCCTCTGGTGGGGAGATGTTTGGTCATGTCGACCCATATCCGCCGGTGACTCCAACAACTCACGTGTCACGCGCCAGGATTCTCGTCCAGAGAGACGGCAATGCCGCTGTGACTAGACTTATACGTATGCAACTCAAGTTGTACTGACAAAGCACGACCCGACAAAGAGCAAAAACGTGTAAGAGCGTTTGAAAACTGTAATAACTTATTCACAAATGCCACAGTATGCCATCAATACTATCACATGTCACTTCATTCATGGAAGCTACCGAAACAAGTACCAAGTAAGGCTACATAAAACAGTAAGAGCACGTGATTAAACAATGTGAAAATGGTTAATTGATACGGTTGACCAGCTGCGTATGGCATGGAGTAGAGGCGTCAAATATTAAACATTTCAAATCGGTCAGATGAAGAGAGGAGAGGGAATGAGAGAAATCCGATTGCGTAAACAGCACCGCTGATAGTTATTCCGTTTTCCTTTCGGAATCCTTCTTGCTGTCGGAGAACGCGACAATAACAAAGCTAAGTAGAATGAGATGGACAACCACGATGGCGACTACAGCACCGTATAAATAGGCTGAAGAATTAGTGACGTTGAACACTTCTGAAACCAAACAGTAAAGTTGGGGGCCAAGAAACTCACCCACGAAAACACACTTCGAGGTGAAAAATGATGCCAGAGGTAAGGTGACGATCAGTAGACTGAAAAACACCAAGGTCTTTGTTGCCGCTGGATCAAAAATAGCCATTTTTGTGCTCCTTATGAGCACACGATAATCACGCGAGTGGCTGAAATGATAAGTAAGGAACAATGATGAGTTGAACCGGCAGCAATCGATACCCGAAATGATCGAAGCGAATAAGTTCACCAGGCTCAACATGTTTACCGAAACACGTATAGTTCATTCGCTCACACACAGGCCTCCGTTTTTGAGGTATTATCGGATCTCACAGAGTGAAGCTCAGATTTGTGGCCCCTATCGTGAACTTTAGCGTCAAGAGTTACAAAATAGAGCACAAAATTAAAGGATAGTATTGACGCAAATAATCATGTTTTGGCTGCTTATTACCTGAGTATGGTACAGCGTCCAAAGTAATATCACCACCACAAAACTGTACAAGACTGATTCACGTGTGGAAGGCAGTGATGGACTGAGGCCACTGGTTCGCAGAATGTTAGCCTTTAGATTGTAGGGAATCTGCAGAGTAATGAAACATCGCCGACGATGATATCAGGACGACCTCTGCAGCTAGCGCACTGCACGCAGAACCGAAACGCACCGCATGAAAACGTACGCAAAACACCGCTCAAATCACACACGAAGGTGGTTTGCACAGCTGTTACTAGGAAAGCTAATCCGCGGATGCTTCGCGCAACTAGAGAATTTCCAATCAAGAACGTCTTCACACACACCAGCGGAATTTGTGGACTTGGGGCAAACTTTATTAATCACTCCATAGCGACTGTCGCCTGAAGGAGAATGAAGGACCGTTGCGTGAGATGTATTTGAACGAGATCAATGAATGCACCGGTCAGACAAAGTACGACAAAAGTATTGCGTACTAAAGGTAGTACAAAATAAAAATTTCCATTTCAAATAATAAGGCAAATATGTACATAGATATACAAGATGTAGTATCAATGTGTTGTATTCAGACCCTTCCCACTGATTACTAAACTAAGGAGTGCATTGAAGTCCTCCACACTGCCTGTTGTTTTGCTCTGCCTGTCCGAAAAGTCAGCTTCCAGTTCTTGTTTAAGCAAGGACACCTCCTTCAAGCTCGCATCCACTGCACGGTTGGTTTGGTTGATTAATTTGGTCAGTTGATCCGAAGGCACTGCAGAAGCTCGACTGGATTGTGCGAGACACTGAGATTCCAGCTAGAAACGGATGAAAGTGGGTCCGGATATAATAATAGTTGTAGGCTTTCGTATGAGGGAAAATGGAATCAAACATCTTTCTTCAACAACAGAAAATCGATAATTTAGTAAACCGGGACACAGAGTATAAGGCACCGTGTATGACTTTCATGATCTGCTGTAGTTTTTATCTGCATGCATTATTTCTATCAGTCCTCACTTGTGAATTCAGTCATCCATGTCGGTTCGATGGAGTACTGTGATTCTATGGTGAGAAAGGCACATTCGGGAGCCTGCGAGACGGCAGAAGCATGCATCGGGTACTTATCAGGTAACACTCGTAAAGGAAACTACTCACAAGGTTGCTGAAAACTCTTCGACAGCCCACGACCGGTTTCGCCCATCTTGTGGCTCATCAGGTGGGCGCAGTCCCCAAGTTTCCGTCAACCTTATGTCCTACTTGAAACCATAGAATACATTCGGCTATCCGTAGTGTATCTTAGATTTGAAGGTTAATGAATCAGGTGGGGCAGTCCCCAAGTTTCCGTCAACCTTATGTCCTACTTGAAACCATAGAATACATTCGGCTATCCGTAGTGTATCTTAGATTTGAAGGTTAATGATACCTGCCTTATAAGTTGAAAATAGAACTGATCCCGTGCCTTCCGTAATCAAGGCCGAGACGTCTGTGCATGATCGGAACATCAAGTACCGCACATCATTCGGTTTAGAGGTTAAAATAACTCTTTACCACGAACGAGTGAAGCAGAGCTGCAACATTTGCGTACACAAGACTCTGAATGAGAAGACTCACATGTTCCGAAACTTTCCCGATGAATCTGATGAGGTTTTCAGGGTAGTGACTAATGGAAAAACGCCAAACACTGAGAAGCAAAAAAGCCAAACAGTCCCTGTGTTATTACAACCGGCCTAACGTTGAGGCTCAACTCAGCTCATCAAGGCATAAATACACATGAAGGTATGGGGGTCTACAATAAGAAAAGCTTGCGTGAAGCTCACGTACCGTCGGAAAATCAATAGGTTGAATTTGGCTGTGGAAGTAGTGATGAGCCTTGGTAGTTTTATTAGGATGTCCTCTATAAAGGCAGTTTCTGGTTGGAATATCAAGTACCTGTTGTAACAGTTATAGAATAGTGGTCATCTTTCTAGCCATTTGGATAGGCCAACTTGCCCCCATGCTTGTTCCATAATAATCAACCACAGTGTTCATTGTTTAATATCCAATGATTGAAGTATTTTTAATCAAAGACAAGCGTTCAAAAGCAACAGCCCTACAGCATGGCAATCTTGTGGAATATAGGTAGATCGGGTACGCTGCTTGGTTGTTGGTCTGTTCGCTGAGCTTGGCAGTTGGATTGCAAACGTTCCATTACCAATCGAGGTGACATCATCAGTGCGGGGTTGGGTGGGTCCCATCCAATCCAACTGGCAAGCTCGGCGAACAGATCAACAGGCAATCCTACAGTATCCACTCATTCGAGGGTAGCCCAATGGAAGTCTTATCAGCGGTCACCCCACATGGACTTTCCGGTAGCTTTTACACGGCGGTGGCAATTTACAGTGGAAATGAAGCAAACTGATTTATTTGTCTACGTGATAGCTATATCCACTCAAATAAAACGTAGTCAAATTTGAATGCTGGGCCGGTTAGTTAGGGAGTCAGCAAACGTAGCGTGACACAAGCGGACTACCAGCGTCATCGTATTGTGAGAAGCGTAAGGTTCACTAAAGCGCGTGAATTGTACGGTTCATTGCTGGTTGCAGTAGCAAAACAATTCGCAGTTGATTGTCATGTTGGTATGGTGAGGGTAGTAATCACAAATCAATAACGGAGGCAAGTGGCACATTGCATTCGCGACAGCAAAGCTGGAGAGTACGGAGTGGAAACAAGTGTTTCAGGTTAAATGCATTAAAAATAAGACAGAGGGAAAGTTGAATCGGTGAGTTTGTGTTTATGCATGACCATTTGTTTTTCAAGGGCAAATCAGAGGATTTGAATCGATTATCACCGTTCACTGAAGGCCATAGTGTTTGTTGAGTTAGCTTGTGGTAACACGGGTTACAAAGGATATGTGTAATCTTCATCTAACACCTAAAGGGAAGTAGGTGACCTTTACTCAGTTATTTTTTTTTCGGATGGCAACGGCCGTTGGGTCGTCGAGTGTAGTATTTCCGGGAAATTCGGGTGTCAGAAAAAAGTTAAGTAGAAAGAGGTCAACCCAGAAAACGAAAACGAAAGGGTTAATTTTTTCCTTTTGCGATTTCCGGTTATCACAACGTTCCGTTAGCAGCAAGGACCAAAGTGCTGTAGACCGGACTTTTCTTATTGGTTTCAGGCAACGAGTTAGGTTGTCGTCCGCACAAGAGATAAAATATCAGTTCGCACTCACAACCTGCACAACCGATGGATGATACAGACCCCGAAGCACCGAGACTCAGCTGTAGTCACACATTAATCACTCACCACCCAGTACATATAGTGCCAATATCGACTCAGCCTTAAGCAAGCGGTCGCTTAAATGGCATCATTTGGTGTACTTAATGAATGGAACAAGGTCGAGTGTATGTAGTGGTCAGAACAGAAGCATTGACAGATCGACAAGAAATAGTTAGTCGGGTGCCAATTGGCTAGGAGGTCCAGAGACGGAAAAAGGCAAGTGCTTTGAAGCGCATCTCATCTAAGGGCACATAATAGTGCATCCGCCATCACCCATTAGGTCTTGGCAGTCTTGCTTAAAAATACTACTCAAAGGGAATTGATATCAACGGCTTTAAGCGGAAGAATCGCTTTGAAAAAAACAATGCGAACATATATTATGATGAAGATGTACGCAGATAATATGATGAAAGCGGCAGCCAGTGACACAATATTGTACGTTTTCCCCAGATCCTTGAAAAGATCATGTTAGAATACAAAAAGACACGATTGCAGAAGACTCCAATTCTAGAATACCATAGGCGAGAGGGCACCGAATGACACAAATATCATTGAAACATGAGCTGTTTCCAATTTCATCAATACCCTTCCTAAGTGCTACAAAATTAACCTTTGGCTGCATTAGCCTATACGGATCAGCACGCCTCAACTCTCGCACTAATACACTATAGATAGACAAACCAAAAGTACTGGGCGTTTTTACCCATCTACACCCATAAAAGCACGTTTGCAATCCAATTGTGGTGCTTTCGCACACGTGAACCTATACATGGTCCGCCATAACCCATAAAAGTAACCCTTGACAGTCGCGCAGATAATTCTATTGTCTGGAATTCAGCTTATTAAGGGGACTGTTTAGCAATATAATAAGGTCTACCCAAGAGGAAAATATTGGTTTCGTTATCAGAGATGGCCAGCACAATATGAACTGTTTCCCGCATTCAGCGAAAAAGACAGCGCGGCGTCTTGATCCCATTTCTAGTTGTCCAAAGGGGCTATAGGCAACCCCCCGGATCATTTATTTCATTCTGGGAGAAAAGCACCGTGAAAATGTACAACGAACTGCATAATCACAATAACCTCTTAAAAACGCCAGTAAAGATGGGTTGTCATACCGTCTGAATCGAAGTCGCAATATTGGAAACGTAGAAGTTAGAAACATAAACAATTCAGTTATTGAATATTCGTTTAAGGGAGCACACATGTGAAAAAGCAACATACCTTAGGGTCCAATTTAGTGCGCAGATACTGCGGAACAGTGTCATGATTAAACAACGCCAGGCGGTCCTCAGTTGCTTTGGCTAATGTTGGGTCAGGTTCCGGATTAAGCAGCATCGGCGTCAAGGCTAGAGTATGTTCACTCGAAAAGCGGTCCGATTCCAAGACTTTCCGGATTTCACTTAGCTCAGACGCACATAAAGCTAATGTGCTCAAATATCGGGGCCAATCACAACTTTCTCCCTACCGCAGGTTAGAGGACGGTTGAAAACTGGAAAATACCTGTGTTTCAAGTTTAATCACCAAATCTTGCACTTTTTGCTTCAGTTTGTACAAAGCATTGTACAATGTCTTGACGCTCTCCATCTGCCTTCGTTCTGTGGCCTGCATGTTCGCAAAATTACCACAAATGAGCCTACAACAGTGAAGCGATTGAACGAAGTAAGGGAAACAATCCAGTCAAATGATAACTGAGTATCTCAGTGATATCCTATTCACGGAGCTGGTACGCCCTCCCTTATGACTTAGCTGCAGTAAATCAAGCAGTGCGACTGAGAAACGTTTCAGTAACTGTAAGGCAAGGAAACGTGTGGCGAGCTGGGATTCAACTCGTTGTAAGGTGACCTGCGGGTATTATTCTCCATTGATATTGGATACTAGCCGGAGAGAATAAACACCCAGCCAACGGACCATGCAGTGGGCCAGACAATTCGTCCGGAATGGTCTAAGGGCGATACAAGCTATCTAACTGCTTTGCTGTGATCTCGTCTTTCTACTTGTCAGTCTGATAGACAACCGGGACGTCAAACGCGTAACCCGCCAATATAGTCTGGTTTCTTTGGCGCTAAAAGTAAGGTGATTGTGTGGTGTCCAAGGAAATGTAAAGAATGAAAACCTCTTGACACAAAATACGCGTCTGATTATTAAACTGGTGTAAACCAGGTCATTCGTTTTATATATGTATATATAGTACAACACGATACATGCTAATAATCATTACTAATAACATCATATAAATGACAATATGATACATAGTATATGATATACATGACATTACTACTTTTCTGTTTCTCCATTTCAGTATATGTAGTTGACTCTAGAGCAGATTAAAAGCCGACCTTCAATATTTTCTTTAAAGGTGAAAGCTAGGAGCATTTTCCGAGCTTAATGGGTAGCCATCTAACTGAACTGAGTTGCTTCAAAGCAGAACTTGATCAACCATGACTCTTCCACGGGAGTTCCAGGACAGAAAACGATGCGCACAAAAAATCCATGTTTCGGGTAATTTCGATGGCTTTACAGGGTTCGTCTCATCATTTCGCACGGCAAAGTGAACTCCATCCAATATCAAACCGCGGCTACTACTTGATTCAATTCAGTGCACATCCAAGTTAAGAGGCTATTCATTGACGTCAATTAGCGACTACTGAAAACTGGAACCTTCACTGATGAATTTCCGTAGATATTCTAATCTCGCCTGTTGCTGAGACCATCAGAGGAAATCGACAGGAATACGATCAATTCTAATGCCGTCCTTATTATTCATTAACATCCAACCAAACAGTGGTTCACGTGGCCATTTTGTTAGAGAAACCATCTCCGATGGATGGTCGCAGATCTTTTTCGATCAGCTTGTTTCTCGAAACCGGTGAAGCCTGTGTACTTACTGTTATACTTATAAGTCTATCCACAACAATTTGCCAACTGTCAACGGTGGTTCTGGTGGCTGCAGCTTATGGCAGCGGGTACTGTAGGATGGAGATATAGAAGCATAATAAGATAGGATGATGCAACGAGTAGACGATTAACAGAAAAAGAAAGGAAATAGCATCACCAATGGTTGCACGACATCATCATATCGGTGAGTATCTTCAAACATTGATGTGATGGGTTTTTGATACTCCACCCCCACAGGCGGCACGTGCCAGAAAAGTCAAGTCCCTTTGTCATGTTTTTGACGCTCTGTCCCAGGCCAGATCTATCCATTTTGTGGCATCTGTCAGCGGACATATGCCTCAACAAACACGGCACACCAGAGCACGGCCGGCCTAGTTGGTGCATGCCTCAACAAACACACACCAGAGCACGGCCGGCCTAGTTGGTGCAGCTGGATCAACTGATCAATTGGACAAGCATATGACTTGTTAAAGAAAACGATTTGCAGCAACTCAGCATCGCTGGTGTGAGGTTCCCATGGTGCTTGTGTAATGCTCTGAAGGTACTGATGCCCAACGAAATCAAGTTTCTCATGTTTTAAGCTCAGAGCGATCAAGCCTCACAACTGCAGATCACTGGACAAATTGGCACGCTATAGATCCCGTCTTTTACTGGCAACCTAATGTTACTTGAACGCCAGGGATGCCTAACTCGAAAGGAAGTAGAAAGCGCTTTAACAATCCTGGCGTTCACTTCGTCAGTAATGCTTCCATCCGCCTTGTCACAACTACCTAAATACGTAAGTGTCAATCAACAGAATCAAAAGCAGCTTTCAGATTAAGGAAAACGACCAACGTGGGATGTCTGAGGGGCGGCGCTGTTCAAGAGTTTGTCTCAGGGTAAAGATATGGTCGATGCATCCTCGACCACGGCGAAACCCAGCTTGATTCTCACGAATATGTCTCTCCCGATAATCCAAAAACCTGCGCAAAATAATGCCAGAGAGCACTTTAGATACGACCGATACCAGGTTGATACCACGATGGTTTTTACATGACGGTCTTGCTCCCTTTTTGAAAACTGGGATGACGGTCGAGGCGCTCCATTCGGCCGGTATTGTTTTTGTTCCAAATCTTCTGCAGTGTTTGTCAGATTGTTCATCAGGACCTCTCCACCTTCTTTGAAGAGTGCGGGGTGTACACCATCCGGGCCAGGTGCCCTGTCGCGCTTCAGGATTGAAATCTCACACTGGATTCCGGTTGCTTATGGTGGGTTGGTGTTAATGTTCCATTCGGGCCCACTTGGTTCTTCCAGCGGTTGCGTTGAAGGAGACCAGATGAAACGTTCTTGGAAGTGCTCAACCCACCGCTCAAGATGACGATCGAGGGAGTGAATTGCCATTTCGTCTTTCTCGCACATTGTCTCACTGACACCCGTCTTCTTTTGACCCGTTTATCGAACCAGTTAAAACAGGGCGCTGTTTCTGCCTGCAGCGAAAGCGTTATCCATCCTCTGGGCTTTCGAAATCCACCAGCGTCCTCTGTCGTTCCTGAGGCTCCTGATTATCCGGTATCTGAAGGATCTGTGTACGCCATCAATTCGCTAGTTGTCGGTATGGTCGTTCCGGCGGCAGTAAGATCTACTGACCTCGAAGATATCCGGTGTTTATTGGGTCGAGTCAGATGGGCTGGACAAACAGTTCTGAAAGCTGACAGTACCGCTTCATTAACTCGCCTCCATTCATTCACCAAGGACTCTTCGTCGTTTACCTAAGTGTGCGTTTCCCGTAGCTTTCTAGCCAGATCAGCTCGATACTCTTCAGCTACTGAAACTTGTCGAAGGTGATGAACAGAGCTGCTCTCTTTCGGCACGAGTAGTGCTGGCGGAAAGCGAAGTGCTAAGCAGGCCCGCACGATGGCGTGATCAGAGTCCATTTGCGTATCTTAAAAGGAACGGCAATCCTTAACTGAGGCTCTCCATCGGTAACTGATAGCCATATGGTCCAACTGAGTCTAAGACTGCGTTGCGATAGATGGTCTCTAAGTAACTAGGTGTGTGCGTTTGTGTTGGAAGTTCGTACTCGTGAGGAACGGACGATGATCTGTGCATAACTGAAAAAGCCACTCTCCAATATCCGTACGCTCAGCATCGACTCCAAATTGACCACCTAATTGTGCTTCTTCCGGACTTAGTCGTCCAAATTGGGCATTGATATCACCTGCTAGGATTACTATATCTGTCCTTCTTACCAACCGAATCAGTCGTGAGAAGTCTTGATAAAACTCATCCTTCTCAGTCTCATAACTGTTGGGGCGTACGCTGATACGAAAAACATCGTTTACCACATAGACCTGTGTTAATCTTAATGGAGCCAGACAACCGCACAGCGCAAAGGCGACTGTTTACTGGGATTCAGTCCAGTAAGGCACTTCAGCCTTGGGGCTGAGTGCAACTCCAACACCGTAGATACCGTGAACATTGCGTCAGGATCACTGGATGCCCGAAGAGTGAAATGTGGAACATCTGGGCTCATCCTAAGCGGCTTGAGGAGCACGACCGAGGTGGAGTCTTGTATGCGTGTTTCGGAGGCACAACATACACCGATAGAGAGGTTTCAGTCTGTTGTCTAATTTGACACAGAGTACGAGCGCTGAACACTGCAACGTGGATCAGATCTTTTGAGGTTGATAAGTGATGATTTTTGTTCATTTTTTTTCTATGCGATAGTTGAGGCATGGAATAGTGGCTGGGGGTTGGAAGATGGGTCGACTGCACTGCACTGTACGATGAGTTGGTAGGGAATGAGGGGGAAGGCCGGTGAGCGAAGAGCTGCAAGGGCTAATGGCACTTCCAGATTGCCCAGACCGAGGGAGGGGGTTTAGCTGAGCCTTTGACCCACAAGGCAGTGGGATAATGTAGGGTTTTGTTCGGGGATCCTAACCCTAGCCTCTGCTTCAAAAGGCTGGACCGCGAGAAAGCGGTTGGTAGGGTTCTCTTGGGGGTCTCTGCCCGGGGCCGATGACCCAATAGTCTGACCTACTTGGCTGTAGGGGGCCAGCCTGGCCCGAGGGCGCAGGGAGTAGGGCATTACTGTCTCACTCCTAATGCGGCTGCGCACAGCAGGTGGCTTCTGAGCAGCACCGGACTCTCGTTTCAAAAGTATTTCGACCGTATTGGATGATGCGCGGGTGGTCACAGTCAACGGTTGGACAATCAGAGTGTGCGGTTTTTGGGGCCGACCTTTTTTTAATACGTCCTCCCTCGGTGTAAGGCAGCATCGCTGCTTCCATAAATATGGACATGCTGGCAGCCTGGGGGCAACACCTTACCGTCTTCACACTCCTACCGCAGAGGACGGTACGACTTTACCTCCAAACCGCTTCGTAATACTATTACTCGCAGTACGGGATTCGCTGTTCTTCGTCTGGCTGCTCTCCGTTGGCCTTCCTGCCATGACTGAAACTTCATGAACTGAGTTCCAGCCAGTATAGCCCACAGGGTCATTGCAGCACAGAAGCCCGACCACCACGACAAAGCGACAGCTTTAGGTCGGCAACAAGCGGGATAACATCGTCCGCATGGTTCCAGCCTCCACGGTTTTCCAAAGGAAAGATTCACGCCGGAAAGACAAAGAATATGTTTCTTTGATAGTCAATTCGGAGAAGATAAAGAATATGTTTCTTTGATAGTCAATTCGGTTGTGAAGTTGAAAAAGTACGGTAACCAAGGGTAACCCTGACGGGTACCAGTTTTGGGGATAAGCTTGGATAAGTACTTTCCGTAGACTTCCACAAACCCACTGATTTTGGACTACAAAGACTAGAAAAGTGGTAAATAAGTTCTGCACACCCTTGAGAAACATCGCTACGAAGCAGCGCGATCTACGTGTCGTAATGTGGAAATGTGGTCGACGCACGGTTCGGACACAACCCCACTTGTTTCTCACAACTCCGCGTGCCACGAGTGCTAAGAAGACTGCGTGGGATAACACATGTGAATAACTTAGAAGAGACTATGACTAAACTGATATATGCACGTCTAACACATTTCTGAAGACAGGAACGATATAAGATGTCTGTTATACCCTGGCAGTTCATTCACCGTACAACTACTGTCAGACTGTGAACCGGTCCTGCTCATTCATCCTTTAAAAAGAAAGGGAGATAATCGTTGTTTTCTCGAAAGTTCAACTTCCTTTTTACCTCGATTTCTGCTGGAATTGAGTAGTTCACATCACACCGTGATGCTCCTGAGCACTTCAGGTCAGATAAACCGTTCATCGGGGTGTTGCGTCAACTGAAGCAGGCGGTGGGAATCGGAATGGACTTGTAGGCTGCATCCCTTCACAATGACTTGGAATGGGGCTTTCTCAAAATGGTGTTGCGGATAGTTGAAAAAGAGTACGATCATTTCCAACTGCCATCGGCTTTTCCAGTCCTTGAGCTTAATTTCGCGGCCACTCTTCCCGGTCAGTCTTCAGGCTGCGGGTCAGGTGTTGTTTCGGAAATTTCCTCGTTGAGACGTACTGTCATTCCGATGGAAGCCCCTTCCTCGTCTCGATCAGGGAGACAGATCATTAAAACATCCAGCTTGAATTGGACCCTGGTCCCAGTTTGGGACATAATCAAACATCGGATTCATAGCGTTTCGGATTTCGGATCATTCCTCCTTCAGCCAACCGATTAGTTTCACGTCTGTAGGTTGTATAGACAGCTGAAGTGCATAGGCATCTTTGAAGATCAAACCTTGAGGCAAAGAATACCATAGCCGTGAACGGTCCTGTCATGACTATATAACCCATACCTTTGCATAACCCATTAACTCGTGATTCTCACTCTATTTTCTTTTCACGACAGTTATTAGACGATTAAAGCGTACATTACGTCTTCCTATTCTGTCTCCTTTCTAATCCCGTCCTGGAACTACTCGACTCTCGCAACAGGTCCTTTGATTGTTCGCTGGAAAACTAGCTGTAACATGGCATGCAATAAAACGCGATCTGACTCCATATATGTGTTCCAAAACGGACGACAGTCTAGAACACAAGATTACCATTTACTGGTAGCTGCTATGTGATCAATCTGAGTGCTTGACTGGTTAGGATTTGGAGGTCGGTGAGCAGCTATGGGAAGCGATCACTGTTATCGGTCCCGGGACTCACTATGTCAAATTTTCGGTGCTCACACAAGCTTTAATTCTTCAAGTCGCCCACCAGAATGAAGATATCAGTGCGATTCGCCGTCGGCAGAAGTTTCGGAATCTCGTCATGAAGGAAATCTTTGACAGTGTCGCTGCCGAAATCTTTCGGAGTATATGAAGGAACAACGGATAGATTTCGAGTTTGAAGGCTCTGGTTACGAATTCTGAAAGACCGGATCAGGCTGACTGCACACAATCGATTGTTCATAGTAAGCCAGCCAGAGGGAAGTTCTTCGGCCCTCGTATCCACATCAATGAGACCTCAGTGAACCACTTCTGGATAACCTGATAGCTGGAGAGTGAACCGTGAATGAATCGAGCCACCTTTGGCCGCATTCAGATACATTATCGTAGTGAATTTTGTACACGCGCTTGGGGGGCGCAGCACACATCCATTTTTACAGAGGAAACCACGAGCATGAAAGGTCTGTTGATCTTTCTGATAGGGGCAGGGGATTGAATGCCACGGAACGGATTCCTTGGTGTCAGCAGCACATATTGGCGTTTTGCTTTTTAAGGCGGGTGTAAATTATAGAGAAATTATAGAGATAGCATCAGGCAGGAGTGCATTGGCCTGGATAGCACCAGAGATGGGAAGGAAAAATTAGGTGGCTGTTCACTGATCTGAAGCTGCGTTGGCAGACTGTTTGGACCCGTATAGACGAAGGTTGTTTGAAATATCCCATCTCGGTATGTTGGTTCAAACCTACAGTCTATAAAACAACGGAATAAAGTGGGATTTCATTCCAGCACCTAAGAGTTCGATCCGCATGGTGACAGTTACCAGTCGTCTTTGGAGAACACTGACAACCGTCGAGTCTTTGAAAGATCTGAACCACTGGGAGCAATGCCAGTGTGCAAGTCCCGGGGAAATTTCGTTCCCCACGGTTTCAGATGAAAGCAGAAGAATTTCAAGCAGTACATCGATAAATAGTTGGAGAGCAGTGAGAGAAGGCTTGCTTGTCTTACATCACTGGATGAAAATATGCCGTGTACTTTTGCGCGCCCACAGGAGTTCACATACAGTGCCCTCATGAGGAATATAAATCTAGAAGTGAAATCCTTGATCGCCAAACACTGCCAAAGTAGCCAAAGATCAACAGAGTCACAAGCAGCCCTCAGACCAAGAAAAATATCATCATCAAAGCATGATATCAGCGGTTCACCACCGGTGCTCCATTGCCGTAATGTGTCATGGGCTAGGATACCATCAGGTCACTCCCACCTAGACAAGACCATTGGGGTCCTCAACCAAAGCCTTTGGATGAAGAGTCTAACCGCGAGACAGCGGCATTAAGTAGGAAATACAAATGCATTACCATTTCTACCGAACAAGTTGCCACGTGTTCCAATCCCCAGCTTGGAGGACGAGGATCAAGAAAAACGACCACCGCGGGGCGTTCAAAGGAGTGGCGTCGTCCAAAAACTTGTCCCATAGTAAAGATATGGTCAATGCATACTCAGCTAGGGCAAAACCCTATTTGATTCTCACGGGATAGTATCTTCCGATGACCGACCAACGTGTGCAAAATTATGCCAGAGAACACCTTGGACTCAACCTTATGCTGCAGCAGGTCATCAAGTAAGATCGCAGTCAACGCCTATGTATCTGCTCACAAGGCCAGTGCTAGTGATGTGGTGAAGCTGATGAGCGTGTTCGGAGGTTGATGAGGCTGCGTATGCGTCGTCCATGTTTGCGCAAAGCGTTGACTCCTTGGCCTTTACGCACACTTGTACAGTCAGGGACTTTGTTTGTGATTTGTACAGTCAGGGACTTTGTGGTAGGACCACCAATGTGTGGTAACAATCCTGGCATCATCGCAAAATATGTAGTCACGGGTTCACAGATTGATACACCGGATCGAGGCTTTTGCCCGGGTTTCCCGGTTCTTGTTGTTCAGCGCTGTCGTTCACCTGAAAGGCACATGTGAATAAAGGGCATGGCACTGCTCTTTATGTTCTCATCGCGTGGCAGTATGCTTGGGATCGCGATGATTCGCATAAATAAATGTCTAGTAATGCTCTAAATTGGGTTCTAGAAGGAGCGTGGACAACCGTCGGAGGGTCGTTCCACCCAGCTACTACCCGAAATGAGAAGAAATTTTGCCTAATGAATGTGTGCGCTCTGAGCTTCAAAATCTTTTAACCATGACCCCGCCGTGTTTCCTGGGTCAACGGTGAAAAAGCTGTTTGCCAAGCTTTGTTCAAACAGGGCATAAATAAGAATTAGGTCCCACCGGAGGCGACGATACTCCAGGGGAAAGTGATCAAGCATCGCGGGACGGGTATCACAGTCCATGGATTTGAGGCCTGCAACCATTCTCGTAGCGGCTCGCTGGACATACTCAATGAGGGTGACGTCTTTCGTGCGTCCTGACTAAACAACCTGGTTGGCGTATTCCAGGAGCGGTCTGACGTAGGCCCCATACAGTATTTGGAAGTCCATGCAAGTGATACGGAAGAAGGCGAGTCGGATCATCCGTAAAATGGCGAATGCCTTTTGGGCCGATTTCTCACGGTGCAGTGAGAAGGACAAGTTTGAGGAGACCCAGATGCCCAAATCTTTTTTGGCATCTATCCTCACGATGTTTTCTGGTCCCTTCTCGCCATGCATAACAAAGGCATTCGCTGAGTCTCCTCCAAATGACATAAGGACGCACTTTTCGTCCTTCAGAAGAAGGCGCCAGT
>NW_008751708.1:441778-450310 GCF_000715545.1 Opisthorchis viverrini
CATTGGAATCCCAGGACTTCAAGTCGTCCGCAAAAAGTAGACATGGACTTGCAAGAACATCTGGAAGGCCGTTGACGTATATTACAAACAGCAGTGGTCCCAGGACAGAGCCCTGAGGAACTCCAATGGAGACTGATGCTGGAGAAGAGTAGAGCGAGCCGTGCACGTTATGGCAGCACCAGGAGTTAACGACTATTTCTGTGGATGAAATACAGAAAGCGAACTGATGAGCCGAGTTCCGGTAAGCAGGGTTGTACAGCACCAATACTTTCATATAAATCAACCAAAAAGACAGGCACTCTACACTAAGGCAACGAAACTGCTCTACCGATCGCAGTTAGGCAGTGCCACGGCCATAGAGCATAGCACGCATGCGATTGATCGAAAGATCAAGCCGCTTGCTGGTCCTGATTCAATGCAAGTTCTGATTGGCCGAACGCCTAGATCCGGCAGCCAATCATGATCTAGTATTTCCAAAATGCCGGTTGTCAATGTCGCGTCCATGGGCATACCGGTATTCGCAGAATGAAATCAGCTTTCGAAAAACTGTGATGTTACCGAGAATTTCAATGTCTGATGCATTTATCTGAAGAGACCCCGTAGGGATAATCTGTTGAGGCGGGCGATTCATCAAGTTCATCAATCAATTTTAACTTGGGAAGGGGTGTACAATGAAACATGATATTGCGAATAGCAGTAAGACGTAAATCGCCTACAATCGACGAAAGTAGCAGGTAGTTCTGTAGCTCAAATAATTTACTGGGCACGTCAAAACTTACGTTGCATTCTTGGAAGATATGTGGGAGTGTCACTGCTGTGAACAAATTCTGCTCTTTCTCTACAGCACTAATAGGTCTTGTAGGAAATTGCATGCTAATAATATGACAAATAAAAAGCCTACTGTATGGCATCCTCTATGTGAGGCGCAAAGTGGAATGTGTCGAATGTTCGCAGAGCGTGTATGACCTAAATACACGAATGTGCTATAATACCCCTGTGCTTCAAATGTGTTTACGAATATTGCGAACATTACGTCGCAGCCGAACACCACTCTAGCGGCCTTCATTTGTGCCTCATATTCGTTCGTGATAGAATTCTCCTCTTGATGATGTTCACTCATCATCTTCCTGAATAGCCCAAGCAATTTACGCGCTGGAGCAAACTGTTCCTTCCCACATACATACGTACCCACATACATGCATGCATGCCTGCATACATACATACATACATACATACATACATACATACATACATACATACATACATACATACATACATACATACATACATACATACATACATACATACATACATACATACATACATACATACATACATACATACATACATACATACATACATACATACATACATACATACATACATACATACATACATACATAAGCGAACGCTCGGTACCCACGCCATCTGTGATTACGAACGTGTGCAGCTTCTATATGCAGGTCACACATTATTCGCTTTAAAAAGACTAACCTAAATCGGTCTGTCAACTGGGTTCCATCGACACTTTCAACATCCAGGAAGCGCCTGAACAGCGCCATCCGCTGCCATCTGGCAGCGCAAGTACACGTCCGGACTCGGAAAGCTCTGCCAGTACTACAGGCATATCACTTACCATAAAAGAGCTGACTACGCGTCACCATTCAATGGAGATAGTCGACACTTCCGGTGGTAGTTGTACACGTCCCGAGTGCTAGGAACCTTGCCGGGCCCCTATGCTAAGACTGTCGCACTTCACATAACGACGTTCTATATTGCTGCGAGAATGCGTAAACATACAGGAAAACGAAACACTTACGCAAAGATTTTTATTCGACCCACAAATGTTTTGGAGGAAAGAACAAGAAGAAGAATGGCCAAGAAGTAGCCCTTTGCTTGCTGGCTCTTAGACGCACACCCGAAATTTCTCCAAAACCGTAGTCCCAAGAAAGAATAACAAGCATAAATTTCCAGAATTTTCGGTGTTGACTTTAAACCTCAGAGGCTCCCAAGACAGTCTTGGTTGACGTTGTTCAAGCTTAATGAAGGTCCACTTTGGCTCGGAATTCATGTTTCCGGTGCCCGTCATGAATCAAAATGAAGTCTCTCTGAAAACGGGGGGGCGATATGTGGAAACATTAATTTCCTTGGGTGTTTTTCTCCAAAAACGGATACAGGAGTGTTTTGGGACAGCACACTTACTGCAGTCACGTCATCTATATCCGCGCCAAATAAGATTCTTCTGCTCGTGCCCAAAACTCCTCCGAAACTTCGGTTTTTATGAGGGAAAACTTAACACAAAAAATCAGCGTTTGACGTATTTATTTGAAACCCTGGAATCTCCATAAACATTTGCAACATAGTCGACGTTTGTGCAGGCATACTCAGTATCTACCTTGGGGGTGCAAAATCATTTTTCAACGTCTGGCAAAGTTCGGCGTAGTTTATCCGTTAAGGCGAGGGAAGATTCTGTGAATCGAATGGTTCTTCTACGCTTTCCCACACTATGCTTGAACGTTCCTTGAAACAATGCACGAAACATAGTAAAAGTATATTTCCTCTCCACATGTAAAGAAAATACCACTTAAGGCATGACCGGACTGATACGGCATGGACGTAGCGGGCATCAAAACAGAATGCTTTTCATCACCTTGCACGGCACACTCGTGAGGCTTATAGACCTGTGGCTGCCAGGCGGTAGTCGGTCACCGGTTTTGTAGATCGGCGTGACAATCACCTCCTTCCAAGCAGAGGGAAGGTGCCCTTCGTCAAGCGACTGACGAAACACCAGGTGTAAACGATTTGCCGGTGTGGACGTCGCTTCCTTCAGGGTCCTTGGATGGACCTCGTCGGGACCCAACGCGCAGAATTGGTTGATCTTGTGCAAGAGTTGGCGAATGTCCTCCACCGTGAGGACCAAGTCGGTCAGAGGCTGTTCGTAGTTTAGCCTTGACGAGAGTGGATGTGACGAAGACGCTGGGGCTGAGTATAGACACGCATAGTGTTCTCTGTAAACCTCAGATACCACTGTTGGGTCATTTGTTGGTTCTCCGTTTATGTCCCGCAAGGAGAACGCGGATGGCTTGTTTCTCATATATTTGAACAATACGTTTTTGCTTTTTCGAGCGAGGTCCAGGATGGTGGCCTGTTTTCGTATGTTCCATTGGCGGATTTTCGATTTGCAGCGGTTCCGCATTTTACGAAATGCCATCTCGTCTTCTGTATCCCCTGTAGTCAAGTTTTTGAAAAAGAGTTAGGATATTTTTTCCACCCAGAAGTCGCCGAATCAATTTTGGCAGGCTGCGGCTCATCCGAGTGCGTGCTGGTTTTTTGGGACGAACGTCGCGTCAGCCTCGTGAAATTTATGGACAGTAGTCCTATATAATTCTTCCACTGAAGCTGGTCGCAGTTTAGGTTCTTCAAGATAAATGCACATTCCTGAGAGATCTGCACGGCAAAATTCTCGAAACCACGTTTGAGGTTCGGAAGTTCTGGCCCAATAGCAGGTGAAATCAAACTTCATCACACAGTGGTCACTGTGTCCTAGTGGAGCGTTGGTTGCTACCTGATCAACGAAGTGTCTTTCGTTAGCGATGACCAAGTCCAGGAGTGATGCTAGTTGGCTTGCGCGGTATCTGTTGGGTGCAACGTGTTGAGTCCAAGCACTCTGTTGAACGGCTTCAATCAGCGCTGCTGCAAAATGTCCGCCTGATTCGACGCTCCGGAGCTTCATCCAGGAGGCCTCTGGGGCGTTGAAGTCACCTAGCAACAGGAGATGAGTGAAGTGGTAGTTCGAGGAGAGTTGCTCAAGGGGTCCATATGAGGAATTGGTCATCTTCAGGCAGACTCGAGGGGCTACGGTGGACCACACCGAGCAGGAAAGAACCGGACCCGCGCAGCGGGATTTGGACCCACAGTGCAACGCAAAACGGTGCAGGGGTGGTATCAGAGAGGACAATCAGGACCGGCGGGGCCGAATGTAAGTGCACAGCGACCCCGCCAGACCTCTCTCGTTCTGATTGGATTCGAAAAATAGGGTAACCGTCTATCGAGATCTCCGCGTCAGAGACATCTGGTGTGAACCAGGTCTCTGAAAGTGCGATTATAGACGATTGTTCAGGGCAAGCTGACTGTTTAATATCGCAGAGTTTGTTGAAAAGGCTGAGGCAGTTTGTGGACAAGCATTTCAACAAAGTCTCTGTTGCCTCCGAGGGTGAGGAGCCGAAAGTTGAGTGACCAGGGAGGTTCGCAGACTTACTAGTTGTGTGCCGGGCTTGAGTCTGGGGCACCAAAGATGCCACTGGGGAAATATCGCCTGGTTCCTGTCTTCGTGGTTTCTGAGGATGCTTTTCACTCGCAAGGTTTTTTCGCCCCGTGAGAGCCCGGTTGGCCTTTTAGCTTTGGGGGACGGCGTTTTTTCCTCGTGGGCGAAAATTTCGCCCATTGCTGCCTGTAGCTGTCTTAGTACCACCTTTTTTCGAACAGATTCGCTGTTGATCACAAATTTGCGGCAAACTTCCGCCTTTCTGGATTCTCGGGTATTTCGGCGCGGTTTGACCGGAAAAGCATCTCTGTGGGGCCCTGGGCGCTGGGTGGTGGCACCAAAAAGCTATGTTTTTGGTGGCGCTCCCAAGAGGCTCGTTTTCGCGGAGGACTGCGCGTCGTAGCCAGTCAGCAGTTTTCTAATCTGGCAAATCCTATGTGGCTTGTTTGGCTACAGTCGCTTTTCTTTCGTGTTTGTGTGGACACCCGATCCGCCGGCGATCACCGTGGCCAACTGAATGCACAAGGGGTTTTCCGGTTGACTGTAGTCACGTTTATGGCTTCGGTTTTTGGGGTCCTGGGCGACAGTTGTGTCCATAAGCAGAGGGGCCGCTTTTGACGGAATGGAGCTGGCAATGGGCTTCGCTGCTTGTCTCCGCACATCTGCCTCAGTCCAGTTCAGAGGCTGTGGCTTTGGTGAGGAGTACGTGCCTGCACATGTGTCGTCTGTTACGGAGATAAGCGTTGATAGCTCCACGTACTTTGGGCGCTGCTTGCATGTGAGGTTTGCCCTCTCCAGGGCATCACTGCCTTTGGTGGGCGAGAGGCCTGCGGTGGTCGAATGAAAACTGCTGTTCGGAGACTCGGCTGGTTGCGTCGGCCTGCTTTCGTGAGCACAAGGGGCTGACCACAATCGGCTTGGCCACGAGCTTGAAGTCGGCTGAATTAGTGCCCAGTGGAAGCCTGTTTCGTGCATCTACCCCCGATCTATTGTGACCAAGCTTTCGCGCGTCTAGAGGGCGATCCTCAGATAGACGCTTGATCAATGGTTTGGCCTTTTGAATGCTGTCAGCCCGCTTCAAGATCTCCTGTACGTCGGATGGGGAAGAAAGAGTGACTAGAAGTCCAAGAGTTCGCTTACTTCCCTTCTGGCTTGGCCATTCTGCGTAGAGCAATTTATCAGGCTTGGCGAGGACGTTACTAAGGATCGACGCCATTTTTGCGTCATTTTTCCGGAGAACGACCCCCAGATTATCAGTCTGTTATGACCCACAGATTATCAATCCGTTCTTTCTTACGCGCCTGTGGTAGTCTTTATAGCCGCCTCAGAGAGTTGTATGACTTTCTTCGCAGCCAGAGGACCCAGTATGGATAGCGCGAAGTGCTCGTTCAGCAAAGAAAGTTCCTTATCAACTTTCGTCCAAGGCGCTGCATTCTTTAAGTCTGAATCTCCAGTGCCTTAGAAGTACGCGCCAATTTCATGTCGAGTATCCCAATAAAAACGGAACACACATCGGTCTTTCTGATTCTGCAGTGGGGATTGAGTACCGTTTTTGGAGGCTCTCTTCCTGGTTGCGGTGTACATTGCAACCTTAACGTAGAGGCAGCTGGCGCAGACAAACGGGTCAGGAGAGTTAGTTAATCAGCTTATATAGTCGTCCTGTAAATCCGTGCATTTGAAGTGCCACCAGGCCTTGCAGGTGTGGCATTGCATACCGCGTTTTAGGTTCGACGGGTAGCCATTTCGCTCACATCTGTTGGGGTCTATCGACGGCTGCAGAGAGCAGTCGGTGTAAATTGATGTCATGTTTAAGACTAGATGCAAAATAAGAAGTGTGCGCAAAATAACAAGGGTTATCTCTCAAATGTTTTGTCAGAGTAATAAAATTCAACAATGACTCGTGCGCACTCGGTGAACAGATCGAATACGAAAAAATTCTTTCACAAATTTGCACGAGGGAAAAACGGAACCGATTTTGAACGTACCGCGCTACGGTTTTGGAGAAACTTTTAGCGTGTTTCTGAGGTTTAGTAGCCTAATCTGCATCGTAAGTGCAGCCATTATTAAACGAATGAATTAAGCCCAATCAGACGGAAGATTGCATATGGTAGAATGTTTGATCTGTGGCATCAGGAATTGTTTCATCTGAGAGAACTTCGGTAGCCAGGACGGGTGCTGCTAAACATGCCTTTTGACGTTCTGGCTGGCCTTCATAATGGTGGAAAGCATGTGAATATACGCTTGTTAGACGTCAAACACGGATACAACTTACTCTGGGCTTTTCCGTTGCTCCCATGGAAACCAACAATGCAGTCATGGTCCTAGTCGTTAACACGCGTCTTATGCCTCCGAAGCAGCTCATCTTGATAATATATCAGTCTGCATAGTGGAGCAGATTTAAGCTACACCATAAATCTCAAACCACATTTTCACACTTCTCACCCTTCTCAGTTTTTTGCTGTATTGAAAACCTCGTCGTTCCGGTCAGCTCAGATGATTGCATCACCTATTGAGTTTGATAACGCGGCATGAGTTCATCAAAACCATCGGATGTGCTTAATTCATATCTGACGGTGCCTTATATATAATGTCTGTTCAGTATGAAGCAAAAGATCTGGCTCTGTAGGTAATCTCAACTGCGACTGTCAGTGAAGATGACAAAGCTGCCGCAAAGACTCGAACGGTGAGTTTTTTCTGATGATGCAGCATCGGTAGGTGCTACCGCATGTGGAAAAAATAAGCCACACTGCCTTAAGTCAGGGCAAACAACAGATGAATTGGTCCGGTTGAGGGGATCGTACTGGCCTCAAACTGCACGTTCACTGGCTAGCTTTCCTTGCCAAAAGTTAACCAGCTCTCGAGGAGGATATGGCTACATTCAGACACTCACGCAATAACTGAACAACTAGGGAGTGACTGACGGCCAATGGAGGTGACTGGAAGTGGACGTGCCGATAGTGTTGTTAGAAAATCGTGCGTCAATGCAGTCAACAACAGGCAAGTCTCCGTTCATGGTCATATGCAGTTGACATTTGCGCCTTTCCGTTGGTCAGGAAATTGGGTTGAGGCCGAAAACATTTGTTTCCTGAGAAACTACGATGGGAAGGGAGGAAAGCTCGAGAAGACTTCAGTGCCGTGCGGAGAATAACCGGACAGTGAACAACAAGAAGGAAAGGCCATTCCCCTATCCGTAGTGGTCGAATGGAAACGTCATCAGATTCCCGGAAGGAATGAAGTGAGGTCGCGGAAGATTAGCAGTCATTACCGACGGTTGGGGGAACGTCTACACGATTTGAGACAACCGAGGATCAGGAAGAGTGAACGGCATTAAGCTTCGGAAGTGACATGAAATATTCAAAGTGCTGTCGAATATATCAGCCACTGGATCCGACCTAATGGAAACAAATAGAAATCGGTGGCACGCATGCGGCACGAAGTTTGCTACTGGTGAGGCATGCGAATAGCCTCTGGTAGTGTCGAAGCTCTGTTCTGCGTCAAATGAATGGCAAAATTTATTACGGAACTTGGGGACTGCTTTGCAGAATTCGTTTACAAGTGTATAGTGATCAATTAATATATACGAAAGTTCAAGAAGACGCGTGGGAATGTTCAGTTTGGTAAAACTATGTGCATACCAGACGTTTACTTTCTGTCCATTAGCTTGTAGCGGCCAATAAAGACTCAGTAGCGAAAGTTTTCCTCCTTTAGCTAGTAAACTTTTACTTCATGCCCAAATGAACGAAATTAGGAGCTGGGTAACGTACCATCAAACCCCATATATACACAATTTTACTTCCCAAACAAATATAATTGTTCAAAAAATCAGTAGAAATAGAATCGGATCGGGAATACGGTAACTGAAGCGGGACTCAACACTACTTAGTGCATGAGAATAAAGCATTTGTGGAGCAAACAAACCCGGCCTAAAGCTGCCAACTTGACGTGGTGGTCGGACTTCAGTGCTGCAATGATCCCGCGGGCTACACTGGCTGGAACTTCGTTCCACAAGGTGTAACCATGCCAGGAAGCCCAATGGGGCGTAGCCAGACAGAGAGCAGTGAGACCCGGTACTACGAGTAATCGTGCTACGAGGCTGTCTGGGGGTAAAGTCGTACTGTCCTCTGCGACACGAGTTTGAAGGCGGTAAGGTGTTTCCCCCCAGGCGACCAGCATGCCCATATTTATGGAAGCAGCGATGCTGCCTTCCCCCGAGGAAGGACGGGTTAGAAAAGGTCGGCCCCAAAAACCGCACACTCCGATCGCCCAAC
>NW_008751708.1:454289-474084 GCF_000715545.1 Opisthorchis viverrini
CCTCCAAATCATCGGTGAACGAAACTGTGGCAGCTACAACCCCTGTACGACGAGTACGCGGTTCTTACAGCTGACAATGATGATGATGATGGAGGAAACAAAACGAAAGCGGCAAACCCCATGAAGGCTTGGTTCATAATACATTCAACACCTGATATTCTAGTGGGTTTTGTGGATTGATCCTGAGCAGGATGATCAGATCCCATTTGAAGAAATAAGAAAAAGATAATTTGGGTTGCTCATACGAGGGAACAACCATATTTCGACAAAAGTGTGGCCATTCACAGGTTTGTTATAAGATAGCGGAGGGTTCATGAAAGCTGCCTTTTTATTATGAGCTATGGTGCTTTATCTCACGTCAGAAACAACGTTAACGGTCCATCTCGTCCTCCAAAATTTCATCCAAACTTTCCTATTGTAAACTATCTATTATTCTCCACGAAGAAATTTTGCTTCCCCAGATGTTGGGTTATTCGTACATCGGCAGGTGTCAAGTGCGGAAATTGTGAGAAATATGTATTCAGTGTTGAGAGATATGCTGTCACTTGATATATGCCGGTTGTTCATGCTTTATGTATTCAGTGGACCACACACGCACATCTATTCTGTATGCCAGGGGGGGAATTCCATTTACTAGGGAAAGATTCTGATATATGCCGGTTGTTCATGCTTTATGTATTCAGTGGACCACACACGCACATCTATTCTGTATGCCAGGGGGGGAATTCCATTTACTAGGAGAAAGATTCTGTTTAGGGTTAGGAATTCGTTGGATAGGATTCTTCCTTGCGCACTGCATGCCACCTCATTAATCCATGCGAATCGTAGCGGCGACCATACCACGTGTATGACAGACTGTATCCGATTTAGCCCTACCTATGACTGCGGCTGGACCAAAATAACTAATGCACTGACAGTCAAAACATCAACCGATCAATCGGTGTAATTGATTTCAGCAGTCCGGTAATCTTGCTGAGTGAATGTTTAGTTGCTGAATTAAAACACGACTGAACACTTTGGCTGACTGTCTCGTTGTTTCGCCCATAACCTTTGTTCTAGTGCCACTGCTTTCAAACTTGAATAAAATGATGGGCGGATAGTAGGCAAGCTTGGAAAGGTTATGTCAGATTTCAGCGACACAATCAGAATCCAATAATATTTTCTTCTCTAAGAGAGCAGATTTTTCCTAACATCGTTTTGTATTACCAATACCCCGTATCATCCTCTCAAGGAGATTTGAGAAATTACTTATCAAATGTACTCATTAACCGATATGACGCTGCTCGTAGTCACATGAGTAGTATAATCCTGATGGGCCTTTTGCACACGGATGGCACCTATAAGGTTATATAGGTTAACACTGGTCTAGGATTATCTTTAGCCAACTAGCTCTCGGCAGACTGGTCGACTTATTTCACGGTTGTTCATCCTATCCACAAGATCTTTGTTGTCTCATCACTGTGTTTTCAACAGCATTGGTTGTGCTATTCGCCACTTATTGTGGGAAACAGTGTGATTGTTTCTAATTTCTTTTCCGCCTTTTTGCACTCATGATATGTTCACAAAGTGTTTGGCCTCACATATATAAGTTTGATCAGGAGGGATCAAATGGTCGCTCGCAACAACCGTTTGGTGTACTTTTTATTCAGACAACCGGAACGACCGGAACCGGCTTGCTATTCTTTGTGCTCCCTCTTTCATGTCGATGGCTGATTCTTTCACGCGCTATTCACACAAGTACCTATTATAAACCCATTTACTTCATTGTTTCGCTGCCATTTGTCACTGAAGATAAGCTGGTAATGCCCTCTGTTTGTGTCAATTTTCCTAATGTTTGTTCTTGTGTCTAATCCCTTCTTCCACTGGATGTCCTTTTCGTATCTACCGCTCAATTATTTCGAATGACGTGCTACACATTGCGTGTCCACTTCTGGTTCACAATCGTGAACCTTCCATAACTGTTTGGCCGCAGTTTAGTCCAGGATATATGCACGTGTTCAAACATATCACATGTGAAACGTGTGTCTGTGTTCTGTTTGGCAACCGTGATCAATGTACATGAGTACGGTGGTCCTGGTCATCCCATCCTCTGGTCATCAATACCGACAACTCAAAACAGAGGAGAGATAAAATAGCAAAGACCGAGAGTGGGGAATAAATTCAACAAGTGGAGCTGAGTGAGTAAATACAAGAGCTTCGCTCGTTTCGCGCCTTAGCTTAGTGCTGTTTTCCGTGGAACCATTTGTTCGGTTTGCAGTTGCTGCCAATGGATCTGTATTCCCGAAGAATTTATTCCTTTAACAAGTGAAAGTGTGCAATTTTAATACAAATGTCTTACAGAACCTTTAACAAGTGAAAGTGTGCAATTTTAATTTTACAGAAACTACGAAAATCTCAATTCAACAATGGAGAAAATGGATGATTAGACGAATGAACTACCGTTCTAGTCTACAAGGTTCTTTGACATCGTGTTCGTGGAATGAAGGCCTGAAGTCCTAAAAAGATCATACCTTTCCACAAAATGACTGCACTATACGCATACCAAAGTATCTCTTGTTACATTCCGCTAAGGATCTAATAATCAAAATAACCAAGATTCACTGAGGACCATCTTGTTGCTTGCAATACATGGATGTTGATGATCATTTCCTTCACGGTCTTAGTGATGTTTAGTAAGATTGTGCGAGTCATTATATACCATGTCTTTAACCAGTCTAAAATAGCCCCTAATGGTCTCGGGTGATTCTGCCAAAATAATATCTAAATTACAAAGAACTAATGATGTGGTTGACACATACGAACGCGCTGAGGTAAGCCGTTGACACTTCGTCATTTTCAGCGCTGCGACAACGCACAGCGCTGAATGGTTCAAAAGGCTCCATCAACGAAGTTCTCGGATATCGACCGAGGATCGATTACCATACCTACGACCAAAATCGGATTGCCATCAACGGATTGCAATTGATAGGAAGCATAAGACGACAGGATGAATGCGAATGAACAAGGGGTTCCCAAATCGGACAGCTCTAACCAGATAACAGACAGTAGCCGCTTGAAACACTTCCAGTGTAGGCTGCTAAAGCAAAGCTTAAGACAAATTTCCCAAGCTACTTTAATCACTATAGATGGGGGAAACGATGACTCGAGGGATTTTTAACATACAGAGAGTAGGCTAAAGCATACGATAATTAATAATAACATGCATACACGTTACTGTATAGCAGTCTACGCATAACTATGCCATCTTGGCAACTATGTTTTCTGCACATCTCGCAACTACCCAAAACTAAACAGTAGGTTATATTTTGTCATAGTGCAAAGAGACGGATAACTAATTACTACAGATATTTATAATTAACTTCTAAGGAGCGCACTGAAACGAACCTTACATTGTTATAATACCCCAACCATTTTACTCCGTCGATGTACATGCATTTGGCCTTTATTTGTTTTGCTCATTCGCCCCCGCCACTCGCAAAAGCTGCCGCGTCCAATACTGGTGTAACGGTGGAGACTACTGATGAGGCATGCGAGTAGTGGCTTCCCGTAAATCCGCTTCACGTCTCTTAAAAAGTGAGATCTATTACAGAATTTTTGGAGTCGCTTTGTAGCATTTTCTTGCATTTGAGTAACAGTCAATGAACATTCAGAATACCTCAGGAAGACGCGTTCAAAGAGCAGATGGATATTCGGTTTTGTAAACCAGATGCCTATGAGTTTTGCTCCTCTGGTCCAATAGTCTGTAACTGTTCAGTTGGTGTTTCTCTAGTAATTAACTCCGCAGCGAAGGTCTTCTTCCTTTCATTGGTATAGTCTTGTCCATGTCTTTTCTGCTTAACCTGCGATGTCCTGATCCGTCGTGGTATCAGTGTAATCGCCCGCCAATCAGAATCGCTAGACGGACCTCGAAAGAGAGAAACGCCCCACACACCTCTGAGCCAACATAAAAAAAACTCCAACGACAGCTGTGCGAAAACGCAAAGCAGAACACAAAAAGTGGTAACAGTTTCACCCGAAGGCATAACATCATTAGTAGTTTCAATCAGGTGAAATGGTCTCCAAAGTAGTGAGAGTGTTTGTCATGCAATCACGTGTAAAAACCAGAGGCTGCTGAAAGAGCAAAAACATTCGATACACTTCAAGGCACAGTTTGCACAGTAAAGTCCCAAACATCCGATAAAAGTCGTCCGTCATACTGGGTCAGGAATGAAGGCAAGAAATAACACGCAACATCATGTACTACACAAAAGTGTCGCAACTATATAGAGAAGACAAAATAACGAACGAACACGGGTCGGTGATGGTGACCGTTGAAAGCCCGATTTAACGAAAACCTTCGGTGGATTGAGGAAAGCAGACTTCTGTTTGAAATGGCGAATGATTCGTGAAATAGAAAATCAACATCACAGTTGTCGATGTGTAGGGATGAAGCAATAGTGACAGAACAATTGTCAGCACCGTATTTCTACTTCTTCTCATTTATTCATTCTCACACATATCCGAGAACGTGCTTACGTCCGACCTCGTTCCTCGGCGCTCCCCAATAGGGATCCGATCAGGCTTGATGAAAGAAATCTATGCAAGTGCCCTTGACTCCCCGTAGACGATATATTCAAGATGACGGAGATGTTTTCCGAGTTCAGTGACAACCCGATTTAGACCATCACATTGAGCGTTAAATTTCTTCCAGTAGGACAACATACTATGCAGCGTATTCCCTGGTTGACCAGTTTCCAAGGCAGAATATAGTCTGATCGGCATGACGGGCGTTTCTCTTCTCGTCCTCAGCAGGTTGCACCGAAGAAAAGGATCTTTTCCAAATAATCCCTGCCACTAATGCAAAAAGTGCATGTGCGAAAAGTTAAACTCCGCCACTTTTCGCCAGCCCCAGTTTAATGTACACACACAACCTTCACCTATTTTTGATGAAAACAATTTCTGATCCTCACCTAGCCTCATTTTGTGCAAAATTTTCCCCCGTTCGGACGTAAAACCTTAAATAAACTTTCTGACGCTTTCAACTCACGTTCATGACAAGGAGACGGCAGTACGTTTTTTTTGCAAAGCCACAGAGTGAACCATCAGCAGCGTTTAGCCAACAATGGCCACCAAATGACACTTCCAGCTGTTTCTGACTGGCGCAGGTATGATGCTCAAGAGTGTCGGCAAGAAATCGATCCTCGAAAGGGAACGTGGCTACAGCGGTCTAGGATGGAATTCAGGGCAGTAATTCTGTTCATTTATTACTGGTCCAAAAATTTGGCAAAAATCAAATTCTGCTCAGAGGAATTATCTACTAGCCACACGACCGCTGTTGACTGGAAGCACTTTCTTCGCCAAGTTTGCACCTGGCGGCTTTCGCAGACTCCAACAGTTATCGGTGGCCAAAGTCTACACGTCGAGATCGATGAAGCGCTAATATCTCGCCTTAAAAACCACACAAGGTGGCACCGATGTGTAGTGGACAGCTACTTGTGTGAGCTCGTTTGGAGGCAAAGGTACCAAAAAATGGACCGTTTCATGCAAATTATTAATAACATGTCCCAATTTCACCCTCTTCAATAAAGACTAAAAGTACAAACTTTATATCCTCTTTTTTCTAGTCACTTTTGTGTGGCAGGGGTTAATTTTTTGGCGGGGCTTATCTGGGAAAGATCCGAGGAAACTACCCCAACTGATGCAACGAACTTAGGGGGCTACCATTTCCAATGCTGTTGTGCAGGCTATCCAACAAAGCGTTTACATAGTTATCTTGAACTTGGATCGAAAGGTTGAGATTCCAAAAAAACGTGCCAAACACACGATTAATAACCTCATCGCTTAGCATTTGGCACTGGGCAGATTGCAGCTTTCTCATACGCCGTTGTCATATTATTGGGACTTGGGATACCAAGGCTCCCATGTTGCCTAATACTGATTGTTTCCAGGAGCCAGTTGGGCCACGTTGGGTTGCGCACAAAACCCCAAAAATCAGATCGTTCAAAGAGAGGTTTAGGAACAAATACGATGCTATGAATGCATCAATATTAATAATAAAACTGTGCAAACATCAAATCATGGGATCGCACCGACTTCTATGTACCGGTTCAGGAATCCCTAATTCTAAAAGGAATCTCAAAGTTCACACCAACTCTAGATAATTTGGCCACAATATAGCGAAACCACGTGTTGATCTAAACAAGGCGTGTGATGATAAGGTTAAAGAGCGATTTACGTACAGGTTAAAACAAGAAAGGCGTTATAGGCGCAAAACGGAAACAACAAGACGGGGAAGCAATTTGCACACAGTAAAAAATAGAGGAAAAGAATCAACAGGCAGCTGTAATTGAGTGTATTTCAGTAAAATTAGTCAGCTACGATTTGACCGCCTGATAAGACTATCCAGTCTTTTGCGGATATTGGAATGGGGCTGGTCGAACACCACTGTATATTCAAGCATCTGTATTCGATAACTGTTGTATTGTGCGGTGGCCGAGCTATGAGGGTTACGCCTGCACTGCGCCTGCCAGACTACGCGATAGGGAGAAGACAGAGAACTGGGGACACGGCTGTACTGCCAGGACAAAAACGTACAGAGCCTCTGCGTAAATATATAGGATGACTACTTGGCCAAATATGCACGTTCACTTGTTCGCTCCGTACAGCCGATGGTGGTGTTCCGGTCGTGAACATTCTCAGGCCCACTACGCTGGTCGTGTGTTGCGAAGCCGCTTGGTGAGAGCCGCCAACTCACCTACTTTCCGGACATGTCGAACCGATGATGACCTTGGGGATGCGTCACTCTCTGCACATGTACTTTTTCTTCTGTCTGGGCGCACCCTGACAATAACTCGGGTGATACATAATCGTCGATTCGGCTTCTACCAACACGCCTAACACATCCAGTAGCTGCCATCGGTTGCTGCAGAATCTTCTTCCTTGAGAGTACAGTTAGAGTTCAAGGGAGTCAAGCGATATGTCGAACTCAGAAAAGTGACAAGTTTTTCAGTAGAGAAAAAGGGTTCGACTGAAACTGCAATCGCTTGCTGTTTTTAACCACAAATCGCGATTGCTTTCGTCTTTCGATCGATATACAGGATTTCAGCACATACGGCCGAGTCATCAGCGAAAGTAAAATCTGTCAACCGGTGGCCCACTTGCAGGCATCGACGATCCAGCCACTTCAAATATAGGAATGTTGGGCAACGTTGAGGGAATGGAACTCCATACATCAGTCTTCTTCGGCGTATGTTGAAATAGGAGCGATGGTTTTCGAAAAGGCTCAGCAGCTCTGAGAGACTTGACGAAACAGAATCAAAGACTATAGAGGTGTCAACAAACGCCAAACTGAGGTTAGAAGTAGCCGCTAAAGAGTGATAGAGAAACGTGTGTAACAGAGTGGTAGGATCCAAACAAGCTTTCCGACAGTGAAAGGCAACCTCCTGTTCCATAGATCACCTAACAAAGACATCGGACAACAATGGATGACACATTAATTACTTTTATTTAATCCGACGAAGTTTGACTTGCAACCCTCGGACCCAGATCAATCTGGATACGATACGAATGTGTTGGACAACCTCAGACATTACCAGCAAGTTGGAATACCCAGCGACAGCGGTGGCATTGAACCAAAGAAGCATTCTGGTGAAACAGCTCGCAAATTCATCAGGTATAAGTGTTCTGTATCTGCCTTATCTCAAGGAAGGAGCGGAGGCTTTGTTAATGAACCTGACAGAATTTACTGGTCCTATATTAGAGCAGAATAAAACACCTAAGCAATCATTTCAGTCTCCAGAAAGAGTACGCAAACAACGTGTGAGAACCATAGGGACATTAGACAGTTATGGCAACACAAGTCCTCTCTGGGAGAATTCTTCACAAGTCACCTGAACACAGATCCCTGATAATCAATCTCGGTTCCCTTGTGTGAGAGCATGCGTGGTGCATATCCTTACTTTTGGGCAGATTCCGGTACGGCGACACTGTTTCCAACATCTAGCACTGACCATCTTCTTTGAATTCAAAGTTGGTCTGGGGGCCGCTGATCTTGATTTCAAAATTCCATGTACACGTATTTCGTAGATCGATGAACAATCCGGCTTTGAGACGCCGTGTGCTAATTACCTCGAATTTGTGAAGGTCTACGACAAGCCTTGCTTCCTTTTATTACTTCGGATTGTGTCAGGCGAAGGTGTACTCTGTCTCCTTTTTTCTTATTTTTTACCATCGATATGATCATGAAACACTCGCGGCAAACATCTGACTTCTGTGGGTTCGAAATGCTCTTTGGACAGCCACACTTTCAAAGTGTAAGGAACCGGCACGAGAACAAGCAGACTCACACTGGTAACCGATGCCTACAGATCACCCGATTGAGCCGGTGGACATATTTGTTTACATGGATAATTGTATCTGTTCCGGTGGTTCAGATAAACACCACAATGCATTCAAAACAGAGAAGGACGCACCTGATCTGCGACCGATCTGCACCGATCTGTCGAGGGTTTAGTATACAAAGCCGCAGTACACTTCATGTTTTTAATGGGTCAGAAGACGGTCGCTGAGAGCTGAAGAGGTAAAAAACCATCGAGTTTATGACAGTTCGTGTTTCATGGGAACTCGGAGCACCAGTACTGAAGTTTCCTGAGGAAAAAACTCATACAACAAACGGTCTCCTGGTATTCTAAAGGTTGTTTCAGTTCGGTCACCAAAGTTGTGTGCTGGTGGATCGACTTCCTCAACCAGCGTTCTTCGCACAACAATGTAGTCGGTGGTGAAATGACGTGGCTTGGTAGCGGGGTACAAAGCATTCACAAACAACTCACGCTGGTCTCTATCTGACTCGGGACCCGAAGGGTGGAAATAAGAGTGGCTTGCGTTGTGGTGATTATGGCGGACAATTATTTGAACTTACACCTTGTTTGCTTGTCATGTCATTACTAATAGGAGATTAAGATCTCAAAATCCCACATTAGGGATAAAACTAGAGAATCACCCAAGATGACGCACTCATTCAAGATATAAGCCAAAACAGGACCGAGGCCTTGACAGAAAGTCGGAAAATTCTCATAAATCCTATCATAATACAGACGTAATACACTACTCATAGGGCTGCTGAAAACTCTTCGACAGCACAAGACCGGTTTCACTCTTCTTGAGGCTCATCAGGTAGGCGCGGTTTCCGGGAGACCCTCAACCGTATGTTCTGCTTTAACCCAAACAGCACAGAATTAGTGAAATAGACTGACTCGAATACTAATTTGGTTTTGACGTGGGACTCACTTGGAACCATGCTTAATCTCCCGTTTATGAAGACTAAGAAAATGAATGTGCTGCACCACATGGCCTCAGTTTTCACTTGCTAAAATGTATGTTATATATATATATGTATATACTTTAACCATACTGAGTTGACTGAGAATGCATTTAAGCTGCTGCATAAATTGCTCTCAAGCTGAATCAATTGGTTCCTAACGGGGGTTGGGTTAATGCACTCCACATATCTTGCGCAAGTCGCAGGTACAGATCTGGTGTCATGCCGTTTGTTGCCTTGTAGAGTCATGCAATCCACTTTGTGGACCAAACCTTCCTGTTCCTGTTTTGCTGTAGTTTAGGTCAAGTTAACACGCTGCTTTGACATGTGTACCTCATTTTAAACATGTAAGCTGAAACAACCTTGTTGCTGGGTCGTTTTCCTATTGTTTGCATAACTGTTCAGTGATCTTCACGGAGGGCCTTTGGTCACCAAGCTATGGGCTTGAGAGTGAACCGGATGTTTAGTGTTACTACCATAGCACAGCTTTCCACTCAGATCTTCGGCCACCCAAGAATGTTTGGCGAGGGACTGTTTGTTAGGTCAACAGCCTATGGCTTTCAGGCAAAACATCACATGATGAATCTAATTTAGCTAAGCTGCTGAGTACTTAAAGCGCCAAAGACCTCGTACGACTGAAATTGGCAGCCAACCGCAGTGAGACCGCAGTGATGCGCTGTTTCTTTTTTTAAAGAACGAAAATCGTACACTGGAGAAAGATCACAATGGCTTATCGGGAATCATCTCTTGTTCTGTACATTTACCGTCGGACTACCAAGTATTACGAGAAGTAGGTTGTGACAGCTCAACGCACGGCCCCCGGTGAATTACCGTTCTATTACATGGGACTGTTACTTGCGTATTTGAAGTTTTCCCGAAACTGCCATTATTCTAATAGCGACAGCAGCTGGTCCACCGGCCAGACATAAGATGGGTGACACGAGACTTCCTCGTAGTCATCACCTACGAGTAGAACCCCATAGCGGCTTGATTATCAACGAGTACCCTCCTAGTTGTACAATAACTGTAGTGTATACTGGACTGCGTGCTCTTTGAGGAGATTAACTCTTGATTGATCCGGAATGTAGGAAGGGAAAAGTGAGTCAATCTGTTGTACACTCAGTTGAAATAAGAAATGGATTCACCAGCTCACTTAGACTATGCCGTTCGCACGTTCAGTACAAATCCACAGGACGTAATTAACGAACTGTGTTCTCCTAAGCAAGCAGCCTCTTTGAGCGCAGCAGCCCTAAAAAGCCTTTACCATGATGTATCTCCATTGAAGCCAAACCCTCTAGAATATAACAGGAAATGTTTTATAGAAAACGTATTATCATAGCAAGATGAAATCCATTTTTAGTGTTTTTCAAAATGCCTAAGTAAAATAGCGGTTGCACAGACACTTCATAGCCGTTCAAGCAAAACATTGGGAAATAAAAGAACAAAGCAGAAATGTGGAACTAATGTGAGCTACAGTTGCTCTCTTGTTGAGATTTCGTCCGATAATTGAAGCCAGTCTATGCTGAAAGCTGAGAAGCACTTTATAGCTGCTTCATCCTTATTGGGATTCATCATCTCACGAAACTCCGGAGGGTCTCGAACCCGCGACTTCCTGGCTGGTGGCGTTAACTATTTGTGTTTTTTCTGGTACTGCCGGGGTGCTAACGCCTGGATCAAACGGGCGTTAGGTTACTCATCCAAAGCCTCCAGCTCAAATGCTCAAACAAGCAGCGGTTTTGACGGACGTGATAGTGATAAACCCATGTAGCTTCTATTTAACGAAGTACCTTATGTGTTCAGCTCCCACCCCGAAGGACCACGAGGCTGTCCTCTCAGCACATGGGCTTTACAACTCAGCGTCACAATCTTCCAACGGATTCAATCTGTGAGCTTCAATGAATTCACGTTCTGCAGCACATGATCAGTAAACTCATCCGTTGATGTGTGATTCGTTTATTCAAATCTGTTACCGCATTCCTGAAACCCAGCTCAACCTAACTTCATAAAGTACAATTTTTTTGCGTCAGTTGCATCTACATAACTGTGGAGTGAATTTTCATCGCCAGTGACTACGGAAAAATCATACAAGTTACTGCAATTGTGTGAGGTTTGTGTCAATGAAGATTCAATCACAGCAACTGACATCGCAGGCACAAGCACAATGATAGGGCTTAAAATGCATCTCCTTTGTTATGACTGTACAGTCAGGCCTCATAATAATGCTGACGATGGAAATTTTAATCACGTTTATTTGGCGGGAAAATGTTCTCCATTTTGAATGTCTGACTGAGCGCAAACCATAGTGCTAGCGTTGACTCAGCTGCAATTCTCTAGAATATTGGTTGACGGATGAAACAGGCTGCACTTAAAACGTTTCCCTTGTGCTGTTGACCAAAGAAAACTGACAGGATTGCTCTCCTGCGAACGGCCTCAGGAAGATCGGGCATCCCGCATGAAATGGTTCCAAAAAACCTGCTGCGTAAATCGTTCGAGCCTCAGCTCTGCCAAATAGCCAAAGTCATTGCTAATTCGCTGAGATGGCAAATTTTTGTGTTCTGTTTACAATGTATTGCCCTCCGTGGATTCGACCACGGAATGACGCCATTTCTCAGAGATTTCGGTGTAATTCTCGCTACTGAAGTTTTCCAGAAAAACAAAACTGTTTATCAACAACTTCCTCTCTCTCCTTTAGCTGGTTCAGTTCATTTTTGCTACCATATCCAATTGCACACAAAGAGAAGTTTCATCTCCCACAAAACATCCCACCTCTGTTTGTCTTAAGTCGGGTATTGAACTTTTGACAAAGTTCAAATATTGCTTGAGCACGGATGCTGCCCTTTTAATAAGCTCCGCTGTCGGGTCTTCGTCTCGCCTTTGAAATAAGCTATATTTCGCTCATCTTGACACTTGATCATAGCGGGGTAATTTTTGTGACAAATAAGCCCATTTGTATGGCGATTTGTTTTTTACAAGAGACTCACCTGGAGCCCAGCTGAATCCCCCGTTTACGGTTTTCTTAAGCAGCTGAATATGCTGCACCAGGCCACCCATGTTTCAGTTGCAATACATCGTATAGACCTAATACAATACTCATAAGGTTGCAGAAAATTCTTCGATCAATGACCGGCCCACGATCGGTTCCACCCTTCTTGGAGCTCATCAGGTAGGTAGAGTCCCCAGGATTCCGTCAACCTCATGTTCTACTTGAACTCAAATTGGACAGATTTCGACAAACACACTCATTCGCACATCTATCCAATTTCGACGGAGGACTCGCCTGGAACCCAGCTGAATCTCTCCTTTATGATCCTGATTTTCTTGAGAACAGATTAATTTGATGGATATCATAAAAGAGATATTCAGTTGAGTTTCCCATGAAAGTCCAGCTGATACGCAAACGAGAATATTTTTCGAGATCTGTTGAAATTTGGTTGGTGTTGAACATAAGACTGACGGAAATTCGGAAATTGCGCCCACCTGATGAGCCCTAAGAATAGTGAAACCGGTTATGGGCTGTCGAAGAGTTTCCGGAAACTTCATGAGTAAGCGGTTACGGTATTATTGTACACCAGCTGAACATCGATCGATTGCTTTTAAGAAACTTGGTTTTACTGAATTTGACACAATTCGCGTTTATCGTTGCTCTTGGTGACCACGAGAAAAAAATCGGCCTGTCTGTGGTCACAATAGTAGATAATCCAGTACCTCCATAATCGTTAGACTGAGCGTGAATATTTCTCTCTCAGCTTTAGAACAAGACTAGCCAAATAGGGTGATGAACGAAGAAGTCTCATTTCCGACTGTCCCACTGTTCGACAGGCATACTTCTGTCAATGGGGTTAAACATTTTCCCTGAAGGTTTTTCGATTATTGGTCGAACGACCAAGTTTATTAAAACATCTCCGATGGATTCTTCTTGGTAGTTCTAGGTCAAGAAGTGAATAAAGTTATTTCAGAATGACAGTGAAAATTTGACGGATTCAACACAGTGTGTGGAGGTTGTTCTCAGAGTTCAATTGCGTGAACGTAGTGGTGAAAAACGACCGAATTGCAGTTGGACATATAGTTCCGTCATGAAATGACCGGCCTTCAACGCTGTGTGACGGTTTGTAAACCTTCATAACCCACAGAGCTTACTGCGGATTGCACTTACGACATGTAGCTTCTAAACGGTAGATGTTCGAAAAACAGTTCTCTGTTCCTCCAGTTTAGGGGTGGGATTTGTGTAGCAACGTACTCTCTGGCGATCTTACGTAAACCACCACTGTCTTGTCATTAAGACACAAGTATTAGTTGACAACCGACTAATATCCTGTTGAGGCTTAGGTGCCCTGACAGTATCCCAGTCCTTGTGAGCTGCACATCTACAAATCACCTCGTGCCCCATCGGTCACGTGGCGTCATCAACCGAGTCGCCCAAGTTACCGCATACGGCAGGAAAGGTAATCTAAAAGGCCACTACTGAAGCTTCCTCTCTTTCTCTTTCACATATACTTTCTTTCCCTCCTTATCGCGTTTCCAACGATATCTCCATTCCTGATGACTGACAGATCCCTTTGCTACCAGCTGCCGCTAGCCGGTTAACTAGGCCAGCATGACCGTAAACAGTTTGAGAACACACTTCAAACCCCGGTACTTATTTCGTTTGGGAGCCGTTTGACGTTCGCACTCTAAAGCAATCCAGACTGCATACACGGTGGACTGGCTTTCTGTTGATTTGCTCTCCCCCCGACGTGAGGGTTGAAAACCCATGTACGACTGTTGAAATGACTCCACCATTTTTCTTTTGTTCCCGGTTGCGTATCACCAAAGACCCAGGGCCCGCTGCGGCTGTCTGTGTGGTTGAAGGCTTTGTTTTAAACTGTCAAGGTGAAAGCTGCTTGAATGAATGGTTGCCCGATGACAGTCACCTCTGTGTGGTTTGTTTGGTAGCGTCTGTGGGAGTAAACACTAAAGGCGCCAGGAATCTTGATCTGTCCATTGTATCTGCTACCCTCAACAGAATAGCTCCGATTATCTCAAAGACGGTTTACACGGCACTTTGAACCCCTTTTTGAAGCAGGATAAATGGTCATATATTATTTTGGTAACCGAGGCTAGGAATGCTCGTTTGGGTAGATTTAGCTCTGCTGAGGCTCAGTTGGGTGGTTGTCTTGGGCTGGCATCTAGACGCCCGTACAAATACGAACACCTACTGCACATAACTGTGTTTAACACACACTGTTTTTGTGCAGTAATAACTTCCAAAAAACCAGAACCGCTTGACTATCTGATGCTCACCGAATGCAACACAACAGCCAACACAAAAAGACCACATCACAATTAGCTGTAGGTAATATGGGTTAGTTGCTGGTTGTTGCTCGTTCTGGAACACTTTTGTGGATTCGGATTACTCGCTTGTTCGTCACTCCATATTGGTACGCTTTTTAGGAACCCTCGAAATGCGCACCTGGCCGCCGGGAACCTCTAGAACTCTGATATAATGCAAGCATACCAGAACCACCTACCAAAGTCTGTTTCGGATAATAGATTCCGCGATATTAAATCTTGCTGGAAGGTACTGTCGGAAACCCTGAAAAATATGGCAGCCACACCTGCAGAACGGCGCAGCCATTTAGATCTGAGCATTGGATCTTGGAAAGCACTCCTAATTTACTCGAAGCTCGAATACGTGTTTCTTCTGTCCAAGAGTACAGTGCTATTCAACGAAATGTCAGATTTCAAGCGCCGATCAAGAAGATTGATGTATCCAGAATCCTTAACTGATGGAGGAGGTAAGGAACTACGTGGATGTGAGTTATTTATTCCAGCTGATACACACAGCTTCGCGCTTGTTGTTCATATTTAACTGGGTTTGTTACGACGTGAGGCCGACGATCCTCATTGTGTTCGCCACGCTGCACGACAAACCAGAGCATTAATCACTTGGCACAATTTCTTATGAAGAATAAAGCTAATCACTCGTGTTTACAAGATCATCAAAGAAGTATTTAAGTGAGACTACACAGCCCGGATGCACGAATCTCTCACGAGGTAACGCCACCTTCGAGGCATCATGTTACCAGATGACCCTGTTTCAAACAGGAGAGATTTTTAATCTAATTTCTGTGAATGTTTCGTGACTTGTACCACGATCAGAATCTAAATATAGTGGTGAGATTTCAGTGGCGTGGCCTAAATGGAATGATGAACAAAAGGATTGCAACTAATAGACTGTTCAAAGTTTCCCCACAGGTGAAAACAAGCTTGCAGACCACTGGCAGTCTGTGGTTGACAGTTCGATGCATGATGAAATTGATGCATGTTGTGAGAATAGTGCCAGTAAGATGAAGACGGTTTGCACTGTAAGAGATCGCTTCTCATGGAACGAGCGCTGGAGATGCTGGTTAAATTTCAACAGCGAGAAAATGAGCAAAAGAAGCTAGACAACGGTGTGGACTTGTGTAACAGCGTTTGTGTTTCTTGTGTTAGTGACGCTAACTAAGCCAAGCCAGTCAGTGGTCAGTTGACTCTGCATTTTCGTACGGTCAGTTAGTTGCAGAAAAAGTTAAACTTGACGATGCACCCAATGATAATGTGACGCTGAAGGTACCAGTAATCGGGACCTTGGAACGGGAAGCGAAACTCAAGCTTTGTGAAACAAATTCAAAAGGTCAGCGCAGAAAGGGTGTTATGAGGACGCTTAGAAATAATACTTGTTTCGTCTCTGAGAAATAACAGGTATAGAATATCAAGAAATGGTTGATGGTGGAAACGTATGAAAATCATACCTAGATACAGACATTATCCATTGGAACTAGCAAGTCCAAACGCTAGTACTTCCAACATCCAACCAAACGAGATTTTTTAAATTAGCACTATATGTATGATTTCCAATTAACAACCGTATAATCCATCTCTTGACCGTTCGATATCTTTGTCTTGGATACTCCCAAAAAGTTGGGCAGAGAAAAGTACAGGTATACTTTAGTGACCAATTAGAAAGTGTTCGTTTGTAGGAGAAACGCTTTACTTTAGCAAAAGTAATGGATATCTACATATTGCCAATTCCTAGGAGTAAGGAAAATTCCGGCAACCATTGTCATGAAACCAAGAAAGATATATTCACGTCCGGCAACAAAACTTGAACGGTTTGCGGTGAAAACAACAAAACAAAACAAGAAGTATGCAATTTCCAATTTGTTCCTGACCATTTAATCACCGTAAGTGTTATTCTTCGTACGAATCATCATTAGCTAAATTAGTTCGCCTCCGACGACAGACTCTCGCAAATGGTCCAATGTCCGGCCGCATCACAAAATCGTAGAGCACCTTAACCCAAGACGTGTGATGCGGTAAGTTTTCATAGTACTCTGATGCAATCTTTCTCAGCTGTGTGAAACAAAGGGGCAACGATATTAGCATATGACAGTGAAGCAAAGGAAAGACCCAACAACTGAAGTTGCGAGAATAAGCTTAGGCAAACAACCCCAAACGCAGTGTATGCCAATAACTTCTATTTTGGCTTTTCTCTAACAGCCCTATGAAATATATCAACCTCGGATTTCGGTCTACTGTGTAAGCTACACAGTCACGGGACTCTGAGCCAAGAAACCTAACAACAACCAATGGACTAATTGGATCAATGGAAGAAGGCCACTGAATCAACCAATCAAGGGAACAAACTCACACCACAAAGCAAGAAGAAAACGGCCGAATCACAACAGAACAACCACACACAGAACTGTCGAACTGAATGCGTCCAACGAACCAACTAGACACAAGGGACTGAGACCACATCAGATTCACAGGAGACCAATCAAACTACGCGAAGACCACTTTCAAAACGACCTGGTACAGTATAGAAGCCATATAATCACAGGCAGAAGGGGAGGAGTTCACCCACTCAACCCTGCACTGATGATGTCATCCCGATTGGTGATAGGAGTTCACCCACTCAACCCTGCACTGATAATGTCATCCCAATTGGTGACAAAACCTTTGCAATCCAACTACCAAGCTCGGCGAACAGACCAACAACAAAGAAGCGCACCCGAGTTACCTACATTCCACAAGACTGCCAAAATCAGTCTCGCTCATGCATCTTTCTCTCCAGGTAACAGCCCCACTATGTCCATCAATATCGCTCAAAAAATCCTTCTAAGTGTACTTTTGGCGTGATGGTGCATCAAACCTACATCAGCCCCAAACTCAAACGCGAATTTATGTATTTTATTGGCTCAAGCGATGTATCCACACATAAATGATCAGAGTGTATTCTCGTTAGCTAGGGATCATTGCAACTTTATTTCCGGAAGACCGATATTAGGTCCTCTTCTACACTTTCAACGAACCGACCCCGATGAGAGTTTAAAAAAAACTAGGGGACTGAGTGGGCTTTTCGAGATCTCTGTGGACCTTAATTCGAAATATTTGCGTGTATACTTTGTTCCTCTTGCTAAGGTTCTAATAAATTCTGACAAGCAGGCCTTAAAAGGAAATGAAAATCGCGCTGTGATGTGATGTTTCCACGACTGATTGGAGTTCAGAGGCCTGTCGATATCGTCTTGCCGAATTCACAGCCTCGGGCAAATGGCTATTTTTTTGGTATGGGAGTATCCAAAGTGAATTTGTCCTTCAGAATGTCCAACTTATCACATCAAGCAGCGGAATTCCTCTCTAAGCGTAAACGATTAAAACTCACCGAGAGATTAGGTGAAAACCCAGACCTAGGTCAGTTTATCAGAGCTTCTCAGCAGACGAAGTAAGATTAATGCTGATTGACTGATGTGATATATATATAGCCAATTCCCAATTGTATGTGAGATTTTATTACGAACAAGAACTCTAATTATGGTTTCGAGCTTTAATTTTTGATGATGCAGACGAAGATTACACATTTACTTCTCAAAGTGCCTACCGTTCAGGCACGTGCATCCACAACGTGATTCACTTCTGATTACTACAAGGACATCGTGCGGTCGATAAGCCTACCAGAGTATTGAAACAAATCGGTTGGCTGTCTTAAATCCATATGCCATTGTACACTCGAGGAACGTTAGAGTAATGTCGACTTCCAGTACCATCATATGATTTACCAGTTAGCACAGTCGGAGAGGAGGGGGCTAGATAATCCGCAGTCTGTTCCAGGACAGGCCATTAGCATCAGTGACGGTATAATTCTCCCGCATGATCGAAATTCCATTCTTCAAGGATTACTATCTACTGGATTCAAAGATAAAGTGTAGCCGAAGCTCCAGAAGTCAGTGGCAAGTACACCACATCTTGAATGCCTTCAATTCTGTTTATTACGTGCCTTACTTTGATGTCTCGAAGAACAATCTTGTTCGCTGAAGATAATATGATCTAGGTTGACAAGTCTCCGGACTCTACTTGGCCATCTCTAATCCCAATCTGATTGTTGTAGAAAACTTTTGAGCCCAGTTCGTAAATCAAGTGTCCAAGAACGAACGATCTAACTGGTGGTGATGGAGGACTGTAATTTCTTATCTAATGCAGTCATGCAGGTAGATGAAAACTGCGTAGTTTTAGATATTGTCCGGTTTGGACTGTCTTAGGTGAAGCTTTACTTGCGTTGCAGATGTTTTCCTGGAAGCAAATGGCGTCCGTAATTTTGGCACAATGTAACCATTTTAATGCGGAAATGACTGATTGGTCTGTTTGCCGAGCCTGGTAGTTGGATTGCAAACGCTTCATCACCAGTCAAGGTGACATCGCCAGTGCGGGTTTGAGTGGGCAATCTACGTTCCACAACATTGGCTGAGTTGACACAGGAATTGTTGTCACATGCGCAAAGAACGACGCATCACAAAGGTCATCGTCGGTCACCACACTATCGGGATAGTAGGTGCTTTAGGGGAGCTTACCAAATGAAAAGTGACCAGCGGAGCAGGTGTACAAATGGTCAAGGCAGGCGCATCATCGTTGGCTAGACAAGTGACGATATTTGGTCAGTCAGCAACCCTACACATCTGCGTGCTAGCTCTGTATGCTTGACTGACAGTACTTCCGTCATCTGGTCTTCTATCTTCTGTATTCTTACCGCCAATCCGGAATAACCCAATACAGGCGCAACCGGGAGGTGTTCTCACATTAGAATACCAAGCATTTCACCAGAGATTCTTTCGGATATCACTTCGAGTTGTCCGGCATTGTCTTCTTCCAGAACAATATATAACTTCAGACTGTTTTGTCCCATTTCCGAAATTCACTGAACTTCTCTTTTCCTCTATGCTGTTGCCTCGTTGGTAAACATCTAAGCTTGGTCTCACGGAATCAAAGCATTTTGGCCAGTTTCTCCTAATTACAAGTTCCACATCTCTTATTTCTCAAAACTGTATGTGATTGCTTGATACTGGTTCCAAAACTCAGTTTTCCCTGAACTACGACTGATTCCAATAACAATAGCCTTTTCCATATATATATATATATATATATATATATATATATATTGGGCAGTTCTGGATCTGGCGCACGAGAAAACCATACTTCTCCGCCTTA
>NW_008751708.1:478210-539624 GCF_000715545.1 Opisthorchis viverrini
AACTAATACAGATGTAAAAAAAAATATCCTTTTCTATATATATATATATATATATATATATATATATATATATATATATATTGGGCAAATCAAAATGTATGCTTATGGTACCTATTTAGCTTTACAGGAATAGCAGAATCTGGTGTAGTCGGGGCACTGCCTGCTTACTGATGATATGAGAGGCGAAAATTCGGCAAACGGCGAATAGGAATCCGGACGGACCAACCAGACTGCCACCACGTGTGATCGGTTTATGGTACCTATTTAGCTTTACAGGAATAGCAGAATCTGGTGTAGTCGGGGCAACCACTGCTTACTGATGATATGAGAGGCGAAAATTCGGCAAACGGCGAATAGGAATCCGGACGGACCAGCCAGACTGCCACCACAGAGGTGTGATCGGTTTGCAGAGTGGGCTACAGTAGCGCTTTGCAGTAAGCTACAACAGCATTCAGACATGTTCATATGCGAGTGAATCTGAAAGCAACCTAAAACTAAGCAAACATTCTTTCCGAGAAGGAGGGGATGGCGCGTAATGTACAACCTGGTGCCTCATCGAGACGAGTTAATCTGCCATCGGATAGAACAACTTTAGTGAACAGAGTAGCCAATCCTTTCGCAATTTTCCACGGTTTTTACGTTGATTGTGAAAATAAATCATCGTTTTACATTCCCATACAGCCCAAAAGACATCCTCCAGGGATAATTTGGTTTGCGAACATTTCCCAAACGGACCTAATGTATCAGGTGAAAGAAACTTCAGCTCTGTCTAGGCATACGACATCAGCGAGGTGTCTTACTGAAGATGTGCTCTAAAGGGGGCTCAGAATACTCTTTGAAAATCTTGGTGTGAAATAAGTGGATGATCGTCGAGCGACTGTTCGTAAAGGCTGAACCCAAAGGTTAACCATACGAAACGAGATACCTCTGAAAATAGTTGACAATATTGTGCTCGTTAACTTAATTCTAGACAGTACGACAATACTAGTAGCAACATACCAGAGGTAGTTTTGATGTAGGGAAAATCATGATGTTCCACATGGTAGCCAACATTCAACGTAAGCAAGTTGAGAATTCCGTAATACGAGTAGGTTTCAAATTTTTCATCGAATACGAAGTGCTCTGAAATAAAGTGTCCAGCCACTGGATGGACTCCCATTGCTAACAGTGTTCCACTGAACAAGTACAGGAGAGCTTTCCAGCCAAACAGATAGAGAACGAGGCCGTCGAACACAACCTGTACCAAAATGTTGATAAGCTGTTGGATAAAAAGAAAAAATCAGAGAGAAAAAAATCAGAAGCGTTTCGGAGGAAGTCGCTTTTAATTTTTTCCGACCCGAAAGCGCACAAGATGGACACAAGGAAGACTAAATAATAAAATCTGACTCTGAACTCGAGACAAAGACTTCTAGATTACTCGTTAGGTACTGCCCTATCTGACGAGGATGTTTTACCATAAACGTCGGTCTTGGGTTCAGTTCGTACTCCAGAAATTCATATTTTCGTTCACATCATACGCAGTTAGACTCTTCACTCAAAACCTGCCGAATATAGTTTTAAGATAACTATCTTTTTTCCTGGGTAAATTTATGGGCAATTCTAAGTCGATCTTAGCACACAGTTCGTCTGCTAATAGGCGCAGTAGCCATCCAGCGAACGTGATAATGTAAATAACTTTGAACTGACACCAAACTGTCCAAACTATGAAGCAGATACTGTATGAAGTGTTTACTTCGAAAGGCTTTTGCAGCGGCCTGACCAAAACATAAGTGTTCGTCATAAAGTAACTTCTGAAGACAGTTGTTCTTACGTGTTTCAAAAATACATTTCTAAGGGGAGATTCCAAAGGGTGACTTCGTGAATGGGTTGTCGTGCCCGTGTAGTGAATGGCAATGGCTTGTTAGCTCACTGCCTTGTTGAAATTGCTAAGGCACTCAGAGAGTTAGCCAAGATTGACGGTGATAAAGAGGTGCTAGTTTCAGAGTAGTGAAATGTTTGCAAGTTGTCCGAGACAACTACAAGCTAACTTGCTTCTTGTATGCCAACGGGCAACCAGGAGTACAAGTGCTGTTTGGACCTTTCATATCGAGCTTTTCACCCGAGTTGACGACCTTATTTGTTAGAAGATCACACTATGAACACAAATATGTCAGGAGATGAACCGTTCTTAAGATGAATCACGAACTCGGTCGTAGGGTGACTGCCGATTTCGAACATCCATTTGAACTGAAATAAGGTTCTGACAGTCATTTTCTTATGGGTTGTGTACTACGTCACCCTCAGAAGCGTTTCTATAGTGAAATATTTGGGGTAGGGAAAATCATGATGTTCCACATGGTAGCCAACATTCAACGTAAGCAAGTTGAGAATTCCGTAATACGAGTAGGTTTCAAATTTTTCATCGAATACGAAGTGCTCTGAAATAAAGTGTCCAGCCACTGGATGGACTCCCATTGCTAACAGTGTTCCACTGAACAAGTACAGGAGAGCTTTCCAGCCAAACAGATAGAGAACGAGGCCGTCGAACACAACCTGTACCAAAATGTTGATAAGCTGTTGGATAAAAAGAAAAAATCAGAGAGAAAAAAATCAGAAGCGTTTCGGAGGAAGTCGCTTTTAATTTTTTCCGACCCGAAAGCGCACAAGATGGACACAAGGAAGACTAAATAATAAAATCTGACTCTGAACTCGAGACAAAGACTTCTAGATTACTCGTTAGGTACTGCCCTATCTGACGAGGATGTTTTACCATAAACGTCGGTCTTGGGTTCAGTTCGTACTCCAGAAATTCATATTTTCGTTCACATCATACGCAGTTAGACTCTTCACTCAAAACCTGCCGAATATAGTTTTAAGATAACTATCTTTTTTCCTGGGTAAATTTATGGGCAATTCTAAGTCGATCTTAGCACACAGTTCGTCTGCTAATAGGCGCAGTAGCCATCCAGCGAACGTGATAATGTAAATAACTTTGAACTGACACCAAACTGTCCAAACTATGAAGCAGATACTGTATGAAGTGTTTACTTCGAAAGGCTTTTGCAGCGGCCTGACCAAAACATAAGTGTTCGTCATAAAGTAACTTCTGAAGACAGTTGTTCTTACGTGTTTCAAAAATACATTTCTAAGGGGAGATTCCAAAGGGTGACTTCGTGAATGGGTTGTCGTGCCCGTGTAGTGAATGGCAATGGCTTGTTAGCTCACTGCCTTGTTGAAATTGCTAAGGCACTCAGAGAGTTAGCCAAGATTGACGGTGATAAAGAGGTGCTAGTTTCAGAGTAGTGAAATGTTTGCAAGTTGTCCGAGACAACTACAAGCTAACTTGCTTCTTGTATGCCAACGGGCAACCAGGAGTACAAGTGCTGTTTGGACCTTTCATATCGAGCTTTTCACCCGAGTTGACGACCTTATTTCTTAGAAGATCACACTATGAACACAAATATGTCAGGGGATGAACCGTTCTTAAGATGAATCACGAACTCGGTCGTAGGGTGACTGCCGATTTCGAACATCCATTTGAACTGAAATAAGGTTCTGACAGTCATTTTCTCATGGTGTACTACGTCACCCTCAGAAGCGTTTCTATAGTGAAATATTTGGGGTGAACAGTGGCTGTGATGGGAACAAACACCACGAAGAGTCTTCTTGAGTGAAATTACTAGTAAGGTTGATGGAGACTCTTCGACTGCCCACAACCAGTTTCAAACTTCTGGGAGCTCATCACATAGATACAGCTCCTTAGTTTCTGTCAACGTTATTTTATGTAATTGCGGATGATAATGACTGTGACGTTTGTAACGAAGACGGCGATTCAAAACAGTGGTATAAAACTGCAGATGCTTGAATCCTAGAAGGTTTGTGCAGATTTACAGTTTTGTTGTCTAAACTATGGATTGTTGGACCACTTACCTCAAGACCAGTGACTGGAAGGGGCAAGAGCAACAAGGGTCTGATACTGTAAAACGCTGGCTGTAGAATGAGCCAAAGAAACTTCATTCCGGTTGTTGCGAACCACCTTCCTTCGAATTCAGTTGGGACATCAACATCGAGCTCCCTATCGCCTTGATACCGATGATGAAGTATATGATACTTCTTAAAAGATATTGACACGGGCACACCTGAAGAAACAAGGGTGACGAAAAAAAATAACGATTGTCAGAGAAGGAGTGAAAAAAAAAAATAACGATTGTCAGAGAAGGAGGTTTTTGTTGCGACCACTTTAGGGACCAATTTAGAGAACAGATAAAAATCGCACGAATTTCAATTTTTCTGGTAAATGTTTGAATTTAATCGAAAGGTGCGTTGGAGCCGCAATATATCGGTGGGCTGACTGTAAACTTTTCCCAAACTTTTCCAAACTGTCACAAATATGTATTGTCCCACCTAACCAACTAAAAATTTGGTGACAATTTAGGGGAAATAACAGTTTCGCGCATCAGTGCAACAGTGTGCATGTAAGAGATGTGCACATTTTCCCCTTACATTGAAGGCCGAATGTACTATATTGTACACTGTGCTGAAGTGGTTGTGAATAGTTGCGGGACTTGTAGATTTTGAGTTAAAAATACTTTAATTTGCACAGTACTCGCCATGCTCTAGTTGGTACACATCAAAGCACGGAAACCACCGGGTCCTAGTTTTGTTGTTATTTGAGCCCATCAGTAGCGTACATCCTTCACCATGCCAGCAACGTGTGAGGCTCCTATGGTATGACTACTTCAGCTACAACTAATTGAAAGCTTTCCAGACAATTTTGGATGTCCTTGGCGTTATGTGAGTGAGAGGTCCTGACAGTAGAGCCCATCAGTTAGCGCAAGCAGGATAGTTACTAAGTCGTCATTCTGGACTTTGGGCAAACCCATCTCAATCAACAAACCAACCAGTCGTTTAAACCCAAATATGTCGCCTGGTAAAACACTGATACCACGCTTTCCTCGCAAGTTCAAACCTTGGTAAAACTGATCACTTCAAATAAGAATGAGTCCGGTGCTTTTGAGAGTTGGTGTGGACTAAACAGAATAATTACGCTACAACGGGGAGAGAATTAATAAATCTGGTAGTATAACCACAAAATCACTGGATTAGAACCGAGGAGTGAGTATTTTTTTGAAACGGTGAAACATAAAATTAGAATTCATACAAATGCACCAGTTTAACACAGAAACCATATCCGTGGCCTAAATATAGAAGCGAATAGAGCTTTCTTCATAAAGTAGCTTTTACCTATTGCACTAGTCCGATATACCTTGGCAGTTGCTTTATCGTAATCAATTAGACAGTTACTGTTGCAGCCGGAAGAGTTCAATCCCACTTTACCGGTTAGCGGCTGCTCCAAATCGGGATCGATTCTGTTTGTTTATCGAAGTAAACCAGCTTACTCCGCCTGAATCTAGCCGATTTTGCTATGATCGCACCCACACTCGAATGCTTCACTTGTTCAAGAAACTTACAACAAATCTTCCCCATTGAACAACCTTAACTTTTCAGCTCTATTGCCTGACTCAGTGTGGAAAGTACATTTCAAGAAGTAGTATGTTGTGTCTCACCATTAAAAGCCCTTGGGTAGTTTTCACATGTTTACCGAGCATCTAGGGTTACCACTGCTATATCGGTTCTTTTCGCTATTCATTTACAGCTTTCCGTTATAGATAATCTAAACTGTTGTTGTGCAGTTAATCCGCTTCCAGTAGCCATTAAGCTTTTCAAGTAATATTTCAGGCTGTGCAAACTGAATGCTTAAACTATTCTGCAAAACCATTTGAGAAACACGATTATGCCTTCAAATTCTCTTCAAGTTTCACACATTTCTGTTGACGACCAAACCTACGAAGGCAAATTAGCAACAACAAGCGTAAGGTACAGGTTTTTACTGCTTGAATAACCTGTACACAGCTCCATAAACGAGTTGACCCTTCATTCGGCCAAAGAACGCTTGCACGGCTCGAACAACGGCCATGTAGTTGATGTTCTTCCAACCCTCTTGGAGCGCTAATTAGTTCACTTCCTTGTCCGAGCGCCTAACACTAATCAACACAGCATACATTTATATGAATTGCTACTCGAAGTTCCTTAGTTAAGTAGCTGATTTTCTGATGTCTTCTCTGATTGGAGAGCTTGCTGCAATTGGAGGATATAACACAATCCTACGTCACCTGCTGACAAATCTATGGTCCTAATAATATTTTTTACCAGCACCTTTTGCCAGATTTCGAAGTATATTTACTGAACATTTTCTGTCCACTTGAATCACGGTTTGCCCTATCTCCATTTAAAAATGAAAGATACGACCTCTTATCAAAGTCCGTTTCTAGCAGTTTGCTCAAAATGCATGTTTCAATGCGTAGTTACTCATAATTCTTTTGATTCAAGATATCCGTCTCTTCATTTGGTTGCCCTCATTACGATCAATAGTTTTAACGGTATGTGGCTGTAAAACAGTGAAGAACCGTTGTTCAACACTGATGTTTCTGTCTATGGTGTATGTTCATGTTCTTTACTGAGTTCTTCTACGGTTTGAAGATTGCTGCGGGTGTTCTTGATCATTACACATGTCGCTACACGTGAAACCGGTCACGCGTTGTCAATCAGTGAAAGTATAACCATCGACTGACCATGAGCCAATTGTGTCCCCAGTCACATGCTCAAATTTCCATTTGTAGGAAAAATGTGACACGCAAAATAAAGAAAATCGGAGGAGCAGCTTCAATCAGCTAAAGCTGAACGTGGTTTGACATAGCTGGAAAGAATATTTCGTCAATAGTACAGTACATTGAACTTCATGACATTCGTTCACATACGAAATTTCCAAAACGTGCTCGTGATATCAATATTCCTTTTCTTTAATCTGGAATGAGGAAAAACCTGGGCATCGTGCACTCAATGAAAATTAGATTCAACTAACACTTTGCTGACCGATAAAAGTATACGGCGAACCGATAAGAGCCTACATGCAGCACCACAAACCGACATGGATGCTTCGTTGTACAAAGGTTCGGCTGACTACAAAAACGGTTGAAAAGCCTCAGGTAGGGATACATGAATGGACCACTCTGTCCCAGTTCGCGAACTTTCTCAAAAAGCAACGAATAAAACAACAGCTCCTTAAAAGGGGTAGAACATTTCTCGCAACACATTTCGCAATCGAGATGGCATTCTGCTCCCGCGGAGTCTATTTATAAGAAAATCAAATCAGACGAAATCAAAACACCCCTTATATAAGAAAACGTAGGCCAGGTAAACACTAGTTTTTCTACCCTTTTACAAACGTCTTCATCATCTACTAGTTGCTTCAAAGCACTTCAGTGTGCTGTTCCAACGACGTATCTCAACGCCAGTTTTCCAACTAGGACTGTAGGGATAGTGATACGACAGTGGCACAAGCTCTCTCTCGGTCAAACCCTTCCCTTGCTTGAGCCCGCTGTTTTCTACGTCTACCTCATACATTCGATATTTACCTAGAATCCCTCATGAACTTTTGACCCTTGACATGTTGGATTGACTTTGAATATAACTTCTGAAGTGTGCTTTCTGTGTGCTGTGCGCACACATTTGTTGCCAATTCAGTTCAACTTGCCGTTCTGTTCGTGCTTGCTTTGGCCTTACACCAAGTCATACAATAATTAGCCGGAATCCCCCTTTCAAATACGTAATTCGTACGTGTCAAACATATCTTATTGATAAATTTGAAAACTTCGCTTCACAAGACTCACTCAATAGGGCTTTCCAGAATACTTCAAATAAGCTACAGCCGCAAGAGAGTAAACAGTTTTAGATCCTACGGAGGAATGCAAAATGGATCAACCTGCCTTCAATGTTGCTCAAAACTTCACAGCGCCTGTTTTAAAATACCATGTAACAGGTTTTGTATAGGTCTTATTTATTGGGGGATCCGTTTGGAACTCCACAGCCATACAATAGTTCAGCCACACTTGTCTCGACGGAATCGAAATCCACATACGTAATCACTGAGTTCACATCAAATGACACCGTGATTTCGTCACCGATTTTGTTGTCCTTAATTTATCCGCGAATTGTTTGCACTGTTGTTTGCGTATTTCAACCCTTTGGTAAGACATTTAAACTCTTTTACAAGATTCTTTTAGAGACTTACGTTGGTGTTTAAGCAAGTAACACAATGGTTCATGGTTGGCCTGTTCATCGAGCTTCGTAATCGGCTTGCAGATGTTCCATCACCATACGAAGAGCAGTTTGCAGATGTTCCATCACCATACGAAGAGCGGAAGTGCAGGAATAACTCACCCTTTCACGCGCTGGCTTGTTGTCAAATAATTTGGAACAAGCGGAAATCAACGCAGAAGGCGACTGTCTGCAGATCTGATGAAAAGCCTCGAGGAACTAGTACGTACGAACAGGGTGACGGAGTCTTGAATACATAGACTTTCCTATTGTGTCATGTCAAGGGTTAGCTAAAATACAACCTAGCACCAAAAACTGAGGTCACACATACTTAGTGCTGCCCAACTGGACGGCCGAGTGGGGTACCAGGTTCCCAACAGGCAAAGTAGCTTCTCTTGTCGCGTAAAAACGGTGTAATCCAAGTTTCCTCAGTATGGTAAAAACAGCTTGGGATACGGCACAATGACCAAATACTTTGTAAAACAAAACGTCACAATAAAATAGCCGACGTCTTCAGATATAGCAAAGTCAACTTTTTGATTTATGGAGGCAGCTTTTTCATGATAGTCTTCTGTTGACCCATCAGGATATTTCGCGTTCCTTTGCTTCCACTCTTCGTATGACATTTATACGCCAGCATTCACTAACAACGAATTGCACACAACATCGACCCTGCCTTCACAAACATGTCAAACAACGCCATGATCTAGTTACTACTAGGTAGGATAACTAACTACGGCAAGACTACAGCTGTTAGAGTGGATGAGTTGAGGGAATACTCTTCGGAAGGAAGAGTCGAAGCTGAGTGATGTTTTCTGACATATAGATTATAGTAGGGGTGGTTGTAGCAGTAGTGATGGGATTCCCAGGAAAAATCTGAAACTTTTTCAGCCGACTGGTTTACATTACCACTTGGCTCTTGTGGCGTCATCTCCTTGGATTGTGGGGTTTTCTGCCCTTCTTAAGCGAGTAAAGCCACTCTTCGAGGAAAGAAAGCTTGAACTCTTGTTGGAGCAAATGTATTTTGGAAGAGAAACCATACGGGGATCTTTTTGCTAACGCCTACTGGGGCCTTAGAAATGACCATTTTTCAAAGGGTATCTTTCGGTGGATTACTATGATCTCATGTTTACAAATAAAGAGCAGAAGTAGCTTATATTAACTCGAAAAATTGGGTGTACTGTCTAAGCTGTGGTCGTGTCGGACCAAGACGATACGACTCAGCCCCAATGTTCCTGTTTCGTAGTAAGCGGCTGGAACTATCCTTTTAACTGAAAGACGATAATGAGTGTTTCCAAGTCATTTGGGTGGTGTGTACAAGCGGTCGAAATTGGCAGCAGTCGTTGTGGTATAGTCGGTATTCTCCGAAAATTCTACATTTTTGTTTTGTTTTCGGAATCAGGACTTGGACACACCGGGACCATGGTGTGTCAACAGAAATCCTTACAACTGATGAGCCATCGGGTCTACAATCACTATTTCATCGAGAAAGCAGTACATGGAAGTCAGGTACCTTAAATACAGAGTGGCTATTACGCTTCATTGGGACGGGACATAGGAGGATAATGACTAGGGAAGAAATCGGAGAGAAAGCGTATTCTGAATGGAGACGAGGTGGATGACCTCTTAATTTGGAGTCAGAAAGAGATAGAACCAGATCAGTTCCGGTTGTGAATATAAGGCTAATAGTAATGTTAGGCTTGCCGACAACGCTGAATGACAGCAAGAACACCTGATTATTTGTTTTCCTTGTACTCCGGTACAAAGTGTGGTCCTGGTTAGTAGCAATTTGTCAGCAAGGAAGATCTGGGAACACTATTCCTAAGAATCATGAATAGGCAGCGAAAATCACGAAGGCATATAAAAATACGGTTAATTTCGTAGCAATAGACAGTGCGATCAAGAAAAAGGTCAGTTGACTAGATCCAATTCAGCTCACTCCCATTTCAACAGGATCTAACTGGCGATTACAGCACCGTAACACCACAGAAGGACCAACTCCTCAATTATTGTTTTGACCAATATCCTCAAAATAGCAAACATACCGGAATAAAATCATCTGTTTCCTCTGGTCCATCAAAACCTTAACCAGATGAGTTCGTACAACTCACAACCTGCTCCCGATTGGACAAGCCTCAGTAATTTGATAGATGGTTGTTTCATCGTACCCCACGCTTGCTATGTTGGAAGGTACTATTCAGCGAGAAGTCGACTAAACGATCGTGTCGATCTAGAAATGGGACGTGTTCTGAGTTCCAAAAGCTGGAGGCAACAGTGAAACTCGCATCAATTACTAATGTAATTTTGAGAGTGAAAACCACGCTGCAAGCTCCAGGGATGGTGCTGCGCTGCGTTTTTGTTCACCAACTGATGTTTCACTGAACCATTACATTTATTGTAAGGTACGAAATTTCGTGGTCAAGCAGTGATGAAACATTCTGGGCGATCAGTGACTAGTGAGAAGAAGCAAGGTGCTGAATGGCTGAAAGAATAGCTTGAAGTCATTTGCAACTACACTACTTATAGCTTTGGTGAAAATCCTTTGACAATGCACGACCGGTGTCGCCCTTTTTGGGGCCAGTCAGATAGATGAGTCCCCGATTTTCCCGCAATCGTTGGTCCAACCAATGACATCCATGAAGAGGAAACCGGTCCACCTGATCAGACGAGCCAAAGTAGCTGCGCCCAGCGTGCGTCAATGGAATAGTGGTAACACGCCTGCCTTGTATGACAAAAGTCTGGTAATTAAACCCCTGCAGAGTCACGGATGTTTACTATTGATGAACTCCAATAAGAGCAAAACTCAGGTTCAACATTAGTGTGGACTCACGACTAGGGGTGATCTCACATATAAAAGCGAAAAAATCAATTAAACGAAGATATCAACTAATTCGGTCTGCCGCTAGTGAGGTCAGCAATACTGACTGTAATCTAACCGAAGGAATCGTTATAAGTATGCACAGTTAACAGAATGATGGGTAACCGATGTGAAACACCTCTACTGAAGGCTGTTAAGGTGTACTTATCACCGCTTCGGTTGATGCAAATGCAACAGGTGTGAGTGATGGGAGACTGCACATATAGGATTGAACCAGATGACCAATTCGAATCATGCTGGTTTGACAAATATCGCAAGGCAGTCTCCTGATAGCACATACAGTACGACAGTCAAGCAATCTGCTATTTTTTTTAAAAAAAAAGGTGCAACATCTTTAGGTGAAAGGATACGCGTCTTTTCTGCATTCTGTCATCTGTACAGTTGCCTACTAGATCTCAATGTAGACAATGCACCAACCTCCGCAAAATCTCATGGTCACTATTAGTCTGATCACTTGGATGTACAGGATCAGTGAAATAGACCACGTATCTCTGAACGGTATTTTCATACTTAATTCGGGGTAGACACAAGTGAATGAATTCTGACAGTCGTTCACAGCTTGATATTCGGACTGATGTTGGAAAGATGAACTTTTCCCCAGGCATTGTTGTCCCGATTTTTCGATGTTTTTCCCCAATGAACATGACGGAACAGCTATGTGCCCTTAACTCTTCAGTGAATTTAGAGGCTGCATGAGAGGATATTTTCTGGCCCTGTTAGTCTGTATTTCTAAACTTTCCCCTTTCGTGTTGCGCATAGGGAACGAAGGTAGTCAGTCGAGTATAGATTACAATGAACATCTTATGAGATATTCCACGATTTTCTCTGCAAGATATCCTCCACTCGAAAGGCTTTTCACAGAACCGATTATTCCAACATGACCACTGTTTTGTCAGGTAGGAAACTCGCCCTTTGTCCAATTACGTTCCCATCAACCAGATAGTGTTTGTTTCCTTGTTTGAGTGATTTCGTTAGCTTATCTCACAAAGAAGGTCTCTTGTGGTGTTCGAAAGTTTGAACCATATCAGATCACATACAATTCGTGTCGAAATGGACGGTACTCGAGACTATGTAGGTTCTGTTGTAGCGGAAACAAATGACCAATAGACCCAACAAAACCCAGACATATAAAACAGTGACGTACCAATTGGTAGGTTGGCAAACATTCCGAGTGCACGGTTCAACATTGGATGCGAGTGTCCAAACGCCAGATTGTGGGAAATTTCATGAATGGCCAAATTTAGCGCGTGGTTTATCACGCCTCCGACCAGGTAGGCACAAATCAATAAGGTTGGCCAGCTGAATTCACGGACCCAAAACAGCGTGACGATTTGGAATAATACGAGGAAAGTGACTTTCCATTTGAGTTGAGGGTCTGGCCCCATCAGTTCTTTGATCTCGGGATATTTGCCTGAATGTGTAATGATAACAGTTAGTATTCTTGTTAGTATTTAAGATCACGACACAGCGACGCTAAGTTATACTGAACTCACTAGGACCAAAAGGTGTCAACATTGCAAATGCAGGAGCCAAAAAATATGTTCGATTCACGGAAGATTTGCTAAGGTGATTTAATAAAATGGATTATAATAAATGATGAAATCTAGATCACTGCCTTTCTAAGCTCACAAATCATGTGGTGGAATCCATCCCTCATGTCCCTTGGATAATCCAGATTTCTGGACAGGGTGTAACTTCACCGGTTTGGGAATTCACCAGACAGTCTCACATTTCTGATGGACGTAAGGCCATAGCTAAACATTGTAACGTATAGCCGAGGTAGGATCCAAACTTAAAGAAACACAAGACCAGAACGCTATATTTGTTAAACGGAATGTAATTATCGTCCCAATGGCATGCAAAATTCAAATATTGAAAAAGATTTCTATGAAACATGATAAACGAGAGATTCAGTTGGTTTTTAGGTAAGTCTCCCCCTTCAACACCAAACCGGTATGCAGATAAGTATATAAGTCGTGTTCCGGGCAATTTAAGTTCAAATAGAACATAAGGCTGATAGAAACTATGGAACTGCGCCTACCTGAGCAGCCCCAAGAGGGCAAAGCCGCTTATGGAATGAGTGTCCAACAATTTTCAGCAGTCATATGAGCTTATGTATTCCGTCCATACAATCCGTTTAGGTATTTTTCAACGGATTTGTTGAAGTCTGAGGTCTGCGCCGATGAAGTTGTTCTCGTTGACTTAAAAGGCAGCATACTATTCTGGCTTTGCTGTTTCAACCACCTACTCTGATCTGTACTGAAAATTTAGGTCAACTGAACACACCTACCAGAAAGAGGTCAATACGGACCGATCCCCATATCACCCTACAGATTTCTATACTGAATAGCTTTCGGTTGATTCGGTCATTATAACTATATTGATCGGAGGTACGATATCACTTTTCTGACGTTTGCTGCTCCGTCTTGGTCTCACGCGGAGAACTTGCAGGTCAAAGAGCATGCTCAATAAGGCTGATAAGTTCACACATATTCTGGATTTACAGCGGTACTGTGTGCTCCAGTGGAGTAGTTGAAAATTGATATCGATCTGACCGACCCAATCAAATCAAGTTGAACAGCACTGCAAGATGTTCTCAAGTAGCTTGTTGCTGCGTGCTTTTTTGCGTTAGTCACTTAAGTGGCCAGAAGTATGATCAGTAAATTCACTAAGAATTTGCACAAAAGGTCAAATTAGTATGGTATGGATTCTAAATGATGTGCGATGAGAAGCTGACACTCGGGTTTCTTCAAAGACACGGGTGTTGGGTGTGTAATATGTGGCGGGAAAAACCGGACAGTCATTTTGTTGCGATCACTGAATACCTAGCGGATGTAAAAAATAAAGGAAAGAAGTTGCGAACTAACCTGTCAATGATCCCTAGGTACAACACTCGTATAACCAACTTTCTTACATGTTATGTTAACACGCATGTGATGATTACCACGGCCGTATCCACCAAATCTTCTGTAAGAGTCAGGAGACATGATTTGGATGAACAAACTAACCAGACTTGTCAGACAGCTTTGCCGAAGTTCTAAAGCATCTTTCAGCAAATCCGCACTCTATTGAATAGTGTGGCTCCCACTAGGCAGGCAGAATTCAAACGTGCTTCGCGCTTAATCCGCCCTCTTGGTCAACAACTTTTGAAAGCATCTCAAGGAATATCATAAAAGCCTAAAGGAGGTCATCTATATCCATGACGACGGTCGGATACTTAACCGTGAAAAGGTTGGTGGTGTACCGGACTGACTTCTATACTGAAGAACGTTGCTTCAGTTGATGGTCTATCCAAATGCCTTGAATTAATGGTGATCATTCTGAGAAACTTCCGCGGTAACATAAGGTTACAAACACACTTTGGCAAGACAGAAACCAGTAAGTCAAAGGGGTTGTTTCTCGGTGAGATGCTTTCAGGTCTGATTTGAACTGCGCACATGAGTTCGATCCCTAATCTTTTTAATGCCCAGAGACGAACCGAATCTAGAAAGTGTGCGCATTAAGCACCAGAAACTCACAAACCCTGAGGTCACTTGATTTCCTGATACGAAGTACATCGATACTCGTCAGAGTGGTTGTTGGTTCGTTCACCGGGACGCCTCATTTGGTTCCGTACATTTCATCAGTCGAGGCGACATCACTAATATGTCGTGGATGTGTGTTGTATGGAAAATCAATACCATGTCCAGAATGGAACATCTGTGGCGGAAGTTTTGGCTGCTGTCTGACAGCACTTATTTTATTTTCATGAGGGCCGAAACTGACATACAAGATATGGTTGAGAAGTTCGCAGACAGGTACCCTAGCTTCACCAGTCTCGTTTCTGTTTCCTCCATTAATGCCTGGCCAGATAGACGCCATAAAATCTGCATTGATTTCATGAAACTTCTCCGTTGGCGGCCGCTTCTCTGTTGTGCTTTCATGTTAAAACGTTCCAACGTGTTTTGCATCATGTCATGATAAAATTCCTATGAAATCGCCATTGAAATTTACCAATCTCCCGGGGTGGAATCCAAATATTACTGGAAAATAGCCGAATGAAGATGCAGCCACTGACCTAAGACCCGGACACTCATTGTTCTCATTTTATCTCAACACCGAGTCATCTTGGAGTTTCTACTGAGACGCTAAATATTCCGACTGGGTACGTCTGTTAACTTTGAAAACCGCCACCATTTCGTAAAACAAAAAAAAAGATGTGGATCTCATTTCAGCAGATTCTCATGTCTCTTGGAACAGGCCTCTCTCTTCACATTCTGCTAACTGATCGGCACATACTTGCTAGTCTTCGCTACTATAGCAAAAACGTGTTGTTTTTAGAGGAACTCACTTTGCAAGAAAAGAGGTCTACAGTCTCTACTCAAACTACTCCCCAAACGATCACCGATACGTCATTTGTTAGGCTTTGTAAAGGCCGATTGGTTCGAACTTTGTTTGATGTGCCTACTGCAACTGGTACAAAATTCAGCGGGCCACAACACGGCGAAATGTATCAGAATTTGAGAATGGTGGAATAAAGATGTAAATTCCACGGGGCATGAAAGACCAGGGATCTCTTTGTTTTCCTTGTTTTCATTTGGTTTTAGTGAGGAAGCGCGGTGACCGATGAAGGGTGTCCATTTGCAATACAAATAGTGGCTTTCAGAAAACTGAACATGGATCTATGACTTGCAGGCTAGTAGGTAAGACAAATGACACAATTCTTACGTTGGCCAAACCATAATGATAGCACGTCTCGGCTGACTCCTCAGGATGGCTAGATGCAAAACTTGTGTGCCCCATTGAAGAAAAAGCTGCTTCAGGTTTCATATCACAGTTTGACTACCTCATGGGCATCTTATCATTACATTGTGCCCCAATCCAATTCCTAAGGAACGATTCGGAGTCCCCTTTATGAAAAGATACTTCGATATCTCGTAATAGCTGAAATATGAGGTGGCCTTTGTGTAGCAAGTTCAGTTGAAGAATATCGTGAAAAACGAGATTCGACTGAGTCTCTTGTCTAAGCCCAGTTGATATGCAAATGAGTGTATTTGTCCATTTTTGTAACCTCAAAACATTTGTCGAAAAACACGAAAGACATCGATCCTTCTGAAAACGTAAATGATATAGGTATGGGGAAAACAATACATTTTCCTGGAGCACTGAATAAAATGTGCAATTCTGTTTGCCCTAGTGATGTAGAAGTATCAACTTGCAAACAGCCGCGAACCCCTGTCACAGGATAGATGAAATATACAGCCAACTTCCTCACTGCCTGTTCGTGTGTTTGGAGTAAAGAATTTTTCAAATTTACTTGACAAAACGTAACACCATATTGCCAAAAATTGAAAGCTCACCCCTGTGTCCAAAATGCAGTCTGCAGCTTACGATTACTGATGTTTTCTATTGGACAATGCGGAAAACGAAGCAGTGCGCCACGTGGCTATACCTAAGAGTTACAGTGGACATCGTCAGCATCGTGTTCAATAATAATACTTGGTATGATCGGTAAATCAATCAATTGTATGGAACTGCTCTCTCTCTTACTGGAGATGGATGACAGAACAAAACATTCCAGCACCAAGAAACTGTTGGATTTATAACCAACGAATCAGCATAGTACTTTTGTGAGGCGAAGTGCAAATAAACCACGTCATTTGAACATATCGGTACGTTTTCGTTACTCTTGAGATAGATTTACTTGGTGCGGAAAATCAATTACCATGCTTGTACGTAGGATGCAGACAGGGTAGCCATGAACCTAAGGTATCGACGCGGACGAAAACGCGCACAAACTACCATCTCTCGCAGTTGTACACTGTTTAGGCATTCAGCAATGCCCTTCAAAAATTTGACGTATTGTCAACCATAAACCGGTACCTTTTAACAGGATTAATGTTGCATATTACCGATGGCATACCAGCGACTTTCGGTGTATGACAGATCAGTGCAATGCTACCGGCGAGCATTGGGCTTGATAACTAGGCATCTCCATATTTTTACTCCTTTACACGTTTTTCTAATTTGTCTCAGATTATCACAATTATCTCATACCCTATGTCAGCTTAATGAACAATACCTAAACCTCTGCAATCTAACGGTATTGTGTATCAGTCTCAGTTTGAGAAAAAATGATGTCTCAATCTGATTGCCGAAATGTTTACACAAACTCCTGAGATGGGTTAAGCTACGTGCTAGGACGTTTTTGCCGTAAAAGTCACGGCTACCTTTTTCTGGAAGATATACGCTTTAAGAGTGGACGGTCAAAGGAAATGGGTGCCTCAAAACACGGATTCCTGGGGCGTTTGTCTAGTGGGAACAAACTACCTCATTTGTACTCGCCTTGTATCAAACAGGAGAAGGCCATTGTGCCACACCAGCGGAAGGCTGGTGTGACTTTTTCGAAAAAAACATAAGCATCCAAAAATGGGAAATGTTCAGATATACGCTTTAAGAGTGGACGGTCAAAGGAAATGGGTGCCTCAAAAGACGGATTCCTGGGGCGTTTGGCTAGTGGGAACAAACTACCTCATTTGTACTCGCCTTGTATCAAACAGGAGAAGGCCATTGTGCCACACCAGCGGAAGGCTGGTGTGACTTTTTCGAAAAAAACATAAGCATCCAAAAATGTGGAAATGTTCTGATCGTATTGACGAGATTCCCAGATGGGACTAAAGTGAGCAGGTTACTCAATACAACTGGCAACTGCACCCGTCTGATTGCATCCCATAGCTCACATCCAATCATGCGAATTAAAAAAGCAATCCTGACCCAATATAACGTACGCTCCATTCCAAGGGTATGTGAGTCTGTTAGACAAGCTAAACGGACGCAATGCATCCTAGTACCGCCAAAACAAGCTAGCGATTCTGGAGCAGCCTACTCTAACTTCCAGTGCAAACTGGAGCATGCAGCATTGTTCAACATGTACCTTTGTACGATCTGCTCCGTGAGTTAGCTACGCACGCAAGAGTAGCCGTGCTGACGAGGAAGTACTAGAATTTTCTGAACACCACCTGTTTGACATTGTCAGTCGAGGGATGACATTAGTAACCATGTATTCAATGGACCAACATCAGTTTATTGATTACCCTTTTGACGCTGTACCACCCCCGGAAATTTTTTTCATGGTGAGAGAGCTGCAGCATTATGTTGGAACCTGAAGGATGTTACAGATTAGTGCCGGTACGTTGATGACAGTCAAGCAACCTACAGCGGTGCTATCACGTTTAAGGTCCTACAACGAGGATATAAATGTTTATCACCAGATCTCATCTTTTTGCGTATAAATCAGTCCCAAGAGTATACATGCCAAGGCAAGTTCGGCTTCACGAAGACCGTCTGCAGCTCTTCAAATAAGCACAAAAGATATTTTATTTGGTCATTTGCGACTAACAAACCTGTTTCAGATGCTATATATATATATATATATGACACAGCTGTCTTTGTTAGGCGGGAGATTTGGCCTGTCATGTACTATCTTCAGACGAGAAACAAACGCTGGACCATTCCATCTGGAAGGATCGGACAAACCTCTTCTGTGTAGAAAGTCCGGAGCTGAGGAGTCGGATGACACTGGATTACGTGATTTAACTGTTTTGGACCGGTTTTATGGCATCTGGTAAGCGAACTGGAATGCAACGTCCCGATCTGTGGCGCGCTCCGCGTCAAATAAGCGGACTAGAAGAGAACTCAACCAAAACTTTCTAGAACAGAACTCTCTTTCTTACTCGTGCCTCCCAGGGCAAGCCATTTCGGGCAGTGTTCTCTAGTCCAATGGACAAGTGCCGCACCGCACGACTCGCATAATTGGTACCATATGCGCAATGAATTCATAAATAACCATAGATGGGTTTAGCACTGACAGTTTGTCTCCGTTTTTGCAGGTAGTTAGGTCAGCTTGAGCAGAGAGACCGAAATTTAGCATTTTTGAACGCGCGCCCTGCCGCTGCGGAGAAGCTTCTGGTTAGCATCCTGGTTATCAATTCACCCTTGAAAGGGAGCACTGTCATTCGGCTGTAATATCCATTCAGATTCTAGCTGCCATGCAACCCGAAAGAAACGCGAGGGCTGAGCTGCTGTCAGTGGGCCCAAACCTAGACTGAAGCGGTCGAGATGCAAAGGTTAGGTTCGAACCACGGACCTTCCAGTCAATAAGTTCACGCCTCAACCAGTTAGCTTTCTTAAGGTCAAATCTGGAAGTAGAGCACCATCTGATCTTAATCTGAACGTATTTTCCAAACCCTTGAAGCCAAACAGCGGATAAGGCTTGAGTAGTGACTGTTCCAGGTTGTCTTGTGGTACACGCTTCTTTGAGTAGAGTTATCGATCCTTCTGGTCAGCAGTACGTCCAGAAGAAAGATCTGATTGTTCGTCTGCTTTTATGACAAAATCAATAGCTACAGTCGAGTTAATAAATCGATTTGCGACTCTAAGTCACAGTATTTGTCGAAAATATAGATTATGTCGTCGGTGCATCTATGATAACAGCCGAACCCCAATATATCTTCCATCAGCTCACTGTTCTCAAGGTAAACCACGTAGACACCAGCAATTAGTGGGTCAGTCGTGATCCCATGACTACTGTGTCATTTTTTGCGATGCTATCTGTCGAAGTCGTATATTAAGGGTGCGATGTAAGAGGAGTTCCTTCAGCTTATCTACCGGCATGCAGCTTTACCTTTTCCGTTTTCAGTAAAGGTATACATGTGAAAAAGGGGCTAGATCAAATAAAAGCATGGTTTTGCGGTTGCCATTTCTCTGTCTTAGGAGCTCCAAGAATCGCGCTAGCTGTATATATATATATATATATATATATATATATATATATATATGAGTAAGACCAATTCTATTGTTGCACTTCGTTCTTCGTCAGTGCATAAAATATTGTCACTTCGTTTTGCGGCATCAAGTGGTTTTTCGTGTCCACAATATGGATCATTTTCGTTTTCATTCTGACGTGTAATTTGCCACAGAGGAAGTGAGACACCTGCTGCAGAACGTTTTGAGAAATTCTCGGGAACACGCCTGAACGGATTTCATGAATACACACGGAATTAAGTGCGGTAGATCAATTCTCCCTGCCTTCTTCATAAAGGGGTCAACGGACGACTAAAAACCAAGGATTCGTGCTATTGACTAACACCTCTTCCAAATCATCAATCAAAAGCGCGTGACCTGGTCCTTTCTCATCAAAGGCACTTTGTCCAGACCCCTCTCCCGGACATAGACAAGTGGCTTCTATCTTTTCCATATTCCGAGGTCCTGCTGCTCTCTGTCGGAACTCATCTGTGCATTACCAATATAAATGTATCGCGATATCTTGATTATCGTAAAAAATGAAACATGAGACAGTTCAGCACATTCAGTTGCCTGGAAACGTCACAAACGAGAGATTCAGTTGGGTTCCAGGTGAGACTCTCTAAAAGCCAAATTTGTTTGCAAATGAGTGTATTTCGCTAAGTTCGTGCAATCTGGTCTCAAGTAGAACATAGGGTTGTTGGAATTCGCCTCACTGATGTGCCTCAAGGAGGGCGAAACCAGTCATGGGCTGTCGAAGAATTTTCAGCAACTTATGAGTAGTAAATCGCGAACTCACCTATCCTCTTCGTTCCGCTAATCATCAGGTCACCTCTCCTCATCGGGTCATCGCTTCTCATCAGCTAACCATTTAGAAATTAACCCCTCGTTTGAATAGAGCTTAAGCTTCACTTATCACGTTCTCGAACGTGACCACCTTTACCAGGTGGTTCGATTTTCCGGCTTCGTGGCACGGAGACCAACGCCGATGCTCACCAGTGGCAACAAAGCGAATCCAAACCGAGCAGAGCAGGAACCGAGTCAGAATGCTTCCGCAATTCAAGGGTGATCAATTTAATGCTAATTTAATCCACGTCACACAACTGTTGGCCAATATCCTTTCGTCCATGATATAACTAGGATATCTACAAAATGTATTACTGCAGTGCTTTGAGGAGGAACCGTTCAGTCAGTTTGGAAAAGACGGTAATGATAAAGAGAAATCAAAATTTATTCGAAGAAAACGGTTGGCAGAATGAAACCCCTTGTTTTTCGGACAGCATATCAGTTCACTTAACGGCTGTTCTGCAGTAACTACTCATCTTTGAGGTCTTGAGTACCCTTACTTGGTAGTCTCTCTTCATCCCCAGGACTCCAATACTCATACTTCGCAACTTTCTACGTTCCAAAAAATATTTCGTCTACCTGCGGTCGATCGATCATATCCCCCATACGTGACCCTAGTGCGACTCAGCGGTTGCCCGGGGTGGTACCGTTTTGCAATCGATTGTTTCACAAAATCAGTTTATACAACACTGCATACTACATACTGCCCTCGGAAATTTGCAGCCCAGTGTGACGATCGACAAATAATTCGTCGACCGGCACCCATCTTGATACGCTTACAGACAACTTTTCGACAGTCAGTGCATAGGCCATACAAAGCTCGGTTCCACCCGTCCACCTCTAAGGCAAGAACTGGAGCTTCAGACCATCGCCACTGAAGTATACTGGGTCTGGGAGAAAGTGACATCTAGGCCCAACCGGTTAGGCTGTACATGTCGAGAGCTCTACATTTATTGAATGGGTTCAACAGACCAGAGGTTGCAACTACCGAAATATAGTACGAGATGTCAATCATCACAGATGCCGCAATAGCTTTGTGAATCGTGCTGAGAATTTGGATACCCCTACCAAAGGTAGGGGTGCTCAAAACAGGTCCCATAAACAGAACGGTTTTAATAGCTATAGTTGGTCGGCCAGTGATCGTCACCGCTTCCGACTCAGTTCTCGGAACCGCTATCTCCTTGAGGTATATTTGCAAACACAACCCCCTGGCAGAAGTATTCAGAAAACCAGATGGATTGGTTAGGCTAATGTCTGCCCTATGGGCTGTAACCACCAACATAGGGAGGCGGACACCAAAGGCTCAGGCACAAATAGTGGAGGAAAAAATGGACGGAACAATCCTAACAGTTGACTGTCGTATAATATTTTGTCCCGCTTTTTACACTGAGGGAGACCCAGTCTGAAGTCACGAGCACGGCTTACCATAAATTATTACTGGGAGTATTAGTTACTCGTTTATCAGTCTGTTACTAGCAAGAATATGGTCATACAAATGCTAGGGAACAGCGTCAAAATATCGGCTATTCATCATGGGGCTTTTGATCTGTTCGTCGTGCTGGACAGTTGACTTGCATACATTTCATCTCCAGCTCTGGAGCCATCATCGGTGTGCAATTGAGTAGTTTGAATTTTTTAACTCGTCTTCTGAGGGAATCTGAATTTCCATGGATCTCGGTGAATTGAGTTGAAGTGGCCTTTCTAGAAAGGGAGCCATCAGTATGGAGCAACAGCGGCGAAGCTTACAAGCTAATTGCCAAGCTGGTCAAAAAGATCAGCAGCTACCTAATCAACAGTAGTTAAGTGAAGACTTTAGGCCAAAGTTTACTGAGGTAAGAATATTTATGAAAAATCAGGTGAATTAAAGATAACCCTTTGGACTACTGCTCGTGTTTGTAAAGTATATATATATATATATGTGTATATATATATGCATGTACATATAAATATGTATACATAAATTTCGTATCATCATCATTGATAACATGACACTAATGCCCCGATGCCATATAAGCATGATTTACTTGAAAACCTTATTGTGAAGAAAAGCGTAAAAATGGATGGTGGAGAGATTTGGTGCATGTTTGCTACGATCATTCCAAGGTGCCTACACCTCTAGACATTCATTCAAGCAATATGGATAGAAATCGACAACAAGAACGCCACTGATATCGACTAGCAGCCATACCTTACAGCGTCTCCAACCAGGTGCAGTGGTAATCATGTGGTCCCCATCCTGGAGGGCAAGTAGAACCGATAGCACCCAGACTTTACGTAGTCTCTTTTGCACACCCCGGCCAGGTCAGAAGTTAGCCTTCTCTCTGCTTTTACCACTCCACATGTGGCACTAAAACGGTACTCCCTTCGGCAAACGATGGTTCGGCATACACAATACATGTCCCAACCATCGCAGTTTCTGATACTGGGCATAGTCCTCACTGGATGTCCCCGTTAGACCACCGAAAACTCGCTTTCTAATTGTACCTAAATCTATCGTAGTGGACTCGCCAGGGGCAGAAGCAGAGATCGACTGTCAATGCCAGAACTACCATTAGGAATGCAAATTTTGTATCTCTAGCTAAAATAGTGGGTGTTTTGTTTGACCCGTGCGTTTAAGGTTAGTTTAGAATCGTATTCGAACCGTTCATCACCAAATTAGGCACACTCTACTGGAAAGTGAAGGGACTTTAAGCGGAGTGAAACACAGAGACTGGTTTTATAGTGGTGAAAATGAAAAAAACCTAAAACAGGAACTAAGGTCTTATGATGTAAAATCTATTCTTATCAGGTACTCGAGAACACTAACTGTACGTACGTTTCACGTTTGAGAACGTGCGAATGGCTCATTATCTGGTCTTAACAAAATCAGGGACGAGCCATTAACAGAGAAGTACCACAATAAAATCAGGGACGAGCCATTAACAGAGAAGGATCTACCACAATAAAAAACACACGGAGGGCCGGTGTGGGATAATGGTAAGGCTTGTTAGGCTGGTATATTGGAGACCTTCAGGTGTAAGCCAAAGTTTACAGGGGATGGAGAGAACCTTGCATATTTGAACGTGGAGTCAAGGGTCCCGTCTAGGGATAACATAAACATGACAGACGCTCCAACTTTCTGAAACATTTCATCCAGAGCTTAGAGCTATGGTTGAAATACCAGGTGGAGAGAGCTCCGAGGACGATGCCATTATACACGATGAATAAAATAAGGGAGCATCGCGAAGATGAACAAGATATGGACACAAGGCCACTGTTCTCTTCCATTGTCCCCATACAGGCCAAGAAGGCTATTTCCTGAGATCGATTCGCCAGACAGACATAAGAGGCAGTGATTCACGTACTTTTGTTTGTAGTACGAAGGTTGTTCTTACGTTGTTTTCAGGTTACGTTGTTCAGTACAGCATACATTGCTGAATCCTTCTGCTTCGTTCACACGAACGCTACATGTGAAAATTTTCGGATCAAATTCACCGTATATTAATTCAGTTTATCCACCTATGAATGAGACAGGTTGAACCACACAAAAACTCTGTATTGTGTGAGAATGTCTGGCATCTGTGAAATCAGCTATCTAAGGCACCGTCGATGAATAAATCTAAGTTGCTTAAAGCAAACTTTTCCTCCAATTAAAGTAAGCTGTTGTTCAATGCATCATGTATCATGCTGCCTTTTTAGCCGCATAATGGATACACACTAGAAGTACTAAATACATACAAGCGTACGCAGAAATACCTGAGACATTAATTGCACCCGATCAGCTATTTCAGTGAAGTAGCCTGAAAACCTCAAAAAATTACATTCGAAGAGAGGAAAAATCCGCGCAGTTTGCATAACCGATCCTTTTTTCAAATATACCACTAAACATGGGAACGTGTTCGGAGATACCGTTAAGTTCCATTAGCTCAGGCAGGCAAACCAACCCTCGTTCGCCGTTTTAGTTTGGGTATTCGGTCAGAACCGAGAAGCAGCTTTCACTAGATGGATAAATCCTGGTTTACATACAGAAACTTATCAGCCAGTCCGCCCCGCATAATCAAAATCCGAACTCGCACGATCGATATCCGCATGACAACCTGCTTGAAATAAAGTATCCTGTAGACCGGATTCCGCGCTTCTAACAGCATAAAGAATGCCCAGCGATTTGCTAACTCAGTCGCTATGAGACGGTGAAAACTAAAGTTGAGTAAGCAACATGAAACAGTCACACTCTTTTAATGGTTTTGAGAAATTCTCGGGAACACGCCTGAACGGATTTCATGAATACACACGGAATTAAGTGCGGTAGATCAATTCTCCCTGCCTTCTTCATAAAGGGGTCAACGGCAAGCTGTAATGCAGTTGAGCAACGCATTCGATTTGAAGGTTGGAAATTGCTTCCTTTGTTATTCCGAGAGCTTAATCGAGTGCGAATGGCCGCGGAAGAAAAAAATTGTTTTGATAGAGGAGAGGCAAAGTAGAACGCTCTACTGAAGAAATTCTCTTCAAAGGAAGTGGTCCTTCCTTTTCAAAACGCAAATCGATACAGTGGGGCACTGGCTCATACTGTGCTAAGCCACGGCTCCATCAAGTAGCACGATACAGATGGGAACCTAAATGCAATAGTATCCTTGAAGTGCGACAACTGCTTCCTTACACAGTGCAGATTGTTTTTTCACGAGGAGTCATCAATGAAAGGTGCATAGACCAGAGAAAAGATGGCTAATCAGAACCCGTTCTTCTTAAAATGGGTTGCTTAAATGCGTGTACCAGTGGAGAGCCACAAACTAGGGTTTACTTCTTCATGGTCCGAATTGTCAGACTACCCAGAAAACAGTAGCTGCTTGCTCTAAGTAGATCCGGTCCTGACTGACAGAAAAAAGTCGAGATTCCGCAAGACTCACTGAGAATTTCCTTTCTTCGCGACGCATGGGGCTCTTCAGTGTATGACCATTCAAAATCCATCCGAGTGCTTGCCTGCCCCATGCTGAGTCTGTTGGGAGCGGATGCCAGCTAGTGTTTCGTTTATATCAGCCAAATCGCTCGGTTTCATTGGCTGAGCCCGTCAACCAGCCACAGGCTGCATTGGTTTATCGATGAACAAACACGTGCACAGGTAGTCACCTGATCAGCGCAGTGAAATCAGACAACAGTGCAGCGCGACACACCATGCCTTCCTTAAAATTAACGCAGCGGTGGGTTCGGAAATGGCTGCAGTGGATCCTAAGGGCCTTAGTCTTAACCATTTAAGACTACACTATGATTCCATCACTTGTAGTGTAGATTGCTACCGTGATACAATACGTGGTGTCACTCCAGTGAACCACTCAGACGAAAAGTGGCATCGGATACTAGGGATAATTGAGCGAATACATAGTTTATTTAGACCACATTTTACGCTGGAGACTGTTACAAGCGCTCGTTGTGTGGGATGGCATTCACTGGGCTAAGTCACGCAGCTTTCGTGGCCCTGGGACCCAGGTCGGTCGGTATCATTTGCACGACTCCGGTGAACTCCAACTTGTTGTCCTAAAGATAGATTCCTATTGGGTCTAGTACCCCCAGCCTATACTTGTAGGCAAGTGCTTTTAAAAATGGTTGCCATTTATTTTACCGCTACACTGAAACGGATACAACGGTGGTCAGGAAAGCCTCGCCCTATCAACCAATGGTCGTAGGCCAGACATTTTACTGATGGGCTGTTCATTTGTGTGTAGGTGCCTGCTCATGAGAAGGCTGAATTTCCTTAGGTCGAGAGTCAGTCTCTTCAGTTGATCCAGGGATTACATTCCGAAATGGACGAAATATATATTTGCAGACGTACTACTCTAATCATAAGGTTGCTGAAAATTCTTCGACTGCCCATGACCGGTTTCGCCTTCTTAGGGCTCATCAGGTAGGCGCATTCCCCAAGTTTCCGCCAACCTTATGTTCTACTTGAGACCGAATTGCACGAAATTAGCGAAATACACCCAACTGCAAAGAAATCTGTTTTTTTTTGAGAGGCTCACCTGGAACCCAGTTGTACCTCTCGTTTATGGTGTTCTTTAGGTAAAAAAAATTGTTCTCCGTTCCTGTTCTAGTTCCTGGAAGAGATAAATTTATCGTTCATCAAATATCATACCACTTATCGAGAATCCTAGTTTACACTTATGAACTATTTACGTACATTGGTTTACACGACCGACGTGGGTCCTGTGGAACATGTCGCTGTGGGAATCCTATTGGCCGGTGCTCTAAGGGCGAGGCTGCTCAAGCGCAAATTTATAGGTCAGTTGTACTAGTTTAAAAAATTTAACGTAAATCTCTTGATGAAATTTCTTACTGTGAAGTGTGCCATCGAATAATCGTACACAACTGCCTAAGTTCTTGGGTATCAACACTAACAGACTCTTCAATTTAACGTAGAATAGAATGCAACATACCGTTTAGTCTTACCTAAGGTCCTTTGAGAGTAAATAGTGCAGCTGGAGGCCAACTTTGTGAGATGAACAGAAGACTCGCTGGACAAGAGCTGTACCATGAACATATTACGAGTAAAAACTTCTGGTGTTGCTGAAGCATTGTGAACAGGACAAGAGAACTACGGCTGAAACTGCCCATTCGTTTAGTACAGGTGTACCATGGCAAGGTTGCTATGGGGACTTTCAGCACGCAAGAAGCCCTCGTGTACTAGGAACCAGGTGTAAAAAGGAATTTTGAGAATCGTTTTCTACGGAGAGGTCAACCTAAGTACCGCTCATTGTTTTTAAAACTCTCGGTTTGTATTGCATAAAATATCGCACAAAGCCGGGCTCTTTAAGCTACATATATTGTTCTCTAAAAGTATTTGTTAATAAACCTTATGTGAGACGTTGTGTCGAGATGAATTATTTGATATCTAACTAAGTCATTGGGTACATTCATTTGAAGATTAGTGCAAACGAGATATTCAGCTGATATTTACTTGAGCCTACCATTACGACAAACTCGGTTTGCCACGTAGCACATGATGAATTACCAAGCAGATTCCCAACAGCATTGCTAGAAGACTATAAAGAGTGGTTCAGGCTACCCTCATAAGAATGCTAATGGTACCGCAGCAATGTACTAAGTCATTGGGTACATTCATTTGAAGATTAGTGCAAACGAGATATTCAGCTGATATTTACTTGAGCCTACCATTACGACAAACTCGGTTTGCCACGTAGCACATGATGAATTACCAAGCAGATTCCCAACAGCATTGCTAGAAGACTATAAAGAGTGGTTCAGGCTACCCTCATAAGAATGCTAATGGTACCGGCAGCAATGTAATCCGGAGAAACCGATAGGAGTCTTCACCAAATTTATACGCAGTATGGTCCATCAAGAAACAGTGCGATACCTCAAATATCGTAATGACTGAGGCATAAGATGGTGTGATTTACTTCCCTCCAGAAGTTTTTACCACTGTCCGTGATGATTTCTCTCCAGCGCAGTTAATCAGCTACTTTCAAAGCATCCTCGATATTGGCAGTTCATTGAAACCAGTGGCAGACCAACGATCGCTCTCCCCGTCCCCGAAACGTTCGATTCATAGGTCACCGGCGCATTCGTCAACTGAGCCAACCCAGTGTTAATGTGAATAGAAAGAAGCTGTGGGTTATAAAAAGGACTGTGAGAGCCTTTAGCTTACGTACACTAGTATGACTGGGAAATAACTCTGTAGTTGAGTGGACTGAAGACAAAATACACATGCAGCCAAAAATGGCACCTTTATAGCCCGAAGAGGATTTGTGACGCTACCTTTTGGAAAGCGACAGGAAATAATAGAGAAGTGACTGAGAAACATGAGCCTCAATTTCGCTTCCGTTTTCATGTCTATTATTGGGCGCTAAGTTGAGTTGACACGGCATTTGGGTGACGAGTCTTAGACGATGGAGACAGGTCAATGATAAGGTATGGCCCAGATTCCAAAGTGGGTCATTTGCCATTTGTGGAGTTTGGCCTTTGTGTGGAGTTGGGAAATGGATTTAGATGGATACGATTCAAGATCGCTAGATCTGGCAAACGTAAATTCGGACGGCCCAGTGTCTAACCGCGCTGCAATTAATCAGAGTAACAAATATACGGAGTTTGGCCTTTGTGTGGAGTTGGGAAACGGATTTAGATGGCTACGATTCAAGATCGCTAGATCTGCCAAACGTAAATTCGGACGGTCCAGTGTCTAACCGCGTTGCAATTAATCAGAGTAAGCAAATATACTCCCGTTCCCTGGTTACAACATCCTGAACCAGATAGAGACTCGGACGACGGGCCGATCCGTCTGATGAACTAACAATGGTGTTCAGTCTAACTTGCCTGTCCGATCCAGGTGAGTGGTCTAGAATGAATCATTAAGGTTCTCGCGCCATTACAAAGAATCACGGTGACATTAATCTCGAAAAATGCACCAGGTTTATTAATCAGTCATCTCATAAATCACGCCCTTTCCTCGTCAGGAAAGCAATGTTAATTTGGTTACCTCATTCATCTAGTTTCCGATAGGCGACAAACTACTGAAATCCTAAACTAAAATGAGTTTGAGCTCATCATCCTCGTTCACTTCAGACTTCTCGTGAAACCCCTTAATCTTTCACTCAAGCGTAACATCTCAGTTCATCGCCGGCTGGATTACGCAACCGATGTTTTGCTTCTTAACGATTAATTGACAAAGATGCCAACTGTCACTCAACTGTTCTTCATCCGCTTCTTGATCCAGATTCTGCTGCACAAATATTGTGTTGCACAATCCTGCCTGAATCGTAGCTGTGCTTATTTGTATTAATGTATTGTTCTCTCTCTACGCTGATTGCCTCCAAAATCTTCCTGTAACTATGACGTTGATAGATTATACCATTAGAGTGGCCAGTCAAATATCTGGAACCAGAAAAACAAGGCAACCAACTCGACATTGATTTCCTGACAGGGAAGGAGTGTGACTTGTGGGACTACGGGAAGGTGAATTTGATCCAGTTTTTCGAAAATGTTTTCTTGAATACTGGTACGAGACTCGCCGGTGCAAGAACTACCCTGATTAACCCTGGTCTAGTCACACAAATCAAACAGAAAAAACTAAGGAACAACAGCCCAGGATATAATCGATCAGTAGTCTAAGTTTAGTTCGAGTGGATATAGATCTTATTACTATTTTAGGGAAACAATTAAGAATAACTGTTTCTGCCATTTAACAACCAACCTTGCACTTAAATTCTGCTTGTAAAGATATTTTGTCCCAGGAATGATATTCAAGTCTTCAGTAGTTTCTAAAATAAATGAAAACTTGTGTATCCCAAAATATTATAAATGTCATGCATTTCGGATGATGCCAAAAGTTTCGGAAGAATTCGCATTTCCTAGTATTATATTGAAAGGTTTCTTAGATTTTTGGGCTGGTTTACCATGGCTAAGAACAACTATGCTGACATTACGGCTTCAAAAAGAACAAACAAGTGATTTTTGTCTACAGAAGCATATTTGTGGAAATGAGATTTGTAACTAACGTCAAATTTTTGGGAGGTACGGCGTGACTGTAACTTTAAAAATTAAAAAGCTTTGCTAAGATGAAAGTAAAGAGAAAATAACCAAAGTTGACTACTTGCAAGTAAACCGGGTCTACTTATTAGCAGTTGGTTGCTAGAACCAAGTTGAAAGGTTAAAGGTTTGCATTAACCCGATAGTTTGCATCAAGTCAAGTGAAAAGTGACTCCACAGTAGCCAAAAGGCAATGTCATAATGTCAAACTAATCAGATGACTAAAACTACTCCATTTTACAGGACAGTGACGGAGAGGAAGTTTACACGTCTTCTGGCGGATGATTCTAGTCAGGTGGTAACCTACGGTTCACAGAATGTCCAATGTGAACACATCCAAAATAGGAAATATCACTCAACTACTGATTCGTTCCTTTCATTATCTATACTGAAGAGTGCCCTTGACCGACTGAAGCCATGATTCCAATATGTGAATTGATTTCATCGCTGTCACGAGACTCTGGGTGGCGGAACAACCGGAGAAGGTGTTGGGTCTGTCCGTCGAGACTAAACAGTTAGACTAACACTGCCTTCGGCAAGCGACAAAATGCGATCAACTAAGGGTATTCGTCCTCAAACAATCGAGCAAGTTACCGGTTTAAATTTAAAACAGCTCTCAGAGGTTCATGACATCACACCCTATACTTGACGGGATTTCATGACAGACAAGACAATGATATCAGCGTTTTCATCCTTTGGTCAAATGAGATTAGGGCACACAGAAAAATAGCGCTTTTCAGACGCTGTCTAAGAGCTGCTAAGATGCAACCTACCATTCTTTGGGATTGTTCGTACGTTGTTCTTGTTGTTTCTGGCAACCCGATGACAAGTGTTGGCCAGAATGACTAACCTGTCAATAGAAACGAATCTGGTTGTGAACAATAAGGTGGCAATGAGCTTTCCAATGAGCTTTCCACTACCACCCCTCCTTTTTAGCGTCCCAAATAGCATCTTCTAAAGCAGTATCCCAATAATAGGCGCACTGTAGGTCAAACCGACTTACTCTTATAGTTCGTGGTCTGTGAGCCTCTACAGCCTCGATTGAGGTTTCCTCGTGCAAACAAAATTATTGTACACTGGAAAGTTGAGGAACTTACAGCTGATTTTTGGGGTGGAAGTTGTTGAAACTGGACACTCGTATTTGACAGCATATTAAAATTCTTCCACACACATTGCAGCGCGAGATTGTCCTGGTGTTATGCTGCAACGGTATTCAACACAATTTCGTTCTGTTTGATACAAGTAGTTTGGAACGATTGCTGAAAATCCTCAATCGACAGCTAGTTTTATCCTGTGCTGAGCTCACTAGGTTGACATGCTCTCTGGAATCTGAGATGCGTGATCCATGGTTTCATAATCACTTCGACTTAAGATTCAAATTTAACAAAGCAGAGGCTGGATGGAGACCCTCGGAGTTTTTCTGAACCATGGATGGCCTACAGGCTTCCTTAGGACCCCTTGGGAAGTCATCGGCAGTGCGCATGTCACAAATGTCTAGGGAGATTCGTACCTGCGTCCTTCCGTTTAATGGCCGCATATTATACCGTTCGTCCACGAAAAACTGATAAACATTCAGAGTGGCGAAACGAACTGATCCGGAGTCACCCACCTTCTCATATGAACCCTTTGATAGAGCGCGATTCTAGTAAAATAATCGGTTGCAAATCAGGAGGTGGTGAGTCTGGACTTCCCTAGATATCCGTCAGCTGCGTGCTCCCGGTGATTCTCAAAAAAGATGAAACAGCTACAGGGTGACTTTTCAACTAAAGGACGGGATATTAATTGGAACTTCGAAATATTTTCGTCATCAACAAACCATAAGTAATCTGCCCATAAGGAATAAAAGTTACTGTTTGCATGGGCCTTCCATGTGTGAGACAGTTACTTGATGGTTTCATTGATACTCGATCACTGAGAATGAAATGCTTCACTAAAGGGTGAGTGGCTTTAAATGTACTCTATGTTTTAGTCACTTGGACGACTCGGTTTCAGCCGCATGGTTAGTGGTCCTTATCTGTTAGGAAATACTAGAGATCCGCAGTACTGCTGATTCTCAGTAAGGATAGTATAGTATTTTTATTTCTTCGCTTTACGGTGAATTGGCCGTCAGGATTAGGTCCCTATTGAAATTCAACCTTGGTGGGTTCAAGCTGCGTCCATGGCTAATGGTTGGTAATTATCGCGCACGGCTGACACCGGGAAGAGCGAGAGCATGCATCATCCTGTATTCTTGTTTCCACTTCTAGTAGAACATAAGATTGACGGAAACTCGGGGAGTGCACCTACCTGATGAGCCCCAAGAAGGGCGAAACCGGTCGTGGGCTGTCGAAGAGTTTTCAGTGACCTTGTGAGTAGTTTCCTCTAACTTAACCTATTTTCTTCTATTCCAGGAAGATCCAAAACTGGCAAGAGTGATGATTACTAGGTCCCAGGAATACATGTGATATGGTCAACTACTGTTTCCAACTAGTCAGCTAAACTAAGTGTGTCTAAACGCATGTGTATACATTGCGGTAACTCACTTCTGCAATGTTAGTGAACGGCTGTACTGCATTTTCTGTTTTAAGTCAGCCTACACAGTAATTCGCGGGTTTGTACGCATGAACTGGTGACGATTCATTCTATTTGGTTGAACATATCAATCACATACATCGCATGGCGTAAAATAAAGACAGAAAAGTCATCGTCACAGGTCACATCTATGCAGCCTACTAAGACCAGGTAGAATAGCCAATAACTGTTTTCTGCAACATCGAAAACAGAAAGTCAATTAAGAATCAAATTTCTGATTGAGACTGATTACTGAAAAACAGTTGTCTCTTAAACAAACCACGTCTGGTGGTATCCTGAAATTCGCCTCTCATTCGAACTCCGGCAAATAGAAGTTGAACAAGGCAACGTGACACCAATTCACGACTGGACAGATCACTAGGTACGCTTACGATAGACCTGCAGCAAGCCCCTTCTTCATGTAATAACCCAAGAGTGCTCATTATTTCTCGTCCGGTCACTTAATATAACCGAGTACAAAAGTAACACTCCTCTGTGCAGTTACATGTGAAAAACATACAGTGTGACACAGTGGCTTTTCATATCAAGGCTCATATGCCTTCCCCCTTTCTGTAAAATCAGTATGTCATTCTTTGAAACTCTCAATTCCAAAGTGACGAGACAAGAAGTGAAGTTGCCTGCACAACCAAAACAGATCATTTTATTCGTCAGATTCTGTTGAACTCTACTGGTTATAAAGTGACAGTCAACCATCCAACGCGAACATTTTTGCTGTTTTTGTTTTTCAGTTCTCCGGTACGCTATGGAGTAATTTTTAAAATAATTCCTTGTTCACTCTCATTTCCAATCAAGCTGGGAAGTCGGAATTCCTGTATATGCACCGAGAGAAAACAAAAATGACCAAACAAAGCGTGCCTACATTTTTATGTCTGCCACTAGTTCACTAAGTCGTATTTTCACAGATTAGCTAAGGATCCGACAGTTTATCTTATTCGGAGAATTAATTTGTCAATATGAACAGGTTTTGAGCAAAATCTGCATCAGACTTTGGCAGGAAATCTGGTTAGCAAATCCGGAATACTACAGGTATTCGTTTCTCATAAATTCTTTGAGTAGATGATATTAACCGGTCACTATCAACGCACATGCAGTAGCCAGCTTCGCTAGCGCTTGCTTTAATTCCACTTTTCATGAAGCATATGGTTCGTTTGGATAAAATAACACTATTTGGTTTTGTTGAATCTAACCTGATCTCATGATAGTCCCCCCATTCATTTGCTTACTCCGCCTATGCACTTTCTATCTTCAAGTGTTTTGCTTGCATGCGCGCGTTGGTGTCCCGTTTACTGAGCTGCCTTAAATTGTGCTCTCATGAGTCTCGTGTGATCGCATGGCCAGTGAGTATTACGAGACTGTCATAGGAAGGGACGACCGCAAACCACTCTACTGAGCCAACATTTCTCTCGACGTTGTTTGGTGTGCGGCCGTTGACACTGCACTGTGTTGGTCAGTGACAAACCTGTTCACTTATTGACGCTACGAACGTGAACAATTGAGGTTTATTGTACACATTTGCCTATCCTGGTTTAAGTAGTACCGTAGAATTACGAACCCCATTCCTCGTTTTGATATTCGGGATTGTCGAACCTACGAATCACTCCAAGTTCCGTATCGGGAACCCCAACAGGTTGTCTACACTTTTTTTTCAGGGTATTCCTCCACCCATTCATGTTACGGTATGCCATACGAACAGTCATAACTTCACTCGGCGCTCCTGCCACAAAGACCCAGTGGATTACCGTACGTAATGCGCAACAAACTAGCTGAAAGGGCCAGGTTGTTTGATCGGGTAACGATACTCGGCGCTCACAAAGACCCAGTGGATTACCGTACGTAACGATACACTAATCTGGCCAATCGGTATTCGTCCGCGTGTGAACATTATATGCTTCATTACGCACGAGTGTGATGCACTTGACGTCTCCACGACCACTTGTAACGTCAGAATAGTTGGGGAAAATTATTGAATCGGATGGATAGCCCCTTTCTGGAAACTGATATGCTTATCACCATATTGTAGATGCGAAAAATATATTGTATATATTCGATCACTCTAGACGCCTTGAGAGCAGCACCGAGAGGTTAGCATTAATTTGTTCCAAAAACAGGATACTTTTTTAAGTGCCTAAATATAGAATTCATTCTAATCAAAACAAATGCCTCGTGACAATTTGGCTAAAGTTTATACCTAAAGCCCGATCCATACGGCAAATTGTGGGGAATCCGAGGTTTCCTTTAAGAAGCCACGATTGGCTCTTTGACAATTTTCAGTTACCACTCTATTCGCAAACAGATTTCCATTCAGTGAAGACAGCTTGATAGGGTGCAATAAAGAACATGGTCGGATTGCATAATTTGATTACTTTGGGGAGTTATACAGAATTCCACTCTAGAGGAGTAAATTTTACCCCAGTGTGAACATTGGATCAATTGATAGAACTGAGAATTCCCTGCGAGACAAGCCATTGTCATCATCTTCACTCTACAAGGACAAAGCTCGAAGTACGAAGGGTATATCAAAGTTTCTCGCTTGGAATAACATTAGAAATACCTAATCCTACGGGCATTTTTACAATTTGGTTCATCACACTTTCACTCCGTGGGTTCAGATGCCCATTTTTTGACCATCAAAGACCACCGTGTAAAGAGCGAAGCGATTAGCATATGTTCGCATTTCTCCGGTCTGAACGATTGTCCCTTTGACTTAGCACAATTATCCTGGCCACAGCAGCTAAAAGATCGATGTTTCCCCAACATCTTTGTTAGATGACCAAATCACGGTCAACCGTTTTTCTGTACTTGTCGCACAGGTCATATGACCACTGTCTAAGTGATACCATACGTAGCTGATGCAGCTCGATTTCATCCGACGCTGCTGGAAGGAAAACAGATGCACACAAAAGTACGACAGCCTTTGTTACACTCGTACTCCCCCCTCCCTACATCGTCACTTGTCATAACGATAGTCTGGTCTTTCACCATCCGAACGGTTTCCTCACTTTTGTCCCTCATTATGTTACCATCCTGACATTCACATAAACGAACCGCACAAAGCAGTGCAGTCTCTCGCTACAGTGACTGTGTTGTGGCAATAACACATGGATTGTTGACCTCTCGTGAAACTTCACTTGTCACTACCATTTCATCTCCATGTGGCTTTGGCGAACGAGCGTGATAGGATCCGTTAGACCACGTCCGCTGGGGTATCTTCTATGACTACGGTTAACATGAATGTACGCTCTGAAAGTGCAGCTTGACGGACGTCATCACAGGAATGCTACAAGTCACAATAAACGTTGTACTATTTCCCGTGTAATAGTTTGTTTGGATTTGTGTGCAAATAGTGGATTTCGGAAATGAGCATGAATCATCACTAGGTGACTTTCGAAGGAGTCAGCGCAATCTATTCGTCAAGAACATTCATCCGTACATCTCAGGAGTAAAACTCAGTCAGAGTTCACGTTCATAAAGCGAAAGCAGAGGGAATAGCCAATCGAACCACTCGGGGAACAAAGGAGTCACCGAATGGGTCTTGTGATTTGAGTATGAAGTGAATACATAGGTGAATTGTACTTGGTCGCTAGAAAAACGGCAAATTTATCAACAAGTGTGATTGATTGCGGTCACATCTGAACACAGAACATTTTAATTGGAGACAGACAGCTTAATATTGCAGGTATTGTACATCATTCTGGAAGGTTCTGTTGCTTCGTTTAATATACGTGGAAGACAGCTTTTCAGTAATGATCCAGTGGTGGCAGTGTAGTTTGGAATAATGCATTTAACTGACTTTTCAAGACTTTAATTACTGTGAAGACGAAAGGGTTCAAAAGATGTTTGCTTTGTTTAAATGCTCATGAATTCAACCGATATCGTTGATCCTGTAGGACTATCAGTCTCCTAATACAAACCAATCCATGGCGCGTCCTATGAAATCTACACACGATGCATCAAGTCGATTATTTTCTTGTGTGTACGGTTGACTCGAATTTAGTTCCCCATGTCCGCATGTACCGTTCTAAACTCCTATAAGTCCAAACATTACCATCTACCATGAGGCCATAGCAGTACACCAATGTGTATTGAAAGCCCCACATCTAGTTAACCAAGATCCTCAAAAACTAACTATACGAAGGATATTTGAGAACAGCCAGTAGTTTGTGCACAGTGCTTTACCTAAAAATTAGTTATTCCGCAAACGTTACAAATAGTAAACCGTACTAATAAAGCAGATTTCATGAGACATTCCCCACATAACCAATTTCTGCAGTAAACCAATATTTCTGACAGTTTGTGCTGTTTTTCTTTGTTTTGGGAAACTACTTTTCGTTTCTTAAAACGATTGTGTTTGAAATGAAACCCAACAAAGATCACGTAATCTCACGTCACAGACTGAGGATGCCACAACCACATGCTCAGCCAAACCAGGAAAACGGCGTTGTCAAAGGAGCCTAATTCACCAAGGCGGTGTTGCAGTGTCTCTTCCGAAACTATTCACTGCATTTATGTTCACAACAGTTAGTATAGGTAAGAAATGCATCGAAAAGTACGGACGTCTAGGCCTGGTCATCCAAAACCGTTGAGGCTTCAAAACTGCAGGTCTTTGTTACTGATCTGAACCCAAAGGACGGGGACCGATCGATCACAGTGTCGCCTACTTCACTTTAATCCACATTCCGGGTCTGGCTATTTCCAACAGGGATGGGTGCGGGTTGCATCTTATATTGTTTGTTCCCCCATATTTGTCGGTTCAAGAGGCACCTAAAAAAGCTGTGCGAATTAATTGAGCAACTGTCAAATCAAGGTCCGAAAATTTGACTCTATTATTTCTAAATCAGAAAATTATTTAGTTGTCTAAACTAGCCAACACTCGTTGTTATACCTTGAACGAGTTTAGGGTTCTCTTTCTAAGTTCAAAAAAATAAAGACGTGCGGTGCAATCAGGGTTACTACAGCTAGTGGCATTAACACTGTACATTTTCCTTTACGACTGGAAATACACTCTAGAACTCAATTCAACTTTCTCCCAAAATTGTGTGATTACCTTTTGTCGTATAAACCGTGTTAGAAAGCCACTACAAGCTTTGCAACAGGCTTTAAGTAGCCCGTTCTTACTTTGGAAGTGACTTCAGAAAGACCTTGAATATGGGCTCAGGCAAGTATATTGGGTACATAAAGATTTATTCCTTGGACGAGATTCTCCCCCGCGACATCTATCTCACTTACCAGGCTAGTCCTCCGGCAAATGAGCTACCGCCGATGCTGCTCCACATAATCTTTGTTGTCATTTGGGAACTCTTGAGTTGTGACCGGATATCAACTTTTAACATTAAAAGCTTCTTCGCACAGCCTTCAAAACCATTGAAACTACGCAATTTCCTCCCAAAGTTTGCAACAATAGCTCAGAAATACCACCCTGGTAGAAATCAATCGCAGAAATCGTGATTGGGAACGTTTGAAAAATTCTACTCAACGACATGTAATTCGACAAGAATGCTGTTGTTGTAGCGTATTGTAATCATGGAAAGAAGTATATCTTTCCTTGCATAAAGTATGCTGATACAGTAATTAAGGTGCCTTCTTTTTCTCCAAAACTTTTCGAAAGCCGATAGAACTTTTGAGCAGCCTGGTGGCAATAGGGGCTACAAAGTCTGACGATTGTGCGTTAGGTGATGACCCGCCTAGAGTCCTACAGCAAGCGATCGAGTGCACCTTCCTAATTTGCATTTCTTGGTTGCTGTCGTGTAAATGCTGGAGAAGAAACTAGTTGCAGGTAACCGAAGCGCTTCGTTTGCCAGGTTCATTAGACATGTGCAACCACAGCTGTTATTGGCATAGTTTTTTGACTTGGTCGACTTCGCGCGGCATGAAGCTCAATTGCAGCTGCTTTTGCTCCCTTCAGATCTACTGATCGATTGGCTCTGAGTAGTACTGGCCATTGCAACTAGACTGGGCTGCACAGTTAACGTACAGCTTAACATATCGACTTCATTAGGGTCAAAGTATTAATACAAAACATCAATGAAATTTACTGCTGCTGGTTGTCCAGTCCAAGCGTCTGACGCCTCTCAACTTGGATGTTATAGGTGTAGTCGAGTGTTGTCTCCACGTCACTGGCCATCATTGTGTTCACGAGCCTTTGACTTGAAGAACCTAGCAGGACGGCTAACCAAGTAAGCAATCGATCCGCACAATGAGCTTAGCTGAAGTGGACATCACTGCAACACGCGATCAAAGCCACGCTCACATCACTGCAACACGCGATCAAAGCCACGGTCCATCAGAGCCAACAGACTGCTGATACTTCAGAACCAGAGAAAACAGTATATAAAAACAATCTCTTCACGTATTTTTATTGATGAAACATGTGTACACAGTTTTCAAAAAATGGACAGGCAGTCAGTTTGAATGCACCTATTCTAGAATCACACGTATTTTTATTGATGAAACATGTGTACGCAGTTTTCAAATAATGAACAGGCAGTCAGTTTGAATGCGCCTTTTCTTGGATCAGTACGGCAATGAAGAACGAGTGTTGAATTCTGATGTCATGCTGTCGATGATGATGATGATGATTCTAGAATCAGAAGCTAAGACGTCACAACTGAAGTCCACGATGTTACCATTGGATTTCTCCGGCAAAACTGTAGTCTCATGGATTCGAGGATTCTGAATCCCCTTCTACCTAAATCAACTGCCTTATTAAGTGTATAACCAATAGAGTCATTCCGCTTTGAGTCTTTCTCTGACTGGGTGGCTACTGCATTTTTATACAAGCTGCAAAAAACGATGCTTCCCAACATTAGCCTTACTGCTGCTCAACTAATCAGCGGATTCCAATCGAATTTCAATAGCCCGCATAGACTGTTTTTAGGAAGTCAGTGAGTGAAGATAGGCTAACAGTCGACTTTAAAATTCCGAACTCGGGGACAAATTGACCTCATACGATCTGTTGACAAGAAATTCACTGAAATGGTCACAGCAATGGAGATTGTGGGATATTTTACGAGAATACATCTTTGCTGTTAATTAAACCCAAGAGGGGCTAAAGTGATATTAATGTCCTTGGGTAGCTTTCGTGAAACAGAGTTAGTTTACGGCCATTGATCGCTCCTTTTGTTAATTGTTCTGCATTTTTTACATGCAGAAGTATCTAGTGAGGTCTTGTTTCTTCAAGAACAGACCGGTTAATTGCCTTGCTTCTGTCCATTAGTTTTTGGACGGTTGGCAATCGCCAAATGAGTGCTTTAAAAATCTCCCATTAAAGGAGCGAGATGTAGAGGGAATTTGTTGTAACTCGCTAATAATGCTTTGTTGTTTCACGTCGTTTCTTCTTATGAAACCTGTGTACAGGATTTTTGTGGAAGAAAATGTCTGATTTTTAGACGTGCCGAGATTTATTTCAATGCATAGTGGGACAGATGAGATGCCCCGGCTACTTATTCATTCGAAATTATCACCACTGGAGAGCGTGACTTTTATTGTCATGATCTTTAAGCCTTACCTCACATATGCCACAAAGATGCTTTTGGAGATCCCAGAGGTATTCTTATCATCTTCCTTCAATACACCATTTTAACAGAGCTACCTCCAAGACTGTATTTTATCGGGTTATTACACTGCCTTTTCCTCCGCATGGGGCCAGGAATTGAACATTATTCACACAGCATGCTCAAAACCTTGTGTTGTTTGTTGAAACCTCTTCGAATCATTTGAAGGGATCTCATTACAGAAAACAATTTCATTCAAAGATCATCGTTGGAGTTGAAAGCATAACCAGCTGTGCTTGTTAGGTTAAGTGAAGCAAATGGCTGAAACCCGCAACCCCCCTGAAAATGAGGTTTCAAATCGGTAGCTCCAGAAAACCCACTGCTCAGACAGATTTTAAGTAAGTTTGAATCCCTCCAACTTTCATTGGAGGACCTGGCAGGACCTACATCCATGCAGGAGTGAGAGACTTTAAGTCGCGACGCGTCAAAACGCCGGAAAAAATGCGATCCATTGGGTAAAGGCTTCAAAGTAGTCTCGATTGGACAACTTGTGAACACACAAGCTTCAGTGGAATCGGTCTTCTGGGTCGCCAGCTTACACGCCGATCCTCCTGATGAACGAAACCACCTATTAAGCACATGACAGAAATTATCAGGTCACTCATTACGACCTTGACGGTAGGTTAATGGTTGACTTCTGATAGCACTTTTAAAGCGCTGTACTGGAGAGGTGTGGTATCACGCTGAAACCCAAAGAGAGTGACGGATAACGTCGGCACTTCGACGATAAATAGTGCGGTTATAATTGTTATACAATCATGTTTAAGCCGGCTGAGGGCTGAAAAATGGCTTCTGCATGTCCACTCCGGACTGCACTGAAGCCGAGGGCTTGCATGCAGCAATATATTTCATTCAGCACAAACCGTCTGCATTTCTACTACCATGTACAGGCGTCCAGTGGCTTGACCACGTTTGGCTGGTAAATCCACCAGCTGCTCACGTTGCCGAAATAATTTATCAGTTTTGACCAGAGTATTCAAGCACTCTGATATCTCCACTTGATTGTGAGAGCCTGTAAACAACAAAAATGTGGAACTTCGAATCATCGGAGTTTACAGAGAGGGGTACCGTACAAACGAAAAGTAACTTACAACATGGAGAGAAATTGCACTGAGGTCTTGGAAGAGACGGCAATACAGATGGTGTTTTTCACCACCGTCTTTTCACTCCTTTGTTATCACAAAAGCTGTGGATATGATTTGCGCAAAGATAAATGGGTAAGAAGATTTCATCGAAATAACTCTCTGCTTATAAGTTCACCCACCTTTGCGTGCAGGTGTGTTTCACGGATCTTCATTGAATTAACGTTCTGATGGATCACCAATCTGCACACAATGGGTAAAATACGGAAGACTCAAATGGAGAATATCAGGAAGCAAGGATTCATTTGAGTCTACCGTTAACACCAATTTAAATTCAAATGACTATATTTCTTCATAGGGTCGGATGATCTTACGAAAAATCGAGTCTCAAAATTTCGTTTGCATCTGACGCTCCCCCTGGAAATTAAAGTCTATGGACAAGTCAGGTGCGTCAAGTGACCAGGCTATCCCTCCCTCATTAAGGCAATGGAAAGAGGAGCATCGAATCGCAACCGTTTATTCTGCAGCGGGACACCATCGATATAACGATGTTCCGGAAGGTCAGTCATCATCGTGGTCACGAAGAACGGTCCAAGTGTTCTGAGCTGGTGGGTGGTACTTTCATTAAGGCAATGGAAAGAGGAGCATCGAGTTGTAACCGTTTATTCTGCAGCGGGACACTATCGATATAACGATGTTCCGGAAGGTCAGCCATCATCTACAGTAAGTTAAATCGTGGTCACGAAGAACGGCCCAAGTGTTCTGGGCTGGTTGGTGGTACTTTTCAGGAGAAGTTAGCCAGTGAAGCGGAAATGCATCTGGTTGCTAAGTGTCATCAAGAGAATTCGCGATTGACTTAAGCATTAGTTCTGGTACAGTGGTTTTACAACGTTCTGTAGAGCGCTTTGCTTATCGATTACCACAGTCCATTTAAACATTAAGATCAACATGTGTTCCATTTTGCAGAGCACGTCAACCTGCGCTAAACAGACAAGAAGCACCAACAAGTTGTTCCAACCCTGTTACAGTTTACATCTCATGAAACTGTGAGAAGATTGGAACGCGCCACCTTTGGCAGACGCCCGCTAACAAGTGACTGTTTAGCCATCCAGTAAGGCGTATAACTCCTGCGTTCGCATCGATGAGCTAAAGTTGTCTGAATCCTCATACATCACCTACCCAGACAAAACGTCCCTTCGGCTTGTAAGATATCTTAATTTCCGAACTGGTATAAGCAGGTGGGAGCTATAATCTTAAATATGAAATCAGCATATGCTGAGTTTGAAAATATCACATGTATTTACAGTGCACTGAGATATGGTGGGTCACACTGGCAGGCATTTCTATTCGGTAGCCATTTTTGGATCACTTTTATAGAGAAACGTGCATATGGTTTTGAATTAGCCTTGTCATTTAAATTTTTCGGACATCAAATGAATGCGGAATTCCATAGCAAGCCTATTGTTCAAATGGTCCGGTTGATCTGTTCACCGAGCACATCAACAGCCTTTTCAATCCGTTACAAATGAATGCACCGAGTCACCAATATTGCAAAAAATATCAGTAGTTGTTTTAAGGACAACAACTGGTCAACTAATTGTGGTCGATATAACGGTGTCTAATTTATCATGTGCGGATGCATAATCCGGCAAAGCTATCGCCAGCTAATTCGTTGTCAGATGATTTCATCATGCGTTGATCCGGACTACTCTTTCTCAGATAGATATTAAATAGAATAGAGTAGCTTTAGATCTGTTGTCATTCAATCTTGGATTAAGTTGAGGGCTGATTTCATTTCTGTTTTGTTGCATACAGCTGAACCCTCGCTCTTCAGTCTAAGTACAGCTGCACTAGAGTTCAGATTCCCGTCGGCTCACTACAGTCATCTTCGTGCTGGCATGTTTAGCCAGTAATCTCTGATTTCTATAACTCATCGTGTCACCCTTGTCTCTTTATGATTCCCAGCCTTCCTTCGGCAATTTGGCGACGCCACCGGAATTTAGTTCTTTCACCTGGTTAGGCTTTGCATGGTAGACAAGGATAGGATATGTCTGGGATCTCCACGGATGTGTAGTATTAATACAAACAACGAACTGTACGCTGTATCTTCCCTTAGTGAAAGCATTCTTTGTAGTAGCAAGGATACCTCGTAACATCTGACGGCTGTAGAGGAATACTGTTTGGTCTTCTGCATGTAAGAGGATGTTCACTTGTTAGGAAAACAAGTTCCGTGCAAAACCTGTTTTGGAGATATGAACAATACTATGCTTCTAGATCTCGCGTATGGGTGCATGCAAGAAGGACCCTTTACCGTAATTCTTTTGTCGTCCATACAACACCAGTTGATGCTACGAGCTAACCGTAGAATGCGACCGGCAGAATGCGAACAGGCTCGAAATCTTCAACTGTGATGGATTGCCTTTGGAGAGACGTGCGACGTATCGCTACATCAAGTCGGTCCTTCACTATAAATCTGAGGTTTATCTGGCGTTATCAGAAAGCATACAAAATACTGAAAGTCAAACTAGTTGCATCGGCTTGCTTATTCCTGAAAATTTCATCAGAAACATCCAAATTAACTTTTTGTAAGGACATACCTTCTGAGAGCATTTTCTTTCAAATGTGCCTGAATCCTCCCAATCAAAAAATCCACACAAAGATGGGACCACACACTCACTCCTGCGTGTACTCGCAGCCGTCAGAGTTCTAAGGTAACTGTGTATGTTTTGGAATCTATCATCATCCTACTGACCTCAGAAACTACAAGAAAAAAGCAGACAATTCAGACATCGGTAGGCAATTGCAACGTTCATTTCGTTTCTTCATGGTTCCGCAGAAGTCCTGTTCTTTCAATATTACATTTAGCTCACTTCTTAATATATCTGTCGCGGTACACGCGTTCACTTTGATGAGCCAATACGTGGTAATCAGCTGTCACACTAATCATAAAGTTGCTGAAAAATCCCCGAAGCAATCTCATGGGTAGCGTGTTACGTCTAGATAGTGTATTACAATATCTCGAGCATCTTACAAACTGAAAAATGGGGTGACCCGGTGCAGCACATTCAGTCTAATATGGTCAATAAAAAACTCGACAAAATCCAGTAGAGTCTCGCGTCAAAACTAAATCTGTATGTAAGTAAGAGTGTTAGTCGAGAACCCAGGATGCTTTACCAGTCTGGTAACTGATGGCTAGATCATGGATTAGGACTAAAATACCAGGCTACAAGTCGTCCTAAGATTAGGCGACGATAAATCGACCTATTTCGCCAGAGATATTTTAAAAATAGCCTAACCGTAATTACGTTACGACGTGATTTCCTACGATTAACGCATGACTTGTAAGCTTCAGTTCGTTCCATCAAGTGGGCTAAATCTACCTGCTTCGCCAGAGATATTTTGAAAATAACCCAACCGCAATTACGTTCCGACGTGATTTCCTACGATTCACGAATGAGTTGTAAGCTTCCGTTCGTTCCATCAAGTGGGTTCCGCTCGGTCATAAATGCCGCTCTGATCACGTGCATGAGGCAGATCAACACTCACCATAAACAGAATGGAATGACAGACAGAGTTTCTGCCGTGGTGAGACGTGCAACTAGACCATATACTTTTACGCGAAACAACAATGCGTTATCAACGAGGTGATCACTAAAGTGTCGTAACATTTAGGATTCATTTACTCAGTAGTCTTTCCAACGTTAGCACACACAGATCCTTCCAAGAGCTTGCCTTATGCTTTCGGTCCCAAATAAAGCGGCACAAGATTAGGCGAACACGCATCCGGTGAAATTGACTTACATCACTCCTACCAGAATAAGGTGAGACAAGCAACATGCAATTTCGTCCAACGCGTGTGATCCAGACAAGGACGTTTATCCCCGGACTTGGTCAAAGAAAAAAAGCAGCCGCGGAGAATATACTGAGAGTGTTTCCTATCCGTTTGTGGGCAAGATAAATGAATCTTATTTAGGGACAGTGTACCGGGGGGTGTGTTGTGTCCCCTGCGAGTGTTCTTTGGGCGATATTAATCCTTCTTCTCCCTTGTAAAGGTCTGAAGTACAAACAAAAAATGCCATGGAGCAGGGTGACTGCATTTTATAGATAAAAATGGTTCATTTATCGAAATTCATGAAAGGACAAAGAGTCGTGTTATAGTGTGTTTCGTCACGCTGAGACCTGTCTGACACAGCAGTATCTTTTGATTTACTTAGTTTTACCGTTCAGCTATTTTTGTCAACACTCTTGTGGCACGGGACTCGCACTGGAGGGCACCGTACACAAGAGTTTAGTTTAACTTGTCAATATTTTATTTTATTTAGTCAACTTTCAGCGGAGTTTCTAATGCATGATTTGGCCTCTTATTCCTCCTTCTAAACCTACACATAGATTAACACAATACTAGGTTGGCCAGTGAGAAACAAACGGGTTCTCTATTTGCTCACACCAGGCCACTTTGTTGGTATGAATGACAATTTCAGAGTTTCTATGTTTTTACACACGAACTACCGCAATACTACATCTTTGGGAGAAGCGTGTCCAGAATGATCAACCTTTCAGGAATAACTTCACAATTGCGAACCTAGAACCAAACACAATAACATGACTTCATTTTGCTACAAACGTTTCCAGACCGCAAAATTTGTCGGGAAAAATCTGCTCCAGACAGCTTTGAAGCGTAAAATCCAACTCTTGATTTGAAAAACACTTATTTGGACTCGAACAAAAAAGTGTATTTCCACAGTTCCCGGGTGTACAAACTGACCTCTCTGGGTACAACTCAAGTGTTTATCTAGCGCAAACGAACGGAACGATACTAGTGAGCCTTAAAGGGTCCTACAAAATCGTATCTTCCTGGAATCTGATGAGATATGTTTGCTGATTAGTCCGATATTCTAGTAGACATCCGACTCAACTAGACCGGAAAAGAGACCCAAAATCGTTATTACCACACCAGCAATTCTACGAGCATTATAGCTTGTGATTGTGCATGTTTCCTCTCGAACAACCCCGGATGAACATGCCAAAATTCCGCTTTGCCCAGCAGAGCCCACCGCTAGAACGGCCATGGTTTAAACCACATCGCCGAATAGGTGAGTTAGAATAATCCAGTTGTAAATGATCTAATCAGAAAAGCAAGCAGTTTTTAGGAAGGCTAGACCCCAGGATGTTGACCATAACTGGTTAAAAACAAACGAGAGAGAGCTTACATCGCCGAAAACCGAGTACTGGTGATTGTTCTTCCGTTACTTAACATTCTTTGGAACAAACGACTTGTCTTACTTTTCCATAAGTATTTCTCCATGAACAACTAAAACACTTATTCTTTCAAAACGCTTTTGGTACGTGGATGCTAGCACTGCACCTCAGCAGATATTAGCACGAGACGTACTTTGTAAAAAAAGACGATGGAGTGTCATAAATATGTACAGTAATACCGATTTCCAGTGATCCACCAGAACACGCCAGTCTAGATGGGGCGAAAGTTTTGACCTGACACGCATTCTTTATTCAAATAATATCCAAACTTAAATTATATTTTTGGTGCCTAATTTCGAAAAAAAAGGACGGCGAAGTCGGTTAATTAGTGGCCATCGTAGAGGATCTTACTATGATGACTTCGATTGGATTCATCTGTTCCGGCAGTGTGAAGCAACAAAGCAACTGAGAGAAGAGTCTGCGTTGACAAAACCAAATCCCCCTTCGACCAGCCAATGAAATGGTCTCGGGTCTACTAACCTAGCTAAAATTATGTCTTACTTTTTCCCACATCTTGAATTTCTAAAACTTCACTTAACATGATGAGACAGATCTACCAGGATATACACATTGCTGTTATGAGCACTCGCTACAGTCACACAGAGGGTTAAGATAAACCTGTTCAAATGGCCATTTTCATAACTTCAAATTTCTCAGCTCCTTCACGCAACCGTAGATACTCGAAGAAATATGTATAGTGCTCAACTGCGCATTGTTGCGACACAGTGGTGGCTCAAATGTGTTACCAATCGTTTGGATCTACTCGAATTTCAGTCAAATATCCCGGATTGTAGAGTTTTGACTAGCGATTCACGAAATATTCTACACAAATTCCGCTCTCGTAGTTTGACGATTCAGTGTTGAGAGTGACACGTATACAGTGGATTCAAACATGACGAATTCCGATTCAGTGAAAATATCTCTAAACACATTCTGAAACAAGAATGCACACGTTTTAGCTTATTGTCAAACCAGGTATGTTTATTTTGTGTCCGAGGCAAATACGAGTCAGAGTAAACTAAGTTACCAAGTCTTACTAACCGAATGCGTTACTCTGTGTGACGACGATGCAAAATAGGTTTTCTTTAATTTTACTTATTTGGCAGGAGTGAGAATAAGAGAAGTCCAATTACTGGACCTACAATGATACAACACAATAAGACCTATAATACGAATACACACCACTACTTAGGGAAGTTTCACGATGCGGCTGTAGTTTCCTTGAAAGGCTTCAAGATTTCACAAATTTCAACTTGATGACACCACTGGAAGCAAGAATTATTTGGTGCAGTGTTTCTAGGCTTAGCTAACTTCTCAATATATCCTGGTGAAATGTGTCCACTTGGACAGAATATCAACCATTCTAACATTACCACCTGTTGTTAGGCAAACCTTTTCGGAAATGTTTCATGCATTTTAGAGGTAACCACTTAATCTTCAAAGAGAAAATGGCAACATGTAATACACAGTTTAAGACAGATTAGCCCAACGCTTCGTGTCAGGCTGTATCAAAGGATGATTTCAGCTCATACTACTCACTGAACTTTCGATTTTACGTATATCGTGACCATAAATTTGGAACCTAGATCACCTCCTTTTCTTGTATACTTTGATCACTGATAAGTGAAATGCGCTCATTTCTCATGGAATAGTTCCCCTTAGTAGTTAACCCCGATTATTCGATTACGTCCTCCCAGTAAGAGTAACAACCCTTAATCGTAGACAGCTGCTTGCTAAATGGTCATATTCGACAGTTGCGTTACTGGCGGGTATCTTAAACAATTTTCTCTGAATACGTTATTAGAAGATATATTACTGGTGCTCCCTTTTGACCAAAATATGTCGAATATGTGGATATGATTGACCAGTTTCTGTCTAGAAAGGCATTTTTACCAGGATAAAAGACAGACCAAAGTATAGTGTTTGTTCACATGGTAATAATGAGGAATTCACCATGACCAAACGCCCAAGGTGAGTCAATAATATGATGCGTTTTGAAAAGAACTACCTCTTGTAAAGCAGATAAACGAGCAACCAAGTGCTGTAGATCGGAAAATGGAGCATTTGGCCTCCCGACGTCAGGATCGCTGTGTATGAAAACCCGAAGGTTCAGTGACTAGAGTGACCTTACATTTGCCGCAGTCTAACAAATAGCGTTGAAGTTTCGCTTCCACCCACAGGTTGCATTACTGCGATTGGATCAGTGATCAAATGGCAGTCTGGTGAAGTTGAAATAACTGGTTACTCCAATAATGCATGCATTTTCTTGAAGCATCAGCTTGAAATGAACCAGTAATGTTATACCGACTGTCCTTCTAGGTGAATACGCTTCACAAGTGCACATGACATAGCTGCAACGCAATAAAGTCTTCTGAACTCACTCAGCTGCAAGTTAGCCTTAACTTGGTGTCGTTCTACCCAAAGACCCAGGGTAGACACCCAAGGTACCCGATAAAATCTGCTCATATGCTTGCCAAAAGCTCTTCGACAACCCACGACTGGTTTCACTCTTCTTGGAGCTAATCAGGAAGGCGCAATCCCCGAGCTTCTGTCAAACTTATGTTCTACTTGAAACCAAACTTCACTTGTACACTCATTTGCAACCCATGTGGTGTGCGTCTGTCACTCATCTGAAACCCTCCTGATGGGCCCGAACAATGACAAAACCATTCGTGGGCTGTCGAATAGTTTCCATCGTCCTTTTGAGTAGTGTGTTACGTCTGGAATAAAAAGGATTTTGGTTCAATCACTTCAAGCGACTATGACGAACCGTTAGAAAAGCATGTAGGTGTTGCTGAACCACACACTTAACATAAGACAGTATAGGAGGAGGACAACCTAGGTTTCAGGGTAGTGAACAACTGATTTGTCGACTTTCATTCCGGGTCAATTCTACATTTCCTAAGGACTGCCAGTCAAAGGACTGTGAGATGCGGTACTCTGTCAAGAGTTTGAGCCTGTAGATGAAACTTGCCAACATCTGTGGAGATATGCATACTAGTCATAAAGTTGAGAGTGGATTTTCCAGACCCTTTGTGTTACTTCACCCTATGTGTGGTGAACTCTGTCTGCTGAAACTAAACGGCTGCATAGAGTACGGCTGCATATTCCCTGTTCTCTCCGGCTTACGGTTATCACTTAACAGCTCCGAGGATTGCGAGACCGGAATTGTAGATCGCAAAAATTTACTGTCACATCATTCAGTTCGCTGTGCCTGGTCACAGCAGAATAATATGTAGGAAAATTTCTTTCGTAAGAGCAAAGTGGTTGACATGAATTTGGAAGTTTAATAGGCTTCCAGGCGTTGAATCTAACTTAACCTTATGATAATTCCCCCATTCATTTGCTTATGTATGTACTTTTTATCTCCAGTTGTTTCGCTTGTCCGCACCCGCCACTCACCTTGCCGCAGAGGCCGTTCTTTCCGACACTTATTGTTGACATGTGTGTCTGTGTGTGAATGTGCACTGCTGACCTACTTACCCATGTGAGTTCATGTCCCGTTTGCGGAACCTGTATTGACTTGTTTTCTCATGGGTTCCGCGTGATCGCACGTCCAATGAGAATCACGAACCGTCATTGGAAGAGACGACAGCAACCTACGCTACTTAGTTATCATTCCACTCGCCGTCGTTTGGTGTGCGGCCGTTGACACTGCACTGTGCTGGTCAGTGACAGACCTGTGAACTTGTTGACGCTACGAACGTGAACAATTGAGGTTTGTTGTACACATTTGCTTACCCTTGTGTAAATAGTACCGTAGAATTACGAACCCAATTCTTCCTTTTGATATTCAGGATTGTCAACCTACGCGTCGCTCAAAGTTCCGTATCGGGAACCTCAGCACCAGGTGTACTGTATCTGTTATGGATCTCGGTGAGCAAGGCATAGAAAGACTACATCACCCAGGCAAATGTTTGATCGTTTGGTAATACGCACGCCGACATGTACCTGAGAGAGTTCAACCTGTATTAATAAACATCAAATACTGTGCACAGGTTGTTCACTATCCGGTGTTTATCTCAACGTTTTCGGTTCCTGTTACATTTGAAAAGCGTTGTCTTCGTATTACGCACAGGATAAGTTGCAGAACCTGGTGTTTACACGACCTTAATTACTAACAGGACTGGTGTCTGGAATCTGTCTGTTGTGGCCAACACCCAATGATCTTTGGATTTGCACTGCAGTCATTATTCACCGAAAAGTCATCTTCGTGGTTACCTCATAATCATTAACAAAAATTGCTTTCCATCCATAGGGAAGGTGGATTGAATTGGCCCGTGTTCCAAAACCTGAGGCTCGTGTGCATTATATCTCGCACTAGGAATGAAGCTTAGTGGTCCATAAACATCCGCCAGTTTTGGTCGCTACGTCCGATGAGTCTGGGTAATTGTTATGTAACAGGTACGAAAATGTGATAGAAAAAATCGGATAACACGTGATAGACAGGAGTTTTGTTGTCTCCCGTGAGAATTTGCTTACACTGCTTTGGCTCTTAGGAACTGCATGAGGGAGACAAACTGAAGTATCGCCTCAGTGGTATCTCAAGCTCCAGTCTGACATTAGGCGTTCTACCTACCTCAAAGTGATGCAGTTGATTTGGCTAAAAAAAAGCCGGGATAACGGCTAGAGCAACAATAGGGCTGGTTGAAAACTTGTGACGAACAGTTGACTTCCTGTAGACACAATTTGCAGTTCACTACAATTGGACCCCTAAAAATGACACACTCACGTCACTGTTCTGTTTTAACCTGTCCAAAACGGCTTCCCCAAAAACCGTTTAACCGTGATACCTCCGAATATCCTGGCGTACTCATTTTCCATACGTTGCGTTGCAAAGCATATGGTGGAGGATTTTTTCGAATCTTGGTAGTCGCCTTCTCCAATATGAAACTGGGTTATCTGAATTGTACTCAATTCCATTTCCAGGTTTAGCTGTTCACCGTTGCTACTGATAACTGTCAGTTTTCTCTGGTCTGTTTTTTGGGGTCACGAAATGATCATATGTAGCAACCTAGTAGTTCTCTTCTCAGTTTTTGTTCCTCTTGACAATGTGTGAAGAAAATACTGCCCAAAGCTCGCTCCACCACATTCACGCCAACCCCTCCGTCCAGAAGAAAACCGGCTTTGAACCTGTAAAGTACACTCCGATGACAACAGTCATTGGAGCATCTCAAATCGGACGGCAGTATACTGATAGCCCCCATAAACATATTGTGCCTCTTTGTCACTTTTAAGTGTTTTCAAGCCAAATGACCGAGCTAATATTCCCGCAAATCCAATAGACCATTTCTTACGTGATTAGTTGTTCTGTAAACGAAAATCGCTAAACTCCATTTATCAGGAGTAGGATGATGGCAAAAATGTTGATCCAGTAATTTTATCACTCGGTGCACGTCTGGGCCAGGCGTAATCTTTGGAAGAACAGTGACACCATTCACAAAGTTCCCGACATATCCAGAAGGGTACGTGCACGATTCTTCTTCGGTAATGCTGGAAACTTCTCTTTTAGAGGTATCACTAGGCCCAAAATTTTGTTGTCTTCGTCGTGAGAACAGACAGTTCGAGTTTGAAGTCAAATTTGAGAGTCCATATAATCCCCTACACGCGCTAGTACCTTCCTCTGTAGAGCAACCGAAATCGACATTGGTGAGTTCATGTTACCAATACCTCGGCTACAAACCCAGACCTAAATGATTTTCAACAAGGCAATATTTCGAGGACCTAAAAGGCTTTACTGCTCATGCCAGATAAAAGCAAACGAATTGCTATGGTGGGTAAATCTGACTGCATTGATCAGATGAACAACATGCTCTCAGGCAGAATCATATTCAAGAAAGTGGATTCTAAAAGAGACAAGACGCAGTTGATTGGAAAGCGGTGTCCAGAATACAGTGTCTTAAGCAATCTGAAACATTTATAACAATACCTCACAGCGTATTCGCCTCATGGGGCTAATGGGCCTTACGGTTTTCCGAAAATGCATACATCAAGTTTACCTCTCAGGCCCATGCTTGATATGTCTGATTCCTCTCATCATGCCTTGTCTAAATGGCTTGTCAGTCTGTTTGAACCAATCAGAAGAGAATTATTGACAGCTTGATTGAGCGTTTTGATTTTGTCGATCAGGTTAGAGATCTGAAGGTTGGTAACCACTCAGTAATCTCTTAGGACGTCGAGTTATTATTTACTAACGTACCAAGAATCGATTACATTTGTGACTTGACTAAGTGTAGTGGTAAAAAATCTTAAGGAACTACTGCAACAATATTCAGTTTACTTTCAATAATCTAGTACATCGGCAGAAGAACGGAGTCGCGACGGGATCTCTTTCGGGTCCAGTTCTGGTGAATTTTTCATGACTAAACTTGAAACTAAACAATCAAACGCAGTCATTGCACAATCCACGCTGTATTGTCACGAAGATGACGGCATCTATCACTCCGACCAGACTGTCAACACAACAGACGTGCTTAGCATTTTCAAATCAGTTCACACTAATGTTAATGTTACTAATCAGCCTGAACAAAGCGGACAATCAGGTTTCCTGGACGTCGGCAATAAAGAAAAGACTACTGGGATCATAGAGCCCGAAGCCTATAGAAAGCGAAGCTTGAGAGGCCTGTACATTCACCTCGATATCTTTGTCCCGTTGCAACAGAAATATGGCCTAAATATATATCTGACTAAGACAGCAATGTGTCTCTGACTGCTTACTACAGGAATTAAAGTTCTTGGGACGCAAATTCCTGCCCAAAAGGATATCAGAATCGGTTCGTACTCAAGACTGTGCAATCTGCGAATCCCAAACCTAAACAATGCCCAGTTGGAAAGCCCGTCTACACGAGGCTTCTATGAAAAGGTGAGTTGGTTGCTTAACTAGTTGTCACAGGGCTCAAAAACACTGTTGATACAACATATATGACTGCTAACTTGTGCTTGTGCTTCCGTTCTAGCCTTACTATCAGGTTCCGTCTGAAGGACACGTTACCACGTTCTACCACTAACCTCTCTATGTGCTCATTTGTATTATCGTGCAGAGCACGTTGATCGCACGACAAGGCAGACAGAAGACCGTGTCTCTGAGTGTTGGTTGGAAAAAACCGGGCAACTTCTCTTTTAGAGGTATCACTAGGCCCAAAATTTTGTTGTCTTCGTCGTGAGAACAGACAGTTCGAGTTTGAAGTCAAATTTGAGAGTCCATATAATCCCCTACACGCGCTAGTACCTTCCTCTGTAGAGCAACCGAAATCGACATTGGTGAGTTCATGTTACCAATACCTCGGCTACAAACCCAGACCTAAATGATTTTCAACAAGGCAATATTTCGAGGACCTAAAAGGCTTTACTGCTCATGCCAGATAAAAGCAAACGAATTGCTATGGTGGGTAAATCTGACTGCATTGATCAGATGAACAACATGCTCTCAGGCAGAATCATATTCAAGAAAGTGGATTCTAAAAGAGACAAGACGCAGTTGATTGGAAAGCGGTGTCCAGAATACAGTGTCTTAAGCAATCTGAAACATTTATAACAATACCTCACAGCGTATTCGCCTCATGGGGCTAATGGGCCTTACGGTTTTCCGAAAATGCATACATCAAGTTTACCTCTCAGGCCCATGCTTGATATGTCTGATTCCTCTCATCATGCCTTGTCTAAATGGCTTGTCAGTCTGTTTGAACCAATCAGAAGAGAATTATTGACAGCTTGATTGAGCGTTTTGATTTTGTCGATCAGGTTAGAGATCTGAAGGTTGGTAACCACTCAGTAATCTCTTAGGACGTCGAGTTATTATTTACTAACGTACCAAGAATCGATTACATTTGTGACTTGACTAAGTGTAGTGGTAAAAAATCTTAAGGAACTACTGCAACAATATTCAGTTTACTTTCAATAATCTAGTACATCGGCAGAAGAACGGAGTCGCGACGGGATCTCTTTCGGGTCCAGTTCTGGTGAATTTTTCATGACTAAACTTGAAACTAAACAATCAAACGCAGTCATTGCACAATCCACGCTGTATTGTCACGAAGATGACGGCATCTATCACTCCGACCAGACTGTCAACACAACAGACGTGCTTAGCATTTTCAAATCAGTTCACACTAATGTTAATGTTACTAATCAGCCTGAACAAAGCGGACAATCAGGTTTCCTGGACGTCGGCAATAAAGAAAAGACTACTGGGATCATAGAGCCCGAAGCCTATAGAAAGCGAAGCTTGAGAGGCCTGTACATTCACCTCGATATCTTTGTCCCGTTGCAACAGAAATATGGCCTAAATATATATCTGACTAAGACAGCAATGTGTCTCTGACTGCTTACTACAGGAATTAAAGTTCTTGGGACGCAAATTCCTGCCCAAAAGGATATCAGAATCGGTTCGTACTCAAGACTGTGCAATCTGCGAATCCCAAACCTAAACAATGCCCAGTTGGAAAGCCCGTCTACACGAGGCTTCTATGAAAAGGTGAGTTGGTTGCTTAACTAGTTGTCACAGGGCTCAAAAACACTGTTGATACAACATATATGACTGCTAACTTGTGCTTGTGCTTCCGTTCTAGCCTTACTATCAGGTTCCGTCTGAAGGACACGTTACCACGTTCTACCACTAACCTCTCTATGTGCTCATTTGTATTATCGTGCAGAGCACGTTGATCTCACGACAAGGCAGACAGAAGACCGTCTGAGTGAGTGTTGGTTGGAAAAAACCGGGCTCAAGCGCTATCGCATCACAGCTGGCCGATAACAGTCATGTCATCGACAAAAAGTCTTCGATATCCTCAAGCGCTATCGCATCACAGCTGGCCGATAACAGTCATGTCATCGACAAAAAGTAGATCTTCGATATCATATACCGGGTACCCCTGAACCGATCACGGTTGTTACGATCCAGACTACTGTCGGTCGCACAGTCGATTGGAACTTGAGTGCTGGATTCACAACTTTCCGTCCAAAAGAAAGCTTCTGAGACCTCCGGACTTGAAATGGCCTACGAAAAATCTGGTTTCACAAACCGTGAACCATTAACCTAGCCCTCATTTAACTCCCTTCCTTTGATTTCTATTTCTTTAAAGTTCCTGTACCCCCATTTCAACCTTTTTCACGTGTTATAAACTATAAAAACTTGTGATTTATTAGCCAAGAAGAACAATCACAGGAAACAAGATTTGTTCGCTGCCTCCGTTCTACTCCTAACTCCCACGGGTATATTCAACCACTTTAAACAATGCAGTGTTTTCACACTCTGTGATGCAGGTGGCCATCTTTTTCGTCTTGCTATGAAATATTTTTAACCTTTCCGAACTTTTATTCTTTTATAGTTGTTCGATCAAACCTAACTGTTTCTTTAGGAGTTTGGAGAACTTTCCAACTGCGAACAGTTCTCGTTATGTTTTCAATTTGAGGCATGTGTCATTTTTATGTGGAATTTCTGTGGATGTTTTTGTTGTTGTTGATCTCACTTTAATGCCATTGGATCTCTGCTTTGGAGTGTCTATCAAACTGCTCTACGAATCCAATTTAGATTGTGTTTGTCTGTCCACCACCGTAGCTTGCGGACAAGTTGAAATCACACATTTGTTTCTCTTCTGTGTATGTGGATATGGATGGTCTCTGATGAAAGCGAGAAATCTGATAAAACGTTGTCGTTCTCTAATCTACAGAGCTGTTGTGAAAACAGTGAATAAGGAGGCATCTCTCCTTATGGATGTGGAGATCACGTTCGATTCCCTCCAGTGTTGTGGAGCAAATACGTCTGGTAACTTGGATCGGTAGCAGGTGGCATTTGGTGCAACTCATGTTTACTCAAAGTCAACGTGAACTTAGAACCTCCTATTTGTTTGTGTCTGCATATTGGTCTTGTCTGAAAATGACGTATAAGCACAGTTTACTTTAATTGAGTTACCGGCGAGCCACATGCTTCACGTACGTGTAAATAGCCGCAATTCAATACATCCTCTCACGAGGTTTGTCGTTCTTTGTCAAGCGTTAATCATAGGAGAAGCTAGAATAGACGAGTTGCACAGAGGTTCTCCAAAATGCTCCTTCTCCCTAACGTACACTGACAACTTTCCATAATCAAAATCATTTATATCAACACTATCTCCATCACTTCTTAAGCCACTTTGACATCTGTGGCAAAAAAACTTGGTGAAAAATATAGGTTTCTTAATTCTGAATGGACGCCTACATACGCAAATACCCATTAGATATGAGTGGTTGTGTATTTGAAGGTAGTGACAGCACAAATTTTTTCTCGTTGTCTTAACGCAATACATTAATCTTTAGGTTGAAGGGAACTATTCGACAGCCCAGGACCTGGCTTGCCTTCTTGTGGCTCATCATGTAGACACAGTCCATGAGTTTCCGTCAACCTTAAGTACTACTTGCCGGAGAGTTTTCATCGGTCGTATGAGTAATGTATTACCTCTGTACAATGTGTCACCATGTCTCAAATACTTAAATATAAGGCGGCCTGGTGCAGCACATTCAGTTGCTTGAACAAATCATAAACGAGGGATTCAGCTGGGACCAGGTGTCTCCAGTCAAAACCAAATGGATATACAACTGAGTGTATTTGTCGTATTCTTCGTTCTATTATACCTTGTATCAGTTTGCAATGCGCCAAAGAAGAGGTCTTCAAATGTCACCAGTCAGTAGACTTGTAATGCTGGCCGTGCCTCACTCCAGTTGCCTACAATCTGATGTAGAATACAAGGATACCGGAAACCCGAGGACAAAGCCTTTTCGATGGGTCCTAGGAAAAGTGAAAAAGGAAGCGGACTGCGAAAAGTATTTAGCAATCGAAAAAATATAGTGCTAGGTCCAGAAAATCAATCAGCCTATGACTAGAAGCATCATAGTTATGCCACTTCACCATACTTTTCCGTGTAGCAACGACAGGGCTGATCAGCTTGATGTAAGTCAAATCACAATCGAAAATGACAGCTATGTTCCCAAATCCCCCAGGCAACAGTACAAACCAAACAATGCCAAAAATATAATCCCTCTAGCTACGCCACTGGATTCTGTTAAACTGGGTGAACCTGCATGCTGAAGTAAAGCATCTGTTATCTTGAATTTCGTCCCTCTTGGTTCTTCGTTTATCAGTTGGGAGTCTGTGATGAATAATTTGGCGTAGACATGATTCCTTGGTGTGTTATTTGTGTTTAATAGCTTCATTTAATGTTTACCATTTGCATGGTACGGTTCGTGCTTTTCAGCAGTTGTCTGACCCAGTTTCCTGCATCTAACAGGCTTTGCATTTGCGTTCCCGCATATTCAGCTCAGCTTAATGAAACAGTGGGATATACATTCACCATCGTGCGATCCCCCGTAGCATGTTCAGCATTTTCTACCCCGACACCATGGAGAAAAAGAAGAAGGATATGCGAATCGGGTGGGAGACCTGTTTTTCACTGGAAAATTATCTTTCTCAGCGGCTTCAGCTAACTTCGATGTCTCCGAGTTACACGGACAGTCACTACAAATTCCCCAACCTGTGAACATTCAGATAGCTGAACGGCTCGAGTGTGAAAGCTTAGGTGGATGAGAAAGTTAGTGTATGATCGATTTTCTTCGCGTACTACAGACACAAACCACACAATGTAGTTTTGGTGTTCAGTCGAAAGTCCACTCTCGGGTTTGTCTATATAGCTTGCCATACCGCTGTATTGTTTCGGATTCAACACAACCTGGTGTATTGCTCCCTCTATCTAAGGCTCTTTTGACATATCCGCTTTTTGTATGTTCATTTGCTTGCTTCAAAACTCTGGTACACCGTTCAAGCGGGTTTTCTTCGCATATACTGTTGCCGTTTAAATACCACTGGACCCCACTTTTATCGTATTTGGTCAGAAGGCCTTGCAACAGTCTTGTTTTATGACACAGTGGAACAGTGACTACGAACAGGGTTATGTTGTCACACTGATTGTGCAATGCTAAAAAGGCGAAAGCACTACATTTATTTCCCGGAATAACCCATTGGAATGTCTTGCCAACTGGCATTAGTTTACTGTGGAATCGGAGTGAAAAACGTTTCCAGGGCGTTAGCCATGGGATTTTGTCAGCCGAATCTACCCATTTTGTGAGACGAGCTTTAAGCAATTCCTCAAGTTCGTAACTTGTTACAAATTCTCTCGTACGTGAAAGCAAGGTATTGGATAGTATATTTTCTGTGAAGCACTGCATTTATGACAGTCTTGTCGCTTTGGAAACGTTTATGAAACACTAACACAGCAACAGTTCGAGGCGCATAAAAGGGCTAAAAAGTAATAGAGCCACTTATTGCACGGACATTTCAAGACTGCAGTTCAAGACGCAATGAACTCAGAGTCTTGATATACCGAACCGTCGTAATACCTCAGATACAGCATCACCACCAACACCAGTAACAGGTTTGGCCATATACTTCATTCTTGCCAGATGTAAAAACGCGAAATACTATAAATTGAGTGCTCGGCTAAGAAACCAAATCCGGAAACGTTCACCAATGCACAACGACTTTGATACGCGCGGTGTTTTGTCAGCGCCATTCGAACGGATTTCCATGGCAAGCAGGAACCTTCTTACCGTGCTGTTGAGGTAACTTATTTCATCACAATTTTGAAATGTAGCCGTGACGTGTAAGAGAATTCAGAGGAATCGAAACCACATCAAACAATGGTTGTTTGACCAACTTGATCCATTCGTTTGGTTACTGGACTGTGGTAAGTAGGTTATAATTTTTTCGACACCCGTGGCGATTTACATGTTTTGGCTCATGAAACAATGCAATATCGTTTTCACGACGGACGTGTGTTAGGCCTTTTTACTACATCATATTATTCATGGCAAACTAAGATGGTTGCTTTATAACGATCAAAATGCGCCACGAAATTTTCAAACATTGGCACGTCAGTAATCAAGACGGAAATGTGGTTAGATCCTACCGGACAGAAGAAACGATCGCCAAAATGTCAGCGCAACCATGACGATCTAAATGGGTTTTATTAAATACTTTGTGCATGCCTACATAGCTGCTTTGACCTCTCCGCTTACTTTTAGGCCATTCGTTTTTATCCGAGTTCTGAAAGGGATACTCGGTCCTTTATTCAGCACCCGAAGTCGATACTCCGCAAGGTGTCCGCTACTGGGGTGTTATACCTGAGTGTAACAGTAAAGTGCATTTACAGCATTCGCTACAGGTAGGTAGCTCTCATTATGCTGGGCACCAGCAATACTGAAAGACGTCCTTGAAAAATGGTATTCCTGCCTCGACGAACAATTCGAATAATCATCTTAATACACTAGCCAGATGAGTGAACAAACTTGTCCCGGTCAAATAACAGCGCTCGCAGTATAAGTTCATCTAAATCAGTGGGTAGTGGATCAGTACGATCCACTGACTTGCCTCAACACCTGCTGCAAAAGTGCCAGTTAACCAAGACAATCCCTCAGTCAGTTGCCCCGTCAATGTCTTAGCGTTGTAGCGTGGGATGTCAGGAAGTCAGCGGTATTCGACGTTCGAGAGGACGGCACACGTCAGTTCTGAAATGTGCAGATATACGGGCTGGTATTAATGAATCCACACAGTATACACAGTACACATGCGCACAGGTCGGGTGGAACAAGGAAGAAGACCGGAGTGTAGCAACAACGCACGTGTGTTAACCCGAACCGAAACCGGAAAGTAGAAATGTACAATCAAAGGGGGGCCGGTCAAGGTCAGTCCGGGGGTGGGTGGTTGTACAAGCGGCTATTCTTTCCCGTCCGGGGCTCGTGGTGGTTCGACCATGGTACCTGCAACAGGGAGAGAGGGAGGGGAGAGACACATAAGCTCATGTGATAGACGTGCATACAGATACAGTCGAGTTTCAACTGCGTTACAGCGTGAGTGTTTGAACTGTACGCCAAAGCAAGAACACCAGTACTTAACGACGTTTTTATGCATAACTTTTAGTGCCGAACGAAGTCTGGTCGATTCGCGAGGGTCCGTTTTGCCTCAATTACTATGTTGTTATCCTGCAATTGAGATAGGATCCGTGTCCTTGTCTATGGGCAAAAAAGTCTAACCGGAAGCAAAAGCGTATCTCTACTGCAAAAACTTTAGCATCGATCAAGCAGATGCGATAGTTAAATAGAAGTATCTTTGTAATTGGAATTGGTGACGGTAGCTAACACTGTTGGAGTCACGATTCATGCGCATAAACCTTACAAACTTGCATAACAGAGCTAAGCAAGGTATGAAAGTTTGTCCTCCGAAAGGTACACCGAATCAATTTCCCCCATCGTTTTTTTCCGTGAACCCTTCCAGAGAGATCCACTAGTTTTCGAGTTCCATGTAGTGTGCTGGATTCAACCTTGTGTCGGCTTGATCTCTTTAAAAGTATTTTGCCCATTATTCTTCATATGATCAGTTGGCTGCCGCAAACTACATGCACCGTAAACAACACGCTGTCCCTGGTTCACGGATTACGGAACATTATACTGAAAGACGTCCTTGAAAAATGGTATTCCTGCCTCGACGAACAATTCGAATAATCATCTTAATACACTAGCCAGATGAGTGAACAAACTTGTCCCGGTCAAATAACAGCGCTCGCAGTATAAGTTCATCTAAATCAGTGGGTAGTGGATCAGTACGATCCACTGACTTGCCTCAACACCTGCTGCAAAAGTGCCAGTTAACCAAGACAATCCCTCAGTCAGTTGCCCCGTCAATGTCTTAGCGTTGTAGCGTGGGATGTCAGGAAGTCAGCGGTATTCGACGTTCGAGAGGACGGCACACGTCAGTTCTGAAATGTGCAGATATA